>NC_081317.1:46894937-47197968 GCF_026419965.1 Kogia breviceps | reverse complement strand
AGAGATTTGATAAAGCATTTTGAGTTCTAGGAACTAGCACAGGGACAGGTTCAGGAGAAAGCAAGAGAGATTATAAAGCCTCTAAGGCAATTTGGTCCACACTATAGTTCATGGGTTAAGAAACTCAGATTTTCAGACCTGCTTGCTGTTGCCCATAGTATCACTTTATAAAGTGACCTCGATGCAATGTTTCCTTCAGTGCTTTGGTGGAAGAGCCCACGGTTTCTACTGCTGATCCAGTTGACTATTTGCTGCAGGGTCACTGGATTTTCTTCACTCCCAGATACCTCTGTATCCACTGAGGTCCTGAGACGTATGGATTATTACCCCCAAGAATCAAGTGATGCTGTTTTTATCATTTCCTGAACCTTTGAAGGAGAATTGGGATTACAGTTACTATTCTTTAAGCTTAAAATGAGCTTCAGTCAAGAGGAGGAAGGAAAATTGCTTAAGTCAGACCTCACAGCTAAAGGTAAAAAAATGCCTAGAGTCTTTGAAAACTTTAGTTTGACAGCATTTCTAGTGTTCAGCTCAGCTAAAGGGAAAGGTGCTTTGTTACAGAATACAGTGACAATTCTGGAAAATAGCAGCCTCTATGGCTTGCTGACACCAGGAACATAGATGTAGTAGGCGAAATAGTTTTGTGAAAAGCTACCTCATTTGAAACAAGTCTTGCTTTAAGTAACATAAAAAAGGGCCCTGAGGTTCGTAAGTTTAGAAATAAACAGGAACAGATATTCCTCAGCAAACCTACTTAGTGTGTGTATGTGGCCAGGATAAGAGGGCTGTGTTGCATTTTTTTTTTTCTATACCGGGTTGAAAATATCTAATTCTGATGGATATTTAATTTAACTGTTTACCCGCTTTCCATTTTTTTCTGTGTCCCTTATTCCAATTATATTTCAATGATTGTTAAGAGAGACTGGTGGGGATTTCCCTGGTGGTGCAGTGGTTAAGAATCCACCTGCCAATGCAGGGGACACAGGTTCGATCGTGGTCCAGGAAGATCCCACATGCTGCGGAGCAGCTAAGCCCATGTGCCATGCTACTGAGCCTGTGCTCTAGAGCCCATGAGCCACAACTACTGAGCCTGCACTCTAGAGCCCATGAGCCACAACTACTGAGCCCATGTGCCACCACTACTGAAGCCTGTGTGCCCTAGAGCCTGAGCGCCTTAACTACTGAGCCCACGTGCCGCAACTACTGAGCCCGCGTGCCACAACTTCTGAAGCCCACATGCCTAGAGCCCATGCTCCACAACAAGAGAAGCCACCGCAATGAGAAGGCTGCGCACCACAATGAAGAGTAGCCCCCGCTCGCTGCAACTAGAGAAAGCCCGCACGTAGCAACAAAGACCCAACTCAACCAAAAAAAAAAAGGAAAATAGAATGAGTAGATCTCTCTAGACTACAAGAATCCATATTTTTAATGAGCATCCATCCGAAGATTCTGATTCAGGGGGTCCATATTGAGAGAAATATGACTAGAACATATATTTAGGGGTGCAGAGCCACTTTTTAAGGAAAAAATGAAAAGTTCAGGAAGGGTACTTGTAAATAAAAAAATAAACAGGCATTAGGTTCATTGTGAGAATGGTGGAGTCACTCTTGCTCATGCTGTTGTTTTTAGATGTATATATATTTTCCCATAACTCCAAAAGCAGACACTCTGAATTTATATTCTCAGAGGCCTTCCTAACACTCAATAAGCTCTAAAACTTTGCTTCAGTAATGCTTGACCTTCTTCATTTCCACCTCTGCTGTGCTTTTCACTTATCCGCCTTTTTTGTAGGTCAAAGAGAGCTGACTCAGGGGTTCTGGGAAGGTCCATTTGCTTAAAGAACAAGGAACTTCCTTCCTTCTAACATACTTAATTTTCTTTAGGTTAAGGCAGAAACAAGGGCACCAAGTGACGTTTTTAGCTTCTGCTAAAGGGTACTTTTTTTTTTTTTTTTTTTTTTGTGGAAGATCCAAAGCTTGCCCAGGGCTCTAAATTTAAAGATTTCTTCCTTTGTCGTCCTGCAGTTTTGATCAAATCATCTGCATTCCCTGAACAAGCGCTCTAGAAATCTACAACTATTTTCACTGAAGTGAAATGAAAATCTCCTAAGCCTCTCCATGACATTTGCTGACAAACCTTTTTGAAAAGGAGAAAAGGAATTAATTTTTCAAGGAAACTAACTGTGTTACAGAGCATATTGACTTCCCCTCCCTCCCCTGGAGGGCTTACCCACCCGACTGGCTTCAGTTGACCCACGTGGAAGTTTCCCAAACCCATAGCTCTGGCCACGACTTTTAACTTCAACCCCACCCTTCCATCTGACCTCTGGCCGTTTCCACTGGCTCCACCTGCCTTAGCTGGGAACCTCAACAATAATAAAACACACTTATTATCTTCCTCTGTGCAAACCAGTCGCCCTTCCTTCTCTACTTCTGTTATCCATACTCAGCTCCCAGGGTAAGAAATATGAAGTCAGATTTCATTCATTATTCTTCCATAATTCTATAGATTGTCACTCACAAAGTTCTGTTTTCCTTCATAACCTCTTTGATATACGCCTCTTTTTTCTTGTTTTTTTTCCTTAACTCAAGCTCTTAATATCTCACATTAGACATATTGTAAGAGGCCCTTAGACCCTTAATGTCAATTTCTACTTGTTAATGACTCGTCTGACACAGCTGCACAAACCCACATAGGATGAATGGGAAGAGACCTGGATATTATTTAGTTCTTGGGAAGAGAGTCTCTCCTGAGATTTTGATATATTTTAAAAATTCTGGGTTCCCAGTTCTACATATTGGGCTCACCTATTTACTATATATAACACAGTATTTCCACATTTTGGAAATCTTTCCCTCAGCAGCAGCAACCTCGGCTCTAGTTAGTTTAGCTATCAGAGGAGATTAGTGTACAGTTCACCCAGTTCCACACTTTGTGCAAGCCCACCCATTGTCTCTGCCAATCCCATGGTGGTCCCTGTCGTAGACCAGAGCCATCAGACCTTCATACAGGAGACAAGAGCAAGGTGGGACAGTCTTTAGAATCGCTGGGAAGGCTTGTGAAGGCAGGTAGTCAAACAGCAATCAACCACTCCACACTGTGGGGTGAGAGCACATAAAACCTGGCAAAATTGTATAAGCTCCGCCCTGCGTAACTCAGATGTTGGCTGGGGTTCTTGTAACTTTTGTGGTCTGAATTAAATTGCCTTGAATCTCCCAATACCATAGACTGTGGGAGTCCTAAGCCCTCCTCTGAATTTCTGCTACACCTCAAGTGTGTCTTGTCGTCCCCTTACCCAGTTCCATCCCCAAATTCATGCCATTGCCAATGAGTTCACTAGACTTCGGGGGAAAGTTTTGGTTGGTCTTGGTGTATGGTGTAGCTCTCTGTCCTCACACGGACTGAGTTTCCTATCTTCTCCCTGTCCATCTTTTCCTGCCATTGCCTACTCCCTGAATTACCTTCAGAAGCTCCAAGTTCTTCCTTCTGTTTTACAATTTTCCTTCCTCCTATAAGCCTTGGGGCCAGCTAACCCTTAGCTGTTAGTTAGAAAGGGGGAGGTGAGGGCTTCTTTCCCACCCAAGGACTTAGCAAGATTTTAGTTTTTCCAAGTTTCTCCTTTCCCTGACATGAATTGTCATGTTAGCTGTTAAGATGAAAACGTTTTCTCTGTGTTGATATGTATGATAATAGCATATGAATATGTATATATGTATATATTCAGAATACATATACATGTATGAGGAAAATCCCAAATAGAAAAATTTTAAAAATTCTCTTCTCCCCCCCAGCCCTCCCCACCAAGGAAATACACCGAGGAGTTAACAATAGTCAGCTCTGAGTGGTGGGATTTGGGTGGTTTTATGTCTGTACTCACCTTTTACTACATGCAATTTTAATGTTTATATATGTATTTGTAATATAAAAAGCTAGGGGCTTCCCTGGTGGCGCAGTGGTTGAGAGTCCGCCTGCCGATGCAGGGGACGCGGGTTTGTGCCCCGGTCTGGGAAGATCCCACATGTCGCCAGAGCGGCTGGGCCCGTGAGCCATGGCCGCTGAGCCTGCGCGTCCGGAGCCTGTGCTCTGCAACGGGAGAGGCCACAACAGTGAGAGGCCAGCGTACCGCAAAAAAAAAAAAAAAAAAAAAAAAAGCTAGAAAATATATCTAAAATGTAACGGAGAGAGTGCAGTGAGGTACCCAGAAGCAGGCCTGCTGTCACAGACAGTGCTCTGCCCCAAGAGGCAGGGGTGGGGGGAGGCCTAGTCCTGGCCTTGCCCATTATGACTTGGGGGTCACTTCTCCTCTCTGAACTGTTGCGAACAGACTGACCATTGTATCTGACGGGTGGCGGTCCTTGGTGATTTTGAAAGAGCTGTTTGAATGCAGTAGTGGGGATGATTCTGATTTCCATGTGGGTTTATGTATAGCCTGCAAGAAATAATTGATTTATAGTCTTGTAGAGCCATAAGTACCTTCAAAACCTTAAGAAGTAGAACATGTTTTTCTTAATTTTTCTCGACATGAAAATCACATAATGTGGTCCCCTGAGTGAGAGCAGGTAGGGCAAAATGGCCTCATTGCGGGTCTTGGAATTCACTGTAGTTTTTCCTCTGGGAAAGGCGCATTATAACTTCCTTTGCTGTAGCTGATATTTAATGCTTTGCTTTTTTTCTGTCACTGATGAAGGTGATGCTGTTTATCATCTGGGATCGGATCTATGGAGTCATTTCTGAAAAATTAGACAAGGCTTTTGAAACGTGCTTCATCCCTCCTCATGTGTCTAGTCTGCTTTTGCGACTAGGGAACCCATTTTCAAGACAGCCAACCAGGCATAAGGGCATATTTGTGCTGTTGAGAACATAAGGTTTGAATCCAGACAGATGTGATTTATATTCCAAGATTAGCACTTGCTGGCTTGCTACCTTGGATAAGGGCTTAATCTCTGGAATCTCAGTTTCCTCATCTATAAATGGAGGTAATGATGCCTACCTCATTGATTAGTTGGTGGAATTAAATGGGACAGCATATGTACACCAAGGCACCTTGCATCCATAAATGTCAGTCCTTTTTCTGTAGGGAGCAGAGCTTTTCTACACATGCCCTCGGGGTTAGATTTGTGATCTTGGCCCCTTAGGCAACACCAGCCAACTGGTCCAGCTGATCACTAAGCCATCCATTGTGTCACATGCATATCCTGTTTGGAGGCATTTTGTCATGACCTTATATTTACCTGCATCAGGTAAAAATCACTTACTGGACCTTTGTTCTCCCACTCTGATACAGAAGCAGAAGCTGTCCATATGCCACAGTGTCGACTATGTACATAGGCCTCCGATCAGCAAACATGACACACATCAAGTTGAGCAGGAACACCCACAGGGGCTTGGAGAAGATGCCATTAGGAATCAACAAGAAGCTTTTCATATATTTCCAATTTTGGCTTTCCCATTCCCCCCTCCATCGCAAAATTTAGTCCCTAAAGATAAAGCATATCATTGGGAAGGGGGCTAAAAAAAGAGGAGGTTAAAGGTATTCCAGTGCTTCCCTGGTGGTGCAGTGGTTGAGAGTCCGCCTGCCGATGCAGAGAACACGGGTTCGTGCCCCGGTCTGGGAAGATCCCACATGCCGCGGAGCAGCTAGGCCGGTGAGCCATGGCCACTGAGCCTGCGCGTCCGGAGACTGTGCTCCGCAACGGGAGAGGCCACTGCAGTGAGAGGCCCACGTACCGCAAAAAAAAAAAAAAAGGAAAAAAAAGGTATTCCAGCTTTTGACCCTCTTGTAGGTGACAGAATCCCAAAGTGAGCAGACTTCATTCTCTAAAGTAAAAGCAGAGGCCCAAAGACAACATTGCCTCAAAAACGATGCAGGGAGGACCAGCAGGTGGCGCTGCCGCTCCATGTGTCTCTTCTGAGGCCTACAAAATGGCTTAGAGAAGAAAGTTGCATTTCAAATGATGGAGTAGTGTTTTAATGATGCCCATGCAAGCATCTGCTAAAAAGAGTAGCCCCTTATCGTGTCAGTCAGAAGTATGCTCCTCTAGAAGGGGTTTAGCTCATTTGACCTTGGATACCAAAGGCTTAGCTCCACCAAAAAGAATGGAAATCAGAGGGAGATTTGCAAAGAACAGAGCTTTCCATTCCCCTACAGAGAAATAAGGTTAGTGGTCTGGAGACAGCAAGGAGAAAACAGCACAACTAAAGATATTAGCCTTGGAGAGCTCTGGGGTTAATGTGGTTGATAAGAGCCACAAAACCCAGCTACATGCTAACTGCTTGGTTAACTTATTACATCCTTGAGATGCTGTTTTTTTTGTTCTTTTTTGTTTTTACCTCTGGAATGGATGAAGAATTCCCTTGAGCCACAGAGGTTTTTGTACCAGGAGATTAAGTAGCATAGAAAATTACAGCCCTACATTTGTGCTGTTGGAGTTAAGGTGGTGTCAGCATTCCTATTTTAAGCTGTTATTTTCAAGGGTGTGAGTATGCCAGGGACCTACACATTCAGTCCAGGGAACACCTCAGTGCAGGGCACATGTGTCTTGGGGACGGCTCAGGCAGACAAGCAGAATCTCTGCAGGGGAGATGGGTTATTGGCATTGACTCACTCTCACTCTTAAACAAAAAAACCACCACAGAAGTAAGTTAAAAATCCACTGCAGAAATATGTAATGAGTTAGAAAAAATGTTGCAAGAAGATGTGTAGTGCA
Source organism: Kogia breviceps (assembly GCF_026419965.1). NCBI lineage: Eukaryota > Metazoa > Chordata > Mammalia > Artiodactyla > Physeteridae > Kogia > Kogia breviceps. Next base: position 47,191,261 of record NC_081317.1, on the reverse strand, counting down.
AAGATGTAGTACTCATGCATGACAACAGAATTGACAAAACACATTCTTATTAGCTTTTAATGATTACTTGGGTCAACGGTCTGTGAACTGAGATAGATTTCCATGAGACTGTAATGGTCCTAGAGGGTGTCTGGGTAATAAATTCACATTTTTAAATTGGGTAGCACATGGCCATGAGCATTACTCTGGAAGGCCAGCTGGCTGGATTATGTGATAACACAGCCAAAATGTCTGGAAAAAAATATATATGGCATCTCATATATTTTATATATATATAAAAATATATATGGCATCTCATATTCTCTGTGTGTGCTCATGACAGTCTTGAGAGTGGGGAGGTAATACACACTTGCAGAGGTTTTATTATGGTCCAGACTCTATTCCACATATTAGTTTACTTATTCCCACAATGGCTCCTGCAATAATCCCTGTATAATAGGATTTATTATTCTCATTTTAGGGATGAGAAAACTGAGCCTTCAGTTTCAGGTGAAGCACCTTTCCTTGAGTATTCAGTTGGTGGGTGTTTGGCATTTAAACTCAGGTTTATCTGGTCTGAGGCCCATGATCTTTTCCATAGTAATACCTCGTGTATCCGCTCCTTAGAAGATATTTCATTCCAGTTCAATTTATATATGTTTTTGACAAGGCAGCTTAGTCTCTGTTTCCTCATCTATAGAATAAGGGTAATATCAGCCTCTCAGGGTGGTTGTGAAAATGACTTAGCCCAGTGCCTGACACGAAGAAACCACTCCACGTATGCGCCCCACCTCTGTTGCTGTTACATTTGAGAGAAATGGAAACAAGGCCACGGTGAACGATGTGCTTTGATTGCAGCTAGACCTTTCAGCTTTTAAGGGAATTGTGCAACAGAAGTGTTAGTTCCCTCGATTTTCTCAGATTCATGAGGTGTAAGAATAGAGTGCATACATTGATTTTCTAGCCAATAAGTAGACAAAGACCAAGAAAGGAAAACGGGCATGGAAAATTGCATGTCAATACTCAGAGAAACAAGTGCTGGCAGTAATTGAGTGGAACCAGATGAAGTCACGTGTGTGATTACCGGCTGCCCTCAGGGTATCACGACTATTCTGGTCTTCATGGTCTTTGAATGGACAAGGAGGGATCATGTATATATGACGCCTTCCTCTCAAATCAGTAGAGTCCATTCTTCAACGGACTATTATACACATGCTATGAAGTGGTTCCAGAGAAATAAAAATGCTGCCAAGCATTTTGACAGTAAGTCTATGTGTGTAACGGCGGTCCAGCCTTTCACAAGGCCCACCTGCCTCTCGTGGGTGTCATGATGGCAGGAGGTCCCTCAGGCTTTGGATTGTGGAGGTCACCAAGATACTTTGGGGACAGAGAGTCTCCAACTGGGGGAGATTTCCTTGTCCCCAAAGTATCTTTGTCTGGAAGGAGGAAGCATTTGGTGGGGAAAGGAGAAAAGTAGAAGAGTAGAGATGGGGAGACAGAAAAGGGTAGGGTAAGAATATAGAAGAAGAGTGAGAGTGAAAAGTGACCCAAAGAAGAACCTGCCCAGGTCTTATGTTTTTGGCAGTCATGGATGAGAATTTCTGCACAGTGGTTTCAGACTCACATGTAACTGTGTGCACCCATACACAGCCCATCAGTTCTAGAAAGAGAGATCTCTGAGAAAGGAGCTATATGTGCCTGACAGTGTGCTTCTGCATTCATGAGCTAAACTAATCCTACTACAGTGCATCTTTCATTTTTCCATGTTAGGTGTGAGGAAACTGACTCTCAGCCTTAGGTCATGTGGCAAGTAGCATGCCCCTGAACTTGTGCTCTTTCTAACTAGCTCAATGATAGGTAATTGCTTCATTGTGCCACAAGATGTTGATGGTAGCACCTTTCTCCGAGGCTGGATATGAGAATAAAAATGGACAAGGTCATCTATGTATATATATGTATATATATACATTTATATATTTATAAAGCCCCCAGGACATGGACTTGTCTGTAGTAAGTGCTCAAGAAATGTTACCTTATCTTCACTCGCTCATTAAACAGTCAGAACACACATAGCCCAATGCCTCCCAGTCAGTCGCCAAGCTGGGCTTGATTCAGACCCTTGTACTTGTGGGGGAAAAGTTTTTTATAGGAGAAAACCTTTAATTTTATGAAGTAGCCTCTAAGAGACCTGGGAGGTTGCTGAGAATCGAGTTCTCAGTTTCATTGTATATAAGAACAATAGAAGCTGCTGGACAGGCAGAGTAATCAATTACAGGTGTCTGTCAGGAGTTGTATTTACTGGGAAGCAATCTAGAAGCACAGCAATATGGAAACACAGTGTGAATTGCGTGTTCCTTAATGGCTCTGGCCCTCTGGATACAGGCAGATGTGTGGGATATGGGCTTCTTTAAACGACATTATTCCACCTCCTGAGGGATTTCAGTTCATCTTCACGAGCTTACCTGCATACCACGCAGGTCTTGGCTGGTAAGAAAGTGTGTCTTCGGAGCAGACCATGGTAAGACTTGGAATAAGGAATCAGCCACCGTTTAATGCAAAGGAAACACTTTAGCTAAGTAGAGGACTGTGCAAATTAACACCATCTGGGTTAATAAGGTCACTGTTGACAGAGTTTAAAATTGCTTCTGCAATTAAAGAGCCTGAGGAAATCTATATGTTTGGGTCTAAATGAGGACACACCAAATAGTGAGGAAGAGTCCTTTTTTCTCTAAAAATAAAAGAAGGAGGGCTTTACTTCCTACATTTAAAGGGAAGGGACTGATGTGAGATAACCTGACCCAATCGAAGCCCCATCCAACATCACTGGCAGCGGCCTGTTTGCTAAGCAGCCAGGTCACACCACCGCTTTCCCAGCAGATTCAACCAAGCCTTGGTGCATTTCCCTGGCATGGAAGGAAGGCAGCCTTTTTTTCTTTCTCTAGGGCTCTGTGCCTTGCACCGAATAAATACTTGTTGTTCTGTGGTCTCTGTAGCTGCATTTTACAGAATAGAACATTGAGGCACGCAAAAATCCAGAGTAATGGCCAGTGAGTGGCAGAGTTTGTATCAGATGTGTTTCGCTGCTCTGTCTCCAGGGAAGATGCACACAGGCTCTAGATTTTGGAATCGGGTTTGGTAGCAGCCTTTGTTCTGTATGGATTAGTGACTCTTGCAGGGTGGCCAGGATGACCTCTTGAGTGTAGCATCGGTGTCACATTACAGACATGGCTGGGGCTGGCCCAGACTCCTCTCTCCTCACTCCTAACAATATAGCTTAACGAAGAATTTATTTGGGTTGAATTATTTAACTTTTGGAAATAAAGTAAGCATCTAATCAGCAACTTCATAAAGAAGCAGAACTCCCCACGCTATTAAATACCAGCCGGGAATGTCCTTCCTTCATTGGTGAGGTTGGAAGCCTGGACCTCTTGGAGTCATCCTCCCCGGCCTCCCCTGAGCGCGTCAGCCATGGTGCTTCACTGTCCTCATTCTTCAGCATCTTCTCCATTTGTGACGACGTGTCTTCAGAGGGGGCTTACGTTCCTGGAAGCTTTTTGAAACCAGCTGTTCATGCCTTTCTTTGTGAGGAGAAGTAGAAGAAACTGCCATTCCTTTCCTCTGTGATGCATCTTGATCCGTCTTTTCTGTCTTATTCCTCCCTGCCTCAAGTCAGGAGCTCTTAAGTTGGGGTCCACCCATGGGTTTCAAAGCGTCCACAGACCCTCAGGAATTGCATGCAAATTTGTATGTGTGCATGTCCACATATTATGCATATGTTTCTGAAAAGAAGTTCTATGGCTTTAATCTGATTCTCAGAGAGGTCTCGTTTCCCACCATAAACTTAGCTTGCATGGCTCTGTGACTTTCCCTTGGGCGAGCAGATAGTTTCTGGTGTACTTTGGGTCTTTTCTTTTCCTAATGTTTTGTCTCCATTTTATATTCCATTATATCTGATCTTTAGATTTCTATAATGCAGTAGAATAAGGATGCCTGTTTGTTGCTGCCTGCTTATTAATTTTGGACTCTAAAAATGTGGGAAATTTTGTGGAGGGTAACCTATATTTTTATTTTTTTCCTAAAGTTGAGGTTGCATATTGGTTACCCGTGGGTCAACTCTGACCTGGAAACAGTGTTTTTTAGATGATTATAATTTTTCTTAATTGGGGACCTTTTACATTAAAATAAAGATTGTTGGCTTTTCATAAACACTTGGAAGACCTACCAATGCTGAACTCCTACATGAAAACACAGGCCGGGGCTGAGTTTGCTCTCCAGATAGCCAGTCTCTCTACCTCGCCCTACTCTCTCCCTGATGCCAAGTTCACCTGAGTCTTATTAATGATGGCAGTGTATTTTTAATTCCTACAGAGAGAAATATTTCTCTGTACCTACAGCCATCTCCTTCATTTCCATGCCTCTTCCTGTAGGCATTTAAATTTAGGATCCCTGTTCTAAAGTGTAGTGATGAGAATATGGGAAGAAAGGGAAAAAGAGTGAGTTTAACACACACACACCCCTCAGCCCTCAGCCCTCAGCCAGTGACTGGTTAACCCAAGATACAAAGGAAAGAGGGACTTTGCTGTTCAGTGTTTGCTCCAGAATTCCTGTGGGTTGAGGCTAATACAGGGCTCCTGCTGAGGCCGTATTTGCTCAGTTGCTCTCCCTCCCTGCCCTGCTTCCTTGCTCCCCATCTCCTAAGGTCACCCTCCATCAGTGACTTGTGGGAGAATTCCCGCTTTAGGCTCCACCAGGAAATCCAACCTGATGAGGTGCTGTTTGTGGAGTCCCTAGAAGCAGTTGTGATCCTGTGATCAACCAGCTTAGGTTTTGTGATGGGAAAAGTGAGAGCCAGAACTGAAACAGAATATTTTAAGATCCTTGAATTCCTTCTTTACCAGAATAATTCCTACTGTAGGGATGACAGATACATTTTACCTCTCATCCCTATACTATTAAATGAGAATTCCCTGCTTAGGGTACATTTTTGGAAATTTGACATATAGACTCAAGTGGACAGAATGCTGTGAATGAAGATAAGATCTGTTGGACCTCAGGGTGTGGAGCGGTGGCACGCACCGTCTTCCTATCCTACTCCTTTCTGCAGGGCTCAGCTTGGGTGTCTTTCTTTTCGGAAGCCTCCCCAGACCCATGCGTTAAGAGTAGGTGCCCTTTCTCTGAGCTTCTTTAACAACTTGTGATTACTATATTGTCACATTTCCCACATTGCATTTTAATAGTTTTGAGATACAATGGATGTACATATTTAACTTGTACAATCTAAGTTTTGCTGTCTGAATATCCTGTAAAACCATCTCCGTAATTATGTTAATCAACATATCCATCCCTTCCAAAACTTTCCTTAGGCCCCTTGGGAATCCCTCCTGGCAGAGTCCGTCCCTGCCCCTTACCCAAACCTGGCCTCCCCAAGCAACCACTGATCTGCTTTCTGTCACTAGTTCGAATTTTTTAGAGTTTTCAATAAATAGAATCATTAACTATGGATTATTGTTTTTTTTTAAATTTGGCTTCTTTCAGCATAATTATTTTGAGATTCATCAATGTTGTGTATATGATTATTTTATTACTTTTGATTGCTGAGTATTCCATTGTATGGATATGCCACCATTTGTTTATCCATTCACCTGTTAATGGACATTTGTACTGTTTCTCTTCTGGTGCAAGTAAAGCTGCTGTGAACATTCATGTACGTGTTAAAAGAAAGATAAGACATGGATGAAGAGCAGATAATTGCAAAGCATATATCTGAAAAAGGACTTTTATCCAGAATATATAAAGACCCCTTAAAACTCAGTAGTAGGAAAATAAACCAATAAAGAATGAAAAAAAGATTTGAACAGAGTAAGATACGGAGATGACAAATAAGCCCACGGAAAACACGTGAGAAGATGCTCAACATCACTGGTCATTAGAGAACATTTAAATCAAAACAAGATATTACTACACAGTGATTAGAAAGCAGTTTGGACATTTCTTAAAAAGTTAAACAGACCTCTACCTTATGATTCAGCTCTTCCATTCTTAGATGTTTACTCAGACCGAATTTTGCTTTCTGATTATTTGGCTTTTTCTTTCACTGGAGTGTAAGTGTAAACACCTTAAGATTAGGAACATTTTGTTTTTTTAAAAAATCTTATTGTACCTTATCTTTTTATTTTAATGTGTGTATTCCTAGAATCAAGTACCCTGTCTGGAGTCAGATAGCTGCTCAGTAAATGTAATCTTGTGAAGCGTATGTCATCTTCTCATAGAAAGGTGGGCAGTGGAAAGTATTCCAGAATTTGAGTGTCTCTGGAGGAGGATTATCAATTTCAAAAAAAAAAAAAAAAAGTGAATGTAGAACTGCACCCTTCAGGCTGTGCCATGATTTCCTTTGCATTTCCAGGATCCCCTCCAGAGTGGCCACTCCCCACTGCCTGTCTAGTCACTCCCCAAATCATAGGCTCCTTACCTCCCTGGTGATACTTATCTACCTAGTTTCACAGTTATTAATGAGTATGAGACTAAGTTATTTAAGGGTAGAATTCAGTTCTGATTTAATTTTGTGTCCCCCACAGCTTCTCATTTAGCAATTTGTTCATATATTGGCTCAACTGAATACAGTGATTGGATGAATTAAACACAGCTTGTTATCCCAAGTATGATCTTTTACTCTCAGGAAATATGGGAGCTATATACAAAATAGATAATTATACTGTCCTTATGCAATTGATCTAAGTATTGGTGCTATCTCTGACTGGACTCAGAAAGCTTTTTTTTTTTTTTTTGTGGTACGCGGGCCTCTCCCGTTGCGGAGCACAGGCTCCGGATGCGCAGGCTCAGCGGCCATGGCTCACGGGCCCAGCCGCTCCGCGGCACGCGGGATCCTCCCGGACCGGGGCACGAACTCGTGTCCCCTGCATCGGCAGGCGGACTCTCAACCACTGCGCTACCAGGGAAGCCCTCAGAAAGCTTTAAATCAAAATTGTTAGTGGAAAAGTAAATGTAGTGCACATCTCTTGGGAGGACAGTCTGGCAATCTACCAAAATTTTTAATTTACTTCATTTTTTTTTTATCTTGTATTTCTATTTCTAGAAAATTATCCTAGCCTTCCAGGCTTTCTCCCATGAACTTTTTAGTTGTGATGGGACATGATTTTGTATCCACTTTCTGTCATTTAACACAAGATTATTATAAAATAATCATTTCCTTGTGTTGTTTCAAAGTCATTTACATAACATTCTTAATGCTTGCATGACTGTCTATCATGAGATGGTACCACAGTTCTCCTCTTGTTAGTCATTTGGTTTCTTTGCTGGGATGGGAGTAGCTTATAAATATTGCATGGCAGATGTCTTTAGAATAAAGCTTTTTCTATATATCAGTTTATTTCCTTATTTATGCGTATTGTTTAATTGTTCTTTTTTTTTAACATCTTGGAGTATAATTGCTTTACAATGGTGTGTTAGTTTCTGCTTTATAACAAGGTGAATCAGTTATACATATACATATGTTCTCATATCTCTTCCCTCTTGCGTCTCCCTCCTGCCCACCCTCCCTATCCCACCCCTCTAGGTGGTCACAAACCACCTAGCTGATCTTCCTGTGCTATGTGGCTGCTTCCCATTAGCTATCTATTTTACGTTTGGTAGTGTATATATGTCCATGTCACTCTCTCACTTTGTCACAGCTTCCCCTTCCCCTTCCCCATATCCTCAAGTCCATTCTCTAGGAGGTCTGTGTCTTTGTTCCCGTCTTACCCCTAGGTACTTCATGACCTTTTTTTTTTTTTTCCTTAGATTCCATATATATATGTGTTAGCATACGGTATTTGTTCTTCTCTTTCTGACTGACTTCACTCTGTATGACAGACTCTAGGTGTGTTTAATTGTTCTTTAGAAAGGTTTCCAAAAGGAATGTGCCGTTAATTGTACCCCCAGAAATGCATGAGTATTTTTAAGGAAATTTAATTGCTTTCAGAAAGTCACTTGATTCTGAGTCAAGTACTTGATTGTAAGAAAGGACAGGCTAGGATTGATGGTTATTTATTCAGTCCCTGACACCAGCTAAAGAGCATCTTTCTGCTATGTGCATTTTATTTTCACTATTTGCTTATTAAATAAACCAGAAGTTTAAATATAGCAGAAGACTAATGATTCTTTGCCACAGTTGATGTTCCATAGAAGTTACAAGCACAGATGAAGGATCAAAAGAATCTTGCAATACTGTGCTCTAATTTTTGCATCAAAGCTTTCATTTGGCACTCAAACATCCTTAATGATATGAAAGTAGGACAAGCAATATCCTGATTAATTTATTTTCTCTGGTTTATACTGTCTCACTGCTTGCAAATAGCTACCAGAATCTCCTGAAAAGTGGAAGTGAAGGGATTTAATGATCATATTGCAGATAAACAAAACCACCAAATTTCTAATCTAAGATTTGCCTTCGTTCAAGTTGCCTGGCTTTTCAGATTTATGGAGAGAGAGGTACAACTGTAATAAGGGTAGATGAAATGGCAGTCATCAGTATGGTATGGGCTTTGAACTGTGAATAGGAGAAAAAAAGGAATAATAAGAAATGTAATAAGAGAAAGTGAATATCAAGCTTTCATCTTTCCTTTTGAGTATACTGTTGATTCTTACCTTTGTGAAGGGATTCATATTTTCTTTGTTTTCACTGGAGATATTTATTTATATCTTTATATTTCTATGTATATATATATGTATGTATGTATCTATCTATCTACTTATAAATAACAGTGCTAGTTATCAAATGATTGCCTCTTGGCTCCAAATCTGCTGCTCTTTGTGATTTTGTGTGAACACTAAACACTTCACCTTTGAGAGCTGGTTCAGTGTTATGTCTTGTCAATACAGGGGGCTAGAGGGACACTGCAGCAGAGCAAAGAATGAGGCTTTTCCTGTGCGCTTTTCTCTTCTTCCTTCAGCTGCCCAGCTGCTAGCGGTGAGTGGGTGGTCCAGTGGCTTTTATTTCCAATTATATTCTCCTGCACTTGGTAGAAGTCTTCCTGCACACCAACTGCAGTCTATTGGCACTCCCGTGGGCAGCTTCCAATGGACCAGCTTTACCCCATGGCACCCCCATGAACTTCACCAAACTCTACCACTTGACCTCCTGCAGCTCAGCTCTGGCCCACAACACCCAGTGAAGTTCTCTGCTGTTCAGCAGGCTGCAGTTGGACCCTCTCCCATGAGGTCTAAATCTCAGTCTCAAGAGTGAGTTGGTACTCCTCCATATTTTGGAGTTTCTTTCTGGGGTACTGTCTTGCACCTAGGGTTGTAACTGCTCCCAACATTTGCTATGAGTCCTCTTTAGCCCATTTAATAGTTACTTCTCACTAGTTAAGAATATTTTATATAAAATTTTTTCCTGTTCTTATTCCTGGTGTGGTTTCTTATTCCTGACTGACCCCTGATTGATTCAGTAACACATAATGACTGAGCTCCTATTATGTACCAGATACCATGCTGGCAAGGTTCCTGTCCTCAGCACCCCTGCAGTTTCCATGATGATCATGTCAGGTGTTAGGTTTGGTAGGGAAGCCTGTTTCAGGATGAAAGTCATAAGGTAGGGTCAACATGTTCTACTTAAGGAAGTGATACTTCAACCCAAACTAAAGACCAGTAGAAAGTGGTCAGAGGAAGAGGTGGGGGGAAGAGTGTTCCAGCAAAGGAACTTGGTGCTTATTTATCTAAGACCAGTATAAGAATTGAATGGAGGTTTGAATACCTGCCACTTGGAATGCACACTGCTGAGGGGCTGGGAGAAGGGGGCGAGATAGAAGTGGAGGCCAGATCTCTGAGGGCAACCACAAACCATGTTAGGGATTCTGAACTTTACTCAGTAGCCATGAGGGGTGTTGAATCATAATTTAGAGTGGTGGTTCTCAAGCGTGGCTGCACATTTGAAACATGTAGGGTACTTAAAATCTGGCCTGACCCCAGACCAATTAAATCAGTCTCTCCAGGAGTGAACACGAGGTATCAATAACTTTTAAAGTTGTCCAGGTGATTCCAAAGTACAGGCAAGGCTGAGAGCCACCGATCTGGAGGAACAAAAAAATAACAGTAGGCCATAATGAGGATTAAATTACCGATTGAAGGACAAAGCCCATTTGTTAGTTGGTGACAGTTTTCCAGCCTAAAGATGAAAGTAATCTATAATTCTGCTTCATTATGTCAAAGTCATTTAGAATTCCAGAGGCACTGATTTGGCATTGTTGCTAAATAGAAAGTGGTTACAGGTGGCAAATATTTTTGATGTGAAGTTCCTCAAATACTCAAGGTAAGAGTGATATCACTATGGAATTAGGTAAATGTTTAAAATTAAGAAAATTAATGCAACATGGAATTGGCTAATGAATTTTGCTTTAGTTTAAAAAAGAAGGATCTAGATGGTTAAACAAATATTTGCAAAGTGAGTAAATGAGTGAATGATCTCTGTAATTTGATTTTAATTAAACAAAAAGGAGCATATCTACTACCTCTTAACTTGACTAAAATTAATTAAACATTAACTTCTCATTGGAGATTAACTTCAAGATAAACCAGCTCTTAGATCTGTGTTTGACTAACTTAGGAAAATCTGTATTTAGCGCATGGGTGAGGACTACCAGTACCTTTGATTTCATTTTTTCTGACACTCAAACTAAAGTCACTTTCAAAAGAATCTTAAGCACTTTGTTTGGCAGTACAGCTGCTTCTACTGCTTTCTAACCTGCTGTGCTGACCTCCAAACCACAGTTTTCCTTACTTGAGAGGTCCAATCAGATGCACCACCTCTGGAGACTACGCAGGTTAAAGAAAATAAAGATCATTAGGCTTTGCATTATAGAAGCATTACCGGGAATGAGGATTGTCATCATAACATACCCACAGTAGATAAGCTAATCTCATTCAGATGGACATGGTTCTTGTATCCTGATTATGTGGCCTGAGAGCGGAGGCACATATGGGTAGCTGTCAATAAAGAAGAAATTAATTGATTATCAGGGGTACTCTAGTCAATCTATAAAGTGGCTGAAACATGAAAATTGTTATTAAAATTCCCATTCAATATTATATCCCCTTCTGTGGTACTTATTATCTCTTCTATGTCTTTTGCCCCTCTATTTTATTTTATTTTATTTTTTAATTTAACATCGTTATTGGAGTATAATTGCTTTACAATGGTGTGTAAGTTTCTGCTGTATCACAAAGTGAATCAGCTATATGTATATATATATCCCCATATCCCCTCCCTCTTGCATCTCCCTCCCACCCTCCCTGTCCCACCCCTCTAGGTGGTCACAAAGCACCGAGCTGATCTCCCTGTGCTATGTGGCTGCTTCCCACTAGCTAGCTATTTTACATTTGGTAGTGTATATATGCCCATACCACTCTCTCACTTCGTCCCAGCTTACTCTTCCCCCTCCCTATGTCCTCAAGTCCATTCTCTACATCTGCATCTATATTCCTGTTCTGCCCTAGGTTCTTATGAACCAATTTTTTTTTTTAGCATATGGTATGTGTTTTTCTCTGACTTACTTCACCCCCTGTGATGGACTCTAGGTCCATCCACCTCACAGCAAATAACTAAATTTCGTTTCTTTTTATGGCTGAGTAATATTCCATTGTATATATGTGCCACACCTTCTTTATCCATTCATCTGTCAATAGACATGTAGGTTGCTTCCATGTCCTGGCTATTGTAAATAGTGCTGCAATGAACATTGTGGTACATGACACTTTTTAAATTATGGTTTTCTCAGGGTATATGCCCAGTAGTGAGATTGCTGGGTCATATGGTAGTTCTATTTGTAGTTTTTTAGTGTTTTTTTTTTTGTGTGTGGTACACGGGCCTCTCACTGTTGTGCCCTCTCCTGTTGTGGAGCACAGGCTCCGGACACGCAGGCTCAGTGGCCACGGCTCACGGGCCCAGCCGCTCCGTGGCATGTGGGATCTTCCCGGACCGGGGCACGAACCCATGTCCCCTGCATCGGCAGGCGGACTCTCAACCACTGCACCACCAGGGAAGCCCTAGTTTTAGTTTTTTAAGGAAACTCCATACTGTTCTCCATAGTGGCTGTATCAATTTACATATCCACCAGCAGTGCAAGAGTGTTCCCTTTTCTCCACACCCTCTCCAGCATTTACTGTTTGTAGATTTTTTGATGATGGCCATTCTGACTGGTGTGAGATGATATCTCATTGTAGTTTTGATTTGCATTTCTCTAATGATTAAAGATGTTGAGCATCCTTTCATGTGTTTGTTGGCAATCTGTATATCTTCTCTGGAGTAATGTCTATTTAGGTCTTCTGCCCATTTTTGGATTGGGTTGTTTGTTTTTATGCTAATGAGCTGCATGAGCTGCTTGTAAATTTTGGAGATTAATCCTTTGTCATTTGCTACATTTGCAAATTTTTTTTGTCTTTTGGTCTTGTTAATGGTTTCCTTTGCTGTGCAAAAGCTTTTAAGTTTCATTAGGCCCCATTGTTTATTTTTGTTTTTATTTCCATTTCTCTAGGGGGTGGGTCAAAAAGGATCTTGCTGTGATTTATGTCAGAGAGTGTTCTGCCTATGTTTTCCTCTAAAAGTTTGATAGTTTCTGGCCTTACATTTAGGTCTTTAATCCATTTTGAGCTTATTTTTGTGTATGGTGTTAGGGAGTGTTCTAATTTCATTCTTTTACATGTACCTGTCCAGTTTTCTCAGCACCACTTATTGAAGAGGCTGTCTTTTCTCCACTGTGTATTCTTTCCACCTTTGTAAAGATAAGGTGACCATATGTGCGTGGGTTTATCTCTGGGCTTTCTATACTGTTCCATTGATCTGTATTTCTGTATTTGTGCCAGTACCATACTGTCTTGATTACTGTAGCTTTGTAGTATAGTCTGAAGTCAGGAAGCCTGATTCCTCCAGCTCCATTTTTCTTTCTCAAGATTGCTTTGGCTATTCGGGGTCTTTTGTGTTTCCATACAAATGATGAAATTTTTTGTTCTAGTTCTGTGAAAAATGCAAGTGGTAGTTTGATAGGAATTGCATTGAATCTGTAGATTGCTATGGGTAGTAGAGTCATTTTCACATTGTTGATTCTTCCAATCCAAGAACATGGTATATCTCTTCATCTATTTGTATCATCTTTAATTTCTTTCATCAGTGTCTTATAATTTTCTGCATACAGGTCTTTTGTCTCCTTAGATAGGTTTATTCCTAGATATTTTATTCTTTTTGTTGCAGTGGTAAATGGGAGTGTTTTCTTAATTTCACTTTCAGATTTTTCATCATTAGTGTATAGGAATGCCAGAGATTTCTGTGCATTAATTTTGTATCCTGCTACTTTACCAAATTCGTTGATTAGCTCTAGTAGTTTTCTGGTAGCATCTTTAGGATTCTCTATGTATAGTATCATGTCATCTGCAAACAGTGACAGCTTTACTTCTTTTCTGATTTGGATTCCTTTTATTTCGTTTTCTTCTCTGATTGGTGTGGCTAAAACTTCCAAAACTATGTTGAATAAGAGTGGTGAGAGTGGGCAGCCTTTTCTTGTTCCTGATCTTAGTGGAAATGGTTTCAGTTTTTTACCCTTGAGGATGATGGTGGCTGTGGGTTTGTCATATATGGCCTTTATTATGTTGAGGAAACTTCCCTCTATGCCTACTTTCTGCAGTGTTTTTTATCATAAATGGGTGTTGAATTTTGTCAAAAGCTTTCTCTGCATCTATTGAGATGATCATGTGGTTTTTCTTCTTCAGTTTGTTGATATGATGTATCACGTTGATTGATTTGCGTATATTGAAGAATTCTTGCATTCCTGGAATAAACCCCACTTGATCATGGTGTATGATCCTTTTAATGTGCTGTTGGATTCTGTTTGCTAGTATTTTGTTGAGGATTTTTGCATCTATGTTCAACAGTGATATTGGCCTGTAGTTTTCATTCTTTGTGACATCTTTGTCTGGTTTTGGTATCAGGGTGATGGTGGCCTCGTAGAATGAGTTTGGGAGTGTTCCTCCCTCTGCTATTTTTTGGAAGAGTTTGAGAAGGATAGGTGTTAGCTCTTCCCTAAATGTTTGATAAAATTTGCCTGTGAAGCCATCTGGTCCTGGGCTTTTGTTTGTTGGAAGATTTTTAATTACAGTCACATTTTCAGTGCTTGTGATTGGTCTGCTTATATTTTCTATTTCTTCATGGTTCCGTCTCAGAAGGTTGTGTTTTTCTAAGAATTTGTCCATTTCTTCCAGGTTGTCCATTTTATTGGCATAGAGTTGCTTGTAGTAATCTCTCATGATCTTTTGTATTTCTGCAGTGTCAGTTGTTACTTCTCCTTTTTCATTTCTGATACTATTGATTTGAGTCTTCTCCCTTTTTTTCTTGTTGAGTCTGGCTAATGGTTTATCAATTTTGTTTATCTTCTCGAAGACCAGCGTTTAGTTTCATTGATCTTTGCTATCGTTTCCTTCATTTCTTTCTCATTTCTTTCTGATCTGATCTTTATGATTTCTTTCCTTCTGCGGACCTTGGGGTGTTTTTTTGTTCTTCTTTCTCTAATTACTTTAGGTGCAAGGTTAGGTTGTTTATTTGAGATGTTTCCTGTTTCTTAAGGTAGGATTGTATTGCTATAAACTTCCCTCTTAGAACTGCTTTTGCTCCATCCCATAGATTTTGGTTCATTGTGCCTCCATTGTCATTTGTTTCTAGGTATTTTTTGATTTCCTCTTTGATTTCTTCAGTGATCACTTCGTTATTAATTAGTGTATTGTTTAGTCTCCATGTGTTTGTATTTTTTACAGATCTTTTCCTGTAATTGATATCTAGTCTCATAGCTTTGTGGTCAGAAAAGATACTTGATTCAATTTCAATTTTCTTGAATTTACCAAGGCTAGATTTGTGACCCAATATATGATCGATCCTGGAGAATGTTCCATGAGCACTTGAGAAAAATGTGTATTCTGTTGTTTTTGGATGGAATGTCCTATAAATATCAATTAAGTCCATCTTGTTTAATGTATCATTTAAAGCTTGTGTTTCCTTATTTTCATTTTGGATGATCTGTCCGTTGGTGAAAGTGGGGTGTTAAAATCCCCTACTATGATTGTGTTACTGTCGATTTCCCCTTTTATGGCTGTTAGTATTTGCCTTATGTATTGATGTGCTCCTATGTTGTGTGCATAAATATTTATAATTGTTATATCTTCTTCTTGGATCGACCACTTGATCATTATGTATTGTGCTTCTTTGTCTCCTGTAATAGTCTTTATTTTAGAGTCTATTTTGTCTGATATGAGAATTGCTACTCCAACTTTCTTTTGATTTCAATTTGCATGGAATATCTTTTTCCATCCCCTCACTTTCAGTCTGTACGTGTCTCTACGTCTGAAGTGGGTCTCTTGTAGTAGCATATATATGTGTCTTATTTTTTTATCCATTCAACCAGTCTGTGTCTTTTGGTGGGAGCATTTAATCCATTTACGTTTAAGGTAGTTATTGATATGTATGTTCCTATTTCCATTTTCTTAATTGTTTTGTATTTGTTTTTGTAGGTCTTTTCCTTCTCTTGTGTGTCTTGCCTAGAGAAGTTCCTTTAGCATTTGTTGTAAAGCTGGTTTGGTGGTGCTGAACTCTCTCACCTTTTGCTTGTCTGTAAAGGTTTTAATGTCTCCATCAAATCTGAATGAGATCCTTGCTGGGTAGAGTAATCTTGGTTGTAGGTTTTTCTCCTTCATCACTTTAATTATGTCCTGCCACTCCCTTCTGGCTTGCAGAGTTTCTGCTGAAAGATCAGCTGTTAACCTTATGGGGATTCCCCTGTATGTTATTTGCTGTTTTTCCCTTGCTGCTTTTAACATGTTTTCTTTGTATTTAATTTTTAATAGTCTGATTAATATGTGCCTTGGCATGTTGCTCCTTGGATTTATACTAATGGGACTCTCTGTGCTTCCTGGACTTGATTAACTATTTCCTTTCTCATATTAGGGAAGTTTTCAACTATAATCTCTTCAAATATTTTCTCAGTCCCTTTCTTTTTCTCTTCTTCTTCTGGGACCATTATAATTCGAATATCGGTGCGTTTAATGTTGTTTCAGATGTCTATGAGTCTGTCCTCAATTCTTTTCATTCCTTTTTTCTTTATTCTGCTCTGCAGTAGTTATTTCCACTATTGGACCCTCCAGGTCACTTTTCCGTTCTTCTGTCTCAGTTATTCTGCTATTGGTCCATTCTAGAGAATTTTTAATTTCATTTAGTGTGTTGTTCATCACTGTTTGTTTGCTCTTCAGTTCTTCCTGGTCCTTGTTAAACATTTCTTGTATTTTCTCCATTCTATTTCCAAGATTTTGGATCATCTTTACTATCATTATTCTGAATTTTTTTTCTGGAAGACTGCCTATTTCCTCTTCATTTGTTAGGTCTGGTTGGTTTTTACCTTGCTGCTTCATCTGCTGCATATTTCTCTGTCTTCTCATTTTGTTTAACTTACTGTGTTTGGTGTCTCCTTTTTGTAGGCTACCAGTTTGTAAGTCCTGTTGTTTTTGATATCTGCCCCCAGTAGGTAAGGTTGGTTCAGTGGGTTGTGTAGGCTTAGTGGTGGAGGTGACTTGTTCCTATGTTCTGGTGGGTGGGACTCAATCTTTTCTTTCTGGTGCGCAGGGCCATGTCCGGTGGTGTTTTTTGGTGTGTCTGTGAACTTAGTATGATTTTAGGCAGCCTCTCTGCTAATGGGTAGGGTTGTGTTCCTGCCTTGCTAGTTGTTTGTCATGGGGCGTCCAGCATTGGGACTTGCTGGCCATTGGGTAGAGCTGGGTCTTAGCGTTGAGACAGAGGTCTCTTGGACAACTCTCGCCGATTGGTATTATGTGGGGTTGGGAGGTCTCTGGTGGTCCAATGTCCTAAACTCAGCTCTCCCACCTCAGAGGCTCAGACCTGACACCAGGCTGGAGCACCGAGACCCTGTCACTCACACAGCTCAGAAGAAAAGGGAGAAAAAATGAAAGAAAGAAAATAAATAAATAAAAATAGTAAAAGAAATTATTAAAATAAAAAAATAAAAAGTAATAATAATAATTATGAAGAAGAGAGCAACCAAACCAATAAACAAATCCACCGATGATAACACACACTGAAAACTGTACTAAGATAAAGATAAAAATTAGAAACAAGTCAGTCACAGACAGCAAACCCCAAGTGTACAATTGCTCCCAAAGTCCACTGCCTCAATTCTGGGATGATTTGTTGTCTATTCAGGTATTCCACAGATGCAGGGTACATCAAGTTGTTGTGGGGATTTAATCCGCTGCTCCTGAGGCTGCTGGGAGAAATTTCCCTTTCTCTTCTTTGTTTGCTCAGCTCCTGGGGTTCAGCTTTGGATTTGGCCCTGCCTGTGCATGTAGGTTGCCCTCAGGCATTTTTTGGGAAGTCTGATGTCTTCTGCCAGTATTTAGTAGGTGTGCTGTAGTTGGTCCTCATGTAGATGTATTTTTGATGTATTTGTGTGGAAGAAGGTGATCTCCACCTCTTACTCCTCCACTGTCTTGATGGTACCCCTCTGGCCCTCTATTTTAGAATATGCTACATATTTCTTTAACACTTGGCTGCATGCTTGCAAATAAATCTCCATGAGTGTAAAATCCCTTGAGATTACAGTACCAAGCTCATTGGAGAATACTTTTCTTTTACTCATGTGCCTAGTGGGGAACTAGGCTCAGAGTTGGGATGTGCAGTAAGTGCTTTCTGAATTACATTGGGTAGTTGCTTGGATTGATAGGTCATTCCATAAAGAAAACACGTGACCAAATCCCTGGTGTTGTAAAATATTATAATATGCTGTATAATAAAAGACCATATCATCTGCTAGGGTTTCACTGTAGCTTGTTTCATACTCAGTTAGCTTCCTCATATATATTTCATAGCTAAATCACTGTGATATAGGAAGCTATGTGTAATGGTATCTGAATTAGAAAAAAGTAGCAAATATGGCCTAAGCATAATATATGCTATTTGATTGGTACCTGAAAACTCAAGAACAGTTCTAACTGGAACAAAAAAGTAATTGGACAATGTTATCTTCTTGACTGAGGAAATAAGGAAATCTCCCAGTTGCTCGAATGAGGCTCTCAGTAAGGCCCTCATAGGGTTCCAGTGCGAATTATTACTATTTATATATTTTTATCTATACTGACCTCCATTTCACTTCTGGGAATACAATTCTAGGTTCTTTTTTTTTTTTTTTTTTCAGGTGTTAGAGTTTATTTATTTAAGTAGCAGTATTTTCACTTCATTTTCCAAAGGCAAATGAAGACATAGTGTCTCTACATATTCCCAGAATTATATCATGTCCTGTTATAACTTGCATGAAAATAATCACAACCCAAAATCATTAAAAATTTGGATACAAAAACAAAATCTAAGAAAAGCTTGCAGTGGCAGGCAATAAACTATCCTATATGGTTAGTGTGTCAATGGTTTTGTGCCATGATAAGTTTAATTGTGCAAAAAAACCCTTGTTTTGAAAACCTTCTTAATATCAGAGGACACAGTTTTTATCTTCAGTGAATTGACCATTTCTATAACCTTTCAAATATTACTCATAGGGTAACTAGAGGGACCCAAGAGAGGTGAATGACTCAGGAATGAGAATAAAAGAATATAGGCTTGAAAAATTACCTGTGTGTGTGTGTGTGTGTGTGTGTGTGTGTGTATCTTTTACCCAGAGAGAATCATATTTGATTTTCTGGGTACCTCTATGTAAAAGGATAGTGATATTTTATTCTACATGAAGAGGAACCCCCATTTGCATTTAAAGGGCTAGTAATGTTGGAGCTGGCATTTACCAGCTCACAAGCATGCTGAATGTTTGCAGTTTTTCCCATTCTAAATTCATTGCCTCATGCTGTAGCTTGAAATTGGCCATGGTGAGAGTATTTATACCATGGAAATCAAGAAACAGTGGAAGTTGGGGCCGTTTCTTTTTCCCTGGAGACAGTTGTCAAACATTTATGAATACACCACTGGGTCAATGCTAGGTTCTTCATCAGTCATCCCATCACTTACATCTATATTAATAGTCCCATTGGAGAGGGAGGTAGAGGAAAGAGAAGTGGGAAATGTAGGTTCTAGCTTAGGCTGAGCCACTGAATAACTATGTGGCCTTTGGAAATTCCGTGGCCTTTTGGGTGGAGATAGAGATTTGGAGGGGATTCTAGACTTTTTAGCCAACACAAAGCAGTCTCTACTGCAAAACCACTTGTGAATTCAGCTTCATTGTAGGTACTTGTCCCTTAAAGAAAGAGAGAGCTCATTATTTAATGATATAACCTTTTCTTTTGCTGGACAGCTCCAAAGATTTGAAAGATTTTAATTACATTGAGCTAAAATCTATTCAAATATAACATCCATCTGTTGGTGCTAGTTCTTTGAAAGAGGGGGTTTGGCACAAAGAAAACACATATAAATGTTGGTCATCATTATCATCATAACATTTATAAATAATCCCATATTACCTCATCACCCTTGGAAAAAAAAATTGTCTTTGAAAAGCTAAAATAGCAGTAGAAAGAACCAATGTTTGGAGTTAGGAGACTTTAGAATGAATTCTACCTTCAGTAATTAATCTCTTGCTTCTGAACCTCAATTTTCTTATTTCCAATGTAAGGAGAATTTCTACCTCATAAGAATATTCTCTGTATAATGCTATGGTTGACATTTCTTTTTCTTTCAGATTTTGGTTTGTTACCATTTTTGTGGTGGCAATTGTCTCATTCCTTATAAGCTCCTCCCTCAGTTTAAAGACCTATAAGGTGAACTCTGAAATGGCAGCCCTCTGCAGCCCATTCCCTTCTCTGAGCCATACCTGTGTCCCTTCTACGCTTCTACTAGCATTTATTAAACCATGTTGATGTTTATTTCTACAACTGTCTGTTTGTGAGCTCATTGAGAGAAGACCTTACATCGCTGCTTCTTTGCACCAAACTGAATTAGTTTACCTATAAGGAGGATTAATGTGAAGATCACATGTTATATTGCAAGTGAAAATAATTTTGAAAAGATGCTGTGTCATGTGAAATTAAGACTGAATTGTTGCTATTGTTTCCCCATTAAAGAAAAAGAACTCTTTTAGCAGCTAAAAAAACCGTGATGCTCTGTTTTACACCTGAAACAAACACAATATTGTATGTCAACTGTAGTTCAATAAAAATTAAAATGGCAAATAAAAAACCCCAGTGATGAAGTAGAGAAGAGCAGAAGCCTGTTATTTTCAACTGATGTAAGATGGCTTCATAAACTTTTGTGTTTCTGAACCTAATTGATGATCAACTTTGGACAACACACAAGATTTTACTAGTTCTTCTTTTCCATCTTATAGACCATTTCTAAAGGACCAGGGTGTTTTCTAGAACTGTGTAATTCTGGAATTTTTTTCTCCTTCAATTTCTTTACAGACAGACTGTAAATCTCCTCTAAGTCTCTATAAAAATGATTGTGTTTTTTTGTTGTCAAGGAGAGAACTTTTCTCTAATTTTTTGAAATTCATAATACAAGCTTCTTCAGCCTAACACAACACCATTTCACATTTTTTATTTATTTTCAATGCCAGTATCCCCTTGGACAGGGTCAGAACATTTTCCTGTAAAGGGCCAGGTAGTAAATCTTTTATAGGCTTTATGGGCCATAAGTTCTCAGTCACAGCTACTCTACTCTCCTTCTCAGTGCCAAAGTAACTCTAGACAACATGTAAACGATTGGGCTTGGCTGCATTTCAATCACGCTTCATTTACAAAAGCAGGTAACTGGCCAGATTTGGCCTTCAGGCAGCAGTTTGCTAACTCCTGATTCAGTAATGGCTACTAAAAGTGTGCTCTGTAGATCAAGTGTCTGCATCACTTAGGTGGGAGCTTAGTAGAGATGCAGAATCTCAGGCTCCATGGATACCTAATCTCTGGATTTGCATTTTAGCAAGATTTCCAGGTGATTCCCAGGCATGTGCAAGTTTGAGAACCGAGGCTGTAGATGAATAACGCAAAGGAGACATGTGGGAGCATACTGTAGCATGCTTACTGGGGTGGGCTGCCTCCTCAGAATGTAACTTGTGGGCCTTTTTGAGTCTCTCCTTCCTTTGCCAGTTTTCTTCCCCTGGTACATTCTCACCCACTAACCGCCTGCTCTGCTTCGGCTGTCAGCTTGCCTCGCTACCTCCTCAGCTTAGCAGCTGCTCATTGCCCAGGTTCTCTCTGTCCTCGGGGGAGGGTGTTGGGAACTCGTCAGATGGAAAAGGTTGTGCTTGCTTGCAGCGCTGCTAACTGTATGAATGTGACTTGCGTGTTTACCCAGCGTCCCTGCCCACCCACCACCTTTTCTGTGCCCACCTCTCCTTTCAAGTGTTGATATAAATGGAAAAGGAAGCTCCAGGAGCTGAGGCGGTTTCTCTTCCATATGGTGATGCTGAAGAGCCTACACTAATGATGAACACTTCTCAGTAAAATAATAATGGCAACAGCAAGAAAAAATTCTAAGAGTACCGGGGAGCAAAGCAATTGAGCTGTTCCAGCATTTTCTTAAATGGAAACTGGAGGCCTTAATTATGATGTATGTGTCTTCAGGTAAGACTTTCAAGCGATTTGGAATAGGCAGTTACATAATTTTCCTGCTGTTCTCCCCTCCCCCTTCTCTTTTATCCTTCTTTATTAGTATAGACATCTATCAGAATGAAGGGACCCGTGTGCAATTTTGCATCAATTCAAGTGGGTGCAAGTTGATTATTCAGCCTAGGAATCTGATTAACATTCTCGCTCCCCTAGAATAGCCCACTCAGCTTCAAGCTTGTCTGGGGTGGAAGATGCACACTGCTGGCTTCTGCTCTCACCGTGTGGTTGCCCATCCCACATTTAAATGCATCCAGTGACAGGCAACTTATCTACCTGGAGCCTGGTACCTCTTACATAGTAGGTCCCTGATATGTGTTTATTGAAGGCATGCCTTTTCTTCTAGGGTAGTGCTTGACACCTGGTAAGGGACACTTTACTAAAAAATCTCTTTTCCTGTAATGTCTGCCTATTACTCTTTCTACTATCTTGTGAAACCCTAGCATGGGTCCTAGAAAAAAACACCAAGTAAAAAAAATAGTTATAATTTATGGTACCTGTCACTGTACATTCATTTTCTTATTTACTCTTCACCCAAAGTAGTTACTATTATGATCCCTATTTTAAAGCTAAGGAAGCTGAGGCTTTGAGAGGGTAGCTCATCTGAAGTTACAGTTAGAAAGTGGCAGAGCCGAGATTTGAATCCAGACAGTATAACTAGAAAGGAAATCCTCTTAACCACTAACAATACCATAGGGCTCATGGTAGAAATTTAGGGCATATGGGGTTCTCCAATGACTAGCATTTCCAGAAACTTGCAAGTATCAGTTGCAAAGTGAGTCCCGGATACTTGAGGCCTATGCACAGGAAGCTGTTATGCATGGGTCATCAGGAAAGGCATTGAAAGCTGACTCTGACATCCTATTAGTCCCACTGAAGTACAGCAATGCAAAAATCCCTCCATTTGTCCGGGGTCCCAGTACAGTCAGAAGCATGGCTCTGGTAAACACATAAATAGTGGTGGTTCCCTGCAGAGTTAGCTGGCAGAGTCCCGGTAATCACCTTTCACTTTCTTCTTGTTGAGAAGACTCCAGGCTTCTCACCAAAGCCTCTAATGCAACCCCACGACTGCCAGTTGTGCTCCTTGGTGTAAGCGATACATTAATGGTGTGAAAAATTGCAGCTCAGAAGCCCTTCCTTGAGCAACTGTGGTGACAAACAGGCTGCTTTTGCTGCCAAGGGGTCAGGTCTCCTGGTAGAGCATACAATTCCTGAGAACTAGAGTAGCCTGGTTCACCTCGAATGCATGGAAATTGGCATTCTGTTCACATTTCTGTGGTCACCAGCCTGAATAGTTGCCTGGAGCCCTGCTGTTTCAGGCAGTTACTGAGGCCAGTAGAGCTGGGAAAAAGAGGAGACTAAACAGCATCTCAGCTACTCTGCAAAATCAAACCTGAAAGAGAGGTGAAAACCAGCACACTATTTTTTTATGTTCCTCTGATTGATAATGACATCAAACCATTATTTATGGGTGAATGCCACAAAAGTTGCCTTTCTGGATGGTGGAATAAGAAACATGAAATCATTTTACGAAGTTCAAGTATTATACAAAGGCAAGATGGATGCTATTGTGGCGAACACTGGACTGGCTTCTGGCGGAATAGGAGGGTCTAGGCAAACAAGGAGAGGAGAGAAAACAGTGTGGTGGAGAGACCAGAATGTACATGTAAGCTGACAGCAGGTTCTCCCTTGAATGTCATGTGTAAGCATAGGAAGTTACTAGCGTGCTTTAAATCCATTTCAAAGCAGGCTGCGAGCAATAACTTGCAGCATCCAGTCCTCCTGGGGAGATGTACCCGTCACTGAACCAGGGCGTTTGTTTCAGTCTGTTGACTTCCATCAGACAGCATCTGACTTCCCTCATTCTCCCACACTCCCATTGCTAGCCAACACCCTTCTACTGATACCTTTTAATTCAGATGCATTCGATTACTCAATAGATATTTATTGAATCCCTACCTTGTGCCAGGCACTGGTCTACACACTGCCCAGATAAATCAGATGTGACACTTCCCTCGATGTCTGGTAGGTTGAGAGACAAACATAGGCAGGAAAAAGGTATTGCTGGTCCTGTGAACTCACCTATATAGTGTATAGTTGGGGAAAGAAGGGAGAGGGAGTCAGTCCTCTCTGAGAGGGAGTGGGATGGAGGCAGATCAGGAAATTCTTCAAGCAGGTCCTGTTTTGGCCTAGAGGTGGTTATGGCTCTATCGGGAACTTTGCATATTCCTGACCTGATCTGCTTCATCCAATCCAGAAGGCAATCTTGTTTTCCTTATTTCCAAACCAGTATTGGGTACCTATTTTGTGCCAGGCACTGTGCTAGGAAGTATGGATTTGTGAACTTACAGCCTAGTCTAG
Organism: Kogia breviceps; assembly: GCF_026419965.1. Classification (NCBI taxonomy): domain Eukaryota; kingdom Metazoa; phylum Chordata; class Mammalia; order Artiodactyla; family Physeteridae; genus Kogia; species Kogia breviceps. The sequence continues at coordinate 47,167,285 of NC_081317.1, read as the reverse complement.
ATGCACAGATACAATTAATTGTCTCTACAGAAGGGAAATACACTCCTGGAAAAAATTAGTTTGCCTTCACGTGTGTTATTGCCTTAGAATATGTCTGGAATTCTTTGCCCCGACCTCCCCTTTCACTTCATGGGACTAACTAGTACCCTGATTTCATGGTTGGGCTAAGTTGTTACTTGCTGTGCAAGTCATTACTGAGCCCCTAGGAGGACTACACTTCGTAGTTGGGTGGAGCCACGTGATCCATCTTGGCCAATGAGAAGTGAGCAGAGTGATGCGTGCTATACAGGTGGACTGTTTGAATGCTAGTGCCAGGCCCTCAGTGCTCAATTTGTTCCTGTGTCTTAGCATTTACTGCCATTGGAGGTGATGGCTATCCTATCACCTGCGTCTCTGGGTCACCATGATTAGCAGAAGCCCCTGGTAAACTGCAGTGGACATCTAGGGTTAGTAAGAAATAAACTTTTGTTGTTTTAATTCTCTGAAATTGTGGGTTGTTAATTACCACAGCATAACCCAGGTTGCTTGGTGATACTTTTTGGGGGGAAGGCCGCCAGATTCCACTTAATAGGTTAGACCTCTCATCTGTATGCTTGCATTGCTTCCTGCACACACTCTTTCATTTAAAAAAAAAAAATCATGCTTTATTACATGTTTAACTGGTTAGGCTATAAAAGAAGAGGAACCATACCTGTCTTGTTTATTACCGTATCTCTAGGGCCTAGCACAATGATTAGCACATACAAAATAAATACTTGTTGAAAGAATTAATAAGTGAATGAGTAAATAAATGAACTGGGGATTGTTGCATGGAATCATACGTTTTTGAAGAGATTCAACTCTTCATATAAATACTAAACAGCTTAAAGTCCTGGGAGCCTGTCAACAACTTCACAGCATTTTTCTCCTCCCACCCCCCTCCCCAACTGCTGTCCCTTGGTTTTAAACGAGCTGAAGGTCAAATAATTCTAACTCCAATAGGACAAATTATAGTTCCCAAAGGAATCAGTTTTGCATGACCTATTTGGTGGGAACACAACTTTCCCTTCACTGACCCAGAATTTGCTCCATTGCCTTCACCTACATTGGAGGAAATACTGTTCCTGCAAGATGTTGCCTTTGGGCCTCCAGTTAGACCATGAACCTCTGATATGGACAGTGGCCCACAGACTCCAGACCAGTACACGTCTCTTGAAAACATCTTTGATGAGGTGACTCCCCTCCCTGCACGAACATGACAATTAACTAAAGCAGGTAAAATTGTGTCTTGGGAAGGTAATGAGGTTTACTTCCCTGCCTGTATAATTTTGGCTGTGTGTGTCTGGTATCCTGGCTTGGATCTCATCCAGCTCACCCCAGGGGAAACATAGCTGGTATAGTCTGTAGCGCTTTAATGAAGCGCCCGCCTGTGTTAAGAAAATATCAAAGTTGCTCCAGCTTTAAAACAAGTTAAATTTCGGGAGCTGCAATTTGAGGAGGCATTATGGGGAACTAATGACAAGAGCATGAGAACCACTGCTGTTGTGTGTCACGTGTACCCCTGAGCCCTGAGTCTTGGCACATCTATTTTATACGTGATCCCTGCATTTAATGTAGGACATGGGAGGCACAGGGGAGAGGCAAGCCAGAAGGTCCTTCCACACTGGCTCGTGGTTAAGAGGCCTGTGTTCCTTGAGGAGACTAGACGGGCAGGGACGTGATGCAGCAAATGCTAAATCGCCCCTGCCAATCACTTCCAGCCCCCTCTCACCTGTTCCTCTGCTGGCCTCCAGTTGACTTGACAGTCTGTTTTGCCTTGGGTATAAACTTATTTCTAGCTCTCCCTCTAAAGCCTGCTGAGCATTTATGCACAGAGGCACTGGCTCCGTGGCTGAAGCAATGGCCCGTGCTCACTGCCACCTCTTTTGTTGCGCTTGCTTCCAGTACATTTATCTTGTTGCTAGTTTTTGTTTCCCTGTTTGTGATTGCCTGTGTTCTGCCATTGTATGACCACTCATCCTAACTTTCCAGTGACAAGGACAGTTTCCTTTGGACAATTAGGGGCAAATAAATACAAATATAGCATGATTTATAAGCCAGAGTGCCCAGTGGGGAAAAACAAACTCTATAACCTCTGTAATGTTAATCTAGAGATACAGATACTCACAAAGTCAGGAAATGCAGAACGTAAGTTGTCCTTTGCAATGCTGTTTGCCTTCAACTTGGAAGGACAATTCTATGTTATATTGAAGAACTTACAATAAAGCTGTGTCAACACGATAGCTAATCCATTTTGGCACATCTGCAGTGGGTGTGCCCAGCTGGTGAAAGCATGATGCTAAGGAAGGATGTCAGTTCAAGCCCTAGGTAGCCCTGTGTGTTTCCACAGATCCTACGGCCAGAGACAGCGGCTTCATCCTGGACTTTACTGTTCAGAAAGGAGTCAGGGCAGGGGTGGAGATATGAAGAAATAAATTAGTATAGGTATATTAAGACAGTACATACAGTGTGCTTAAGAAATCCAAGCCATATGCCTGGTCAATATCCTTTGATAATATCTCAAATCCAATTTTTTGGATTCAGTTGATTGGAGGCTTCTGTTCAGAGTTTATTTGTGGTTCTGAGCCTGATCCCGTTGAACCACTCGGTCAGCAATTCAATCCTTTTGTAAGCCAATGGAGAGCAAAGGGCTAGTGTGTCTTATTTATGTTTTTTTTTTTCCCCCAGGCCTTAGAAGGAAGCTGGGCACGTAGGCACTCTGTAAGTGTTTGTTGAAATTACTGAACTACTGTATGGAGAAGGAGGGCTAATACATAGTGAGCACCTACTGGGTACCTGGCATGCTAGGCACTGATAATACAGTGATGAATAGAACCATCTTTGCCTCAGGAATCCATATTCAAGTCTTTCTTCATGAATAATGGATGTAGAAGATGATCTGAAAAATGTAGCACTGACCTCAGGTGCTCTAAGTCAGCTTTGGAATTGCCCAAGTTCATGATTAATGGCTTTAAGGAGGTTTGTGGTACCTTTTTGGCCATCTCTTGTTCTGCACATATCCTTAATCTGCTTGGAGAATGGAGAGTGTAGGCCTCTAGCATGGACTTAGATATGGCATGGAAACCTGGAAACCTACATCTCATTTTTTCTTCACTTGGTTGATAGATGGCTCAGGTTGGATCAGAGCCCCAAAACTCATTGACCAAGCTGGTCCCTCTTCAAGAAGTGCTGATTCCCTGCATTGGGGTTGATGGCTGGGAGCATCTCACAAACACACCATGGATCATGCATGTGTTCAATAGCTCTCATGTCTAACTCTGTAACCTTAGTGAAAACAAGGCTATAATAGAAAGCACCTGGGAAGCTCTGACTGATCCCTCCTCGTGCTCCCCCTAGCATCTGTACACCCCTTTCCCATGGAAGTTATTATGGTAGAGCAGTCATTTATTGCTGTCTTCTTCACTTGGCTGTGAGCTCCTTGAGGATCCAGACTACTGTATGTATAATTGGCCCAGAATCAACCTGCACAGGGAGCTCAGAGCCATGATGCTAAGGGCTGAAGCTTTGCTTGGGAGAAGCAAAGCAGTTAAAACCTCTGACTTCCACTTTCTCTTTTTAGGTTGCTCCAAGCTTCAAGGACATCTCTATTTTGGTCACATCTTTTTTTTGCTGATAATTTGATGAGACAGGCCCCGGAGTCCTCTTTACCCTTCCCTTTTGAAAAAGTCAAACAGGAACCAGAGTGGGTCCTGGGAAAATCATGCAGGAAGAGAGAGAGGTTAATGCAGGGCCACTTGTTGCAGTGGCAGGAATACCAGTCACATTGAATGTAATGTGAATGGTGCACCTTGGAGCTGCTTCTATGGACACTTGCCTCCTCCCTCCTCAATGGTCACTCCTGTGCAAAGGGGCAGCCAGTTCTCCAGGATAAGAGAGAGTATGGGGATGTCGAACCACAGCCTTTGCAGTGTTCGCACCATCCTGCAGTGAATTGGAGCAATGACTATGCCTCAGGGCTCTGCAGTGAGGACAGTCAGCAGGAAGAACACAGTCGTAGCTACACTTTACCATCACTGATAGTCATTGTCTTAATCTTTTATTTATCTCATTATCAGCAGTTTTAGGCACCCAGCACATGGTAGATATTCAACAGGTGATGGGTGGGACTCACTGGATGACTGCAGCCCGTCCTCCATAACTCGTCTTACATAATTATGCACAGTAAGAATCATCAGTGAGGTAAGAAGGCTTAAGGATATGTGCAGATATTTGCTGCCCACTGATGGGCTGGATTTGCTGCTTTTGCTCTCACATATCCCATTTTGAGCATTTTAAAAAGAGCATAAACTTTAGAGTCATTTTCAGATTCTGGCTTTCCTATTTATTACATGCATGATCTTGCACAAGTTCTGAGCCACATTTTCCTCATCTGAAAAATGGGGATAATATTACCTAGCCTAGGTGCTCAGTAGTTATTATTATGCTTATTATTATCCTCAAAACATGGATCTTTGCCTCCTATATGTCCAACACCTAGTTATCCTTTCCCACCATGTTTGATTTCTTTCCCACAGACTGTTGGTATGACCGTGGCGTGCCACTGAATTTCTAGTTTTCATCCTGACATTCTGGATCTGTATGGTAGCCACTAACCAGATATAGATATTTAAAATTTAAATTAATTAAATCTAATTAAGAATTTATTTTCTTAGTAGCACTGTAGCCACATGTGGTTAGTGGCTACCATATTGGACAGCACAGCTATAAAATATTCCATCGCTGCAGAAAGTTCTGTAGTTCTGTGCTACCCTAGATCTTGTTATCTCTGACATCTAGACTGTCACAGATTGAGTCCCCCAGGAAAGAGACTCTGAGGCAGAGATTTACATTCAGGAAATTGATTTGTGGGGGGAGTAGTCTCAGGAACAAATCTGGAAGGGAGTGAGGGAAGTAAGATTAGGCAAAGGGAGAGGTTGAACTGTGAAGCAGTCACAAAACAGGCTTCAGTATATCCCAGGGGGACCTTTGAATCTGGGATGGCTCTTCAGAAATTTCTGGAATTGAGGCAAGGGGGCCAGACCTCTGTAGCCCTTCTCCAACAATCACTGGATATTGGCTGCCCCACTCTCCTCCTGAAGAAGGGGCATATACTTGAGGGAAGCAGCTTTCTTTTAATAAGGGGGAATGGCAGGGAAGGATACAGGACTCGGCTGTGAGCTGTCAGATGCCAACAGTACTAGCAGCTGAGGAAAAAATGCCTCCATCCTGAAGGAGCGATGGAGTGGCTCACCAGTGTCCCCTGCATGGGCCCATTGGAGCTCTGATGTGCTGTCACATCTCAGCCTCCTGATACCCGAAGATCTTGTGCTCAGGGCTTCTGCCTCATCAATTCTTTTCTGTGGTTGTTCCTGCTCAATGTAACATAACTGATGGGCCATAAATGAGAGAGTTTTTCTGAGACTCAACATTTCTTCTATCTTTCAACTGATGGTACTAATTAAAGCCCAAAGCAAGTGGTGTTGGAGCCATATATTTATGTTATCTCTGTGGGTCTTATCTTCTCTCCTTTAAAATGAAAACAAAAGGTGGAGTGAATAGAACTAACTCTGCAGCTAGGCTAGCACTGGCATTTATTCTTCTGCAGTCCAATGTGAGCACAATAGTTGTCTTTGGATGATTTTGATTATAAGTAATAGAAATCAACTCAAGTTGATCTAAGCAAAAGGGACATTTACAAGAAGGATACTAAGGTATCTCAGGGATCCGAGGGCAACCCAGCTGGAATCACATCCATGCTCTTATTCCAGCTATCGTCATGTTAGGTAGAACCACTTTTCCCTCCCAGTCAGCATGTTCCCACGTGGAAAGACTTCTGTTAGTGTAGGACTCCTGGCTACTTTCTACCCCCTCACTCACTCCTCCTTGGGGAAGGATGGCTTATCTAATTGGTGAATTTGGAAGAATAAACTGGGCGTATTTGGCTCATCCTTTTCCTTATTTTGGGGATCTTATCCACTTGCTGAGAACATACACTCTGCTCTGCTCCTTCATCCCATATGTTTTAAGATGCCTGAAAGGTGCTTGTAGGGAAAACCTGTGGTGGTCCTTTTACTGTGACTGGAAGGGTAGGTCTGCTTAATCTGAGGTTATGAACCGGGAAACCAACTGCGCCATATATCTAAAGCTGTGTTCGCTAAACTGTATCACAAATAAAGGGGGATATTTTGATTTCCACATGTATCCTGAGTCTCCTACTTGGTTCAGAACTCAGGCACGGGAGAGGGATCTTCGTATTGAGCCTTCTCCATCTCCAATGCATCCCTCTCCTTTCCATTTTCTTCAGTTCAGCTCTTCCTGATTTTTCATTCACGTGGAAGATGACTGCATTTGCATCCATCAGTTCTTAAAGCCACTTGCAGCAACTGACTGGTAACCTTTCAATCTCAATTCCAAATTCATAAGATGCATATCTGATTGACTTAACTTTGGTTGGATGTCCATCTTTGGTTGAAAAAACTGGGCACAACTGGGGGAGGATAAGTTTACATATTATAGAAATGACTTTTCTGGGTGGCGAAGTAGTCGTCAGAAAGTGAGGTAGTTGTGACTGCCCAAAGCAGTCTTTTACGCAACCATGGCAGGGGTTAGGTATTTTGGCCCAATTAAATGTTTTCATTAAACTGATTAAAAAGTGACTTTTAAATCTGTTCTTGTCATGGTGGTCTTCATGTTTCTGTTGCTATGAATCTATATTCTTTTTAAACTGAACTTTCAGCTTAGAGCTGTTTACATGCCTAACTCTAGAGGGAGCCCTAAGAATCATTTGATTAAATAATCTCTTTAATCTGTTTCCCCCAAAGGTCATATGCTATTGAAAGTTTTGCTGGGCCGTTGTGTGCAAAGGAAAAGAAAAGGGGGGAAAGTCAACATTTCATGGGACATAGGTCAAGCCAACAGGTAGTACACTGCCATCCAGAAAGATTTTCCTTTATTTAGAATCAGATTATCACCAAACTTCATACAAATGGTAGCTTTCAATGGCATTTCAGACCATCAGATAATCTCTTACTCAGATTGTGATGCTCCATAATAAAATATATTATCAAAGCAGAGCATCCTCTGTGCTTTTACTTCAGAGTAACTCTTATTTTCTAGAAACCCAGAGCCAGCTCAAAAGTAGTTTTCTTTAACAATCGTTTAGGTCATCTGACCTTTCTCACACCAAAGGCAGGATATTGATGATGAGCCACCCTGCTGATAAATTAATCTTCAATCAACATGTGTATATGTGTCCTCTAGAAGTCACCATTGATATTGCATGTTTCTTTTATTGTAGAACAGGGGCAAGTTACATGTCAAGATGAAATCAATGTGAAATTGATGGGCTGAGAGGAATTTGGTCTTAAGGGCTTTGCAATGATGTAACAATCAAGTTATTCTTTCCCCTACCTTACTGAACTATTTTATTTTCAATAGCAAATTCTCAACAGAAAATTCTATGTACACTTCCAACATAATTCCTTTTTTTCAAGCGCTTTGAACCTCATCATTATATTTATTTCTGTTTTTATTATAACATTGATATGTGCTCACTTTATAAAGCTGATAAATAAAAAATAAGAAAGATGAAAAATTATTCATAATCCTACTACTATAACGTTTTAGACTGTTTCCTGCTAGTTTATTTAGGCTTTCAAAAAAACAAAATTGAATTTATTTTGTATCTGTAGTTTTGTTTCTGCTTTTTTCCTAACTGCTATTATAGCAGGCATTAACTGTATTGTTATAACTACCCTTAACACCCATCATTTTTAATGACTGCTTAACCATTCTCCTTTTGTTGGATATTTTGTTTGATTTCACTTTTTCATATTTATAAAAGGTTCCATAACTTATAGAACTATATGATGATACTACAATTTGTATATTAGTTATAAAAATTGTATATATATATATATGTATTTTTTTCCCTTCAGATTAATTCCCAGAAGTGGAATTGGAATTACTAGGTCAATGGTTTTTTAAAAATATTTATTTATTTATTTTTGGCTGCTTTGGGTCTTCATTGCCGTGTGCGGGCTTTCTCTAGTTGTGGTGAGTGGGGGCTACTCTTCACTGCAGTGTGCAGGCTTCTCATTGCAGTTGCTTGTCTTGTTGCAGAGTGTGGGCTGTAGGCACGTGGGCTTCAGTAGTTGTGGCTCACGGGCTCTAGAGCTCAGGCTTATTAGTTATGGCACACGGGCTTAGCTGCTCCGCGACATGTGGGATCTTCCTGGACCAGGGCTTGAACCCGTGTCCCCTGCATTGGCAGGCGGATTCTTAACCACTGCACCACCAGGGAAGTCCCATAGGCCAATGTTTTTTCCTCCAGATTAATTTCCAGAAGTTGAATTGGAATTACTAGGTCAATGTTTCTTTTTAATGTTCTCTTCTTCTTGAGTCAGGCCCCAAAAGATTTGCTGGATGCTTGAGAAAGATACGCGTTCTTGGCCTGAGATTCCTTGGGACAAATCAAAACATGTTCTTTTCATTTCAGTGGTGATGATTATGTCCCTTTTTGCTTTGGACTGTTTTGAGACGCTTTCATTCTCCCCGCCCCCTACCGCCCAACACTCACAAAACACACACTATTCAATCGTGAAAAATGGAGCGTTTCTGCTTATCTTGTCCTGGCTGAGAAAGAAATTTCCTAGCAATTTTGAACAATATAGTTGAAAGTGCAGGAGTTCTAAGTGATTTTAAGGTGTTTCTTTTTTCTTTTTCGTCAGGCATGCTGTACACATTTGCTGCTGAAATCAGTGACCTCAAATGCCTGTGGAGTTATAAACACATGGTGGGCACTTGTGGGATGGAGGAAATCACACTGGATTTGGGGTGGGAATATCTGGCTCAGGCCCTGGTGCTCTGCCACCTTTGTGTCTATTTCACACCATGTGAAATACTTTATTTGAAATCCATGGCCTCATTCAATCCTTATGGTTACCCCCTGAGCTAGCTATTATCACTCCCATTATATGGCTGGGAGAGCCCTGTTTAGCAGTGAGACATGGCTGCCCAGTGATAGACTTTAGGAAGATCAGAATTCTGATCCCAAACATTTGCTCTTCCCATTGTCCCAGGCTGTTCTTGTTATCCATGTTTCATTGAACAAGTACTTAACCCCTCTGAGTCTTACTCTATTCCTTTTAAGTTGTAGATGATTTTATATATACCCCACAAGGCTTTTGTGATAATCAGGTGAGACAATTTAAACTGAGTGTACTATTTAAAGTGGAATATGAATGTTAGGAATTATGAGTATGCTAATGAAAAAGGTGACTAATGTTGTAGTTTCTCCCCCCCAGGGGATATTGCTTTATTTATTTACTTATTAATTTAATTTAATTTGGTTACCGAACCAAACTTGGGTTCTCTTTCCCACATGTAGTAAAGCCAATCTGCTGATACTGAGTTGTGGTGAAGAAAAGTGCAGTGTTTATTGCAGGCACCAAGCAAGGAGTCCAGGGCAGCTAGTGCTTAAAAGGCCCAAACTCCTCAAAAGCTTTCAGGGAAAGGTTTTTAAAGACGGGGTTGGGGAGGGGGGTGGGTTGTGGGCTGTGTGGTCAGCTTGTGGACATTCTTCTGATTGGTTGGTGGTGAGGTAATTGGGAGCCAGCATCATCAACCTTCTGGTTCCAACTGCTCTAGGGTCTATGTGCTTGTGGGCAGCAGAAAGTTAACTTCTTCCACCTGGTGGGGGGTTCAGTATCTGCAAAACAGCTCAAAGGACATGGCTCAGAATATTATCAATAGCCCTTGAGGAGGAACTAAAGTTCCTTGACTTTGTTTAAGCTAAACTATTATTGTTTTGTCTTGCTTGACTGTTTTCCTTTCTTTCTGCATTTTCTCACTTCTCTGATTCAATTTATTCTTTGGCCAAAGTTCTTCTCAGACAAAAGGCAGGAAGAAGACATGGGGGTAGTCCTGTTCCAGGAAGGCCCCATAGGGTCTTGCTCGGTTACAGTTTTATTTTTTTAATTGAAATATAGTTGATTTACAATGTTGTATTAGTTTCAGGTGTACAGCAGAGTGATTCAGTTGTACATATATATGTATATACATGTGTGTATTCCTTTTCAGATTCTTTTCACTTATAGGTTATTACAAAATAGTGAGTATAGTTATAATGTTTACTTACATTGACTCATATAGACTTCTAAAAAGTTTGAGATTTAATTTTTTAGTTCCATTTTACAAGTTTTCATTTTATCTGTTTCCTTTTTTAAACAAAAATTCCTCTAATAAGTTCCAAGGAAATGAGATGCAAAAGCATTTAATAATTAAATGTTAAGGTACTGGATTTAAGCAAAGCAAGAAGTGAGTTCTTTTAACATAAGTTTCTCTCATCACTATTGACATTTCTGGGTGGGATAATTCTTTGTTGAGGGGGCCTAGCCTGTATATTGTAGGATGTTTATCAGCATTCCTGGCCTCTGCCCACTAGATGCCAGTGACACCCCCATCCCAATTGTGACAATGACAAATATCTCCAGATATTGCCAAATGTCCCTTGGGGGTGGGGTATGCAAATTTGTTCCCATTTGAGAATTACTGCTTTAACAGAATGTCTGTCTCATGAGATGAAAACTTTATTCACTAGAATCTTGCTTCGAGTGTTTTTATTCCTTAATATGTCAAAAGTATAAAGTAGGAGAGTTAATTCTGCGAAGGAAACTATCTTTCGCATCTGTTGCCTTGGTCTGTTCAAATTGTGCAGCTGTGTTACTAGACGACCATCACTGTTGTCCTGACTGCCCAGACAGTTTGCACTGACTGCCGATACCAAATCTGAACACGAGATTATAAAAATCAAGAAATAAAGAAAAATAAATATCCACACAATTATAATGAGAAGGCTGTTCTAGGGATAACAACTCCTGTAAAATTTCCCATTTCGATTACCATTTTGGTCTCAAGAATGGATTTGTGTTGTGCCATTTTCAGCTCTTGTTACCATCTTTGTCAAAACGGGGAATGAGCCAAATTGCAATGCGGGGATAATCTGCTGCCTGCAATAGTGTGGGGCCCTGCTCTGACCTTTTTTTATTCCAGAGTGACGGAGAGGCACAGTCGCTGACTGGGGAAGATGTAACACTCTGGAGAGATCAAAGGCCACTGAGGCCTGAGGGGCGTACAGTTTAGCACCGGAGGTTCTATTTAGCAGTCTAAATTGCAGCTGGTCCATCTGTCCAGAGAGCAATAAGGCACATAGGTATGCGACATCACTCAGCTTAGCAGAAGGGAATCCTCATCAAAGGAAAGAGGAGACTAGGAAGAGAGCTAGTATTTCTTTCTTTCTTTTTTTTAAAAAATAGATTTATTTACTTATTTTTGGCTGCGTTGGGTCTTTGTTGCTGCGCGCGGGCTCTCTAGTTGCGGCGAGCGGGGGCTACTCTTCGTTGCGGTGCGCGGGCTTCTCATTGTGGTGGCTTCTCTTGTTGCGGAGCACGGGCTCTAGGCATGTGCGCTTCAGTAGTTGTGGCTCGTGGGCTCAGTAGTTGTGGCTCACGGGCTCTAGAGCGCAGGCTCAGTAGCTGTGGCGCACGGGCTTAGTTGCTCCGCGGAATGTGGAATCCTCCTGGATCAGGGCTCGAACCCGTGTCCCCTGCATTGGTAGGCGTATTTTTAACCACTGCACCACCAGGGAAGTCCCTAGTATTTCTTAATAACTACTACGTGCCACTGGGATAAAAACTTTACATGTATTTGTTCACATAATCTTCACACCAAACGTATGACGTAAGTATTAGTATATCCATTTTTTTATTCCAGGAAGTAAAGTAACATTTCTAAGATCAGGTAGAGCTTGGAGGTTCAGATCATGGCTTTAAAGTCTCTTTTTGCTAAATCTGAGCACTTCCAGCTAATAACCTAATATTACTGAGTTTTCAGGTCTGCTCTTGGCTCACAGGAGGTTCAGTTGTTCTTTTTTTCCTGCTTTAGATTCCAAGAGATTTATAACCTAACGCCAAGTTCCTCTTCGGACTCTAGTTAAAATTAGAATGGGTCTCTCATCCTTCTAACCCAATGGGCTTGGAGCAAAACATGTGGCTACACTGATCTTCCCATTCTCTGAACTTCCTGTTCACTTACTCTGTGCTATTCTTTTTCTACATCCATCAGGTTCTACTTAGCCCTCTCATTTGGCTAATTCCGCAGGTATGCCCATTTTCTCAACAGATTATAAGCTCTTTAAGGGTAGAAGCAATACCTCATACTTGGAAGGCAGCATAACATACTGGTTTAGAACGTGGACTCTGAAGGTAGACCTCCTGGGTTCAAATACCAGCTTTTCTACTGTATCAGCCAGGACAGGCTGGAGTACGTGCCATTAACAGACAACCCTCAACTGTGCGGAGGCTTGACATACCCAGCAAAGGTGTGTTTTTTGCTCATGCTAAATGTCCTACTCAGATTGGCAGGAGGCCTATAATCATCATAGTCACTCAGAAGCCTAGGCTGATGGAGGCTCCACTCCAATACCTACTCAGTGATCATCAAGCCAGGGCAAAGAGAACCTGGTGGATCAAACACTGGCTCTTAGAGATTCTACCCAAGTGCAGTTCTATCATGGGCCTCCGAGGAGAACAGAGATATTTACAACCAGCTTTTTTGGGGGTGGGGGCGGTATGCAGGCCTCTCACTGTTGTAGCCTCTCCCGTTGCGGAGCACAGGCTCCGGAGGCACAGGCCCAGAGGCCATGGCTCACCGGCCTAGCCACTCCGCGGCATATGGGATCTTCCTGGACCGGGGCACGAACCCGTGTCCCCTGCATCGGCAGGCGGACTCTCAACCACTGCGCCACCAGGGAAGCCCACAACCAGCTCTTAAGTCTTCCGTAATTTCTTGTTAGCTGTGCAACTTGAGGTACGTTGCTTAACCTCTTTGTGTCTCAGTTTCCTTTTCTTTAAAATGAGATAACAGTAGTACTTACCAATGGTGAGAATTAAATGTGATGATATATGTAAAGTGCTTAACATTGCGCCCAGCTCATTGCTAATGCCATAGGAGTGTTAGCTTGTCCTACTTGTAAATACTTAAAGTCTAAGCTACTTTCTTGATTCTTTTTATTCACATCTCTACCTGGAAATTGAAACTTCTGAAGGTACCAGCATTGGCATGCTTCAGGGATGACATCTTGATAGAATTACTTTGTGATCTTCTTTCATGTCTTATTCATGTAGGGACAGAAATTTCAGCTAGTGGTTGTGCGGTTCTCTTGCCTTATAGCTTAGCTTTCTTCTAAAAACTCGATTGTACTACAAAGGCTAGGCCATCACTTTTCCACTGCAGCACTTACCCCGCCTTCTGCAGAAAATGGCATTCTGAACAACTGTTGATAATTCAAAAGAAAGGAATACACATCTGTTAGCTATTTATTGTGTCCATAATCACCTCAAGAAAATAAACCTCACCATGAGGGCTACATTAAATATCTGCTGAGGTTTGGTTTAGAGATTTTTATTCTCATTTTCCGGGTAGACTCCCCTGAATAACTTATCACATCCTTAACACTATTGGGAAGGAGTTCTCTAGTGGCTCAAATTGCTGTGCTCAGCATTGCTTTGCGGGGAGGGGTTGGGAGGGGGGGAAACATAGGGTTCCAGCTGCAGAGGCCTGACATTACTTTCAGACTTTCTATCAGAAAGTATTCTACTCAAACTGAGCACTAGTTAGAAAAAGAAAAGGAAAAAAAAAAAACAAACTTAAAAAAAAGCTGCCTAGAATGATAAAAAACGGCCTCTATTCTAATAGAGAAGAAATGTGGTTTGGCATCCACAAGGGAGTGGATAAGATGCAGTGTAACCAGAAAAATGCAGCCTCATCATGTGATCTAAGAAGTGTTCTTTTGAATAGTTGCTCAGATATTTGCTTTAGCACACCCACCAGGGGGCCTCAGTGAATTTTTTTTTTCCTCTCTCTCCATGAAGGATGGTAAATAGCACTTTGATCCATTGGGTAAGTGTCTATTTACATGGTGTGTCCAGCTTTGTCTTTCTAAGCACACAGAGCCTCCATCCGTTCAATCTAGGCCTCTGCCAAGCCCAGGAGAACCAGGGGATGCACCTGGTGATTTGTGCCCCCATGCCCTGCCTTGAACTAAACCGTAGCCCGATTCAGCTGGTGGTTTTTTCTATATTGTGCTTCTAATTTCTCTGGGATGTTGCCTCTCTGTTCACTTTTCTTTCAGTCATCTTTTGTAACCTTTCCTCTCTAACCATTTATCTTGATCTCTACTGGTCTAGCTTGGATCTCATATTTTGCTCGAGTGTCATTCAGCTCAGCAGGCTGGGTATTACTTTGTTCTGTTTCTTGATGAAGGAAAATAAGGTAAGACTAAACCAGAAGAAGGTGTGCGTATTTCAGAGTAGCTTCTGTGGATGGCACTTTCCAAGTCCTATAATGATGAGGTGGATCTGGGCTGCAAGTTAGGACTAACTAGTGGGTAAGTCACCCATTGACTGAGGTTTGACAGTGTTGCTAGCCTTGGTGCTACCTGTAACATATCAACTCAGTGAAGTATTTACCATTATTATACCCACTTTACAGATGTGGAAAAGGAAACTTGAAGAAGCTGAAGGATTGCCAAGGTCACACAGATATGACTCCAGAAAGTCTGATTCTGAAGCCTGTGATAAAATGGATATTTGTGTCCCCTACAAAATTCTTATGTTGAAACCTAATCCCCAATGTGAGGATATTTGGAAGTGGGGCCTTTGGGAGGTGATTAGGTCATGAAGGTGAAGCCCTCATGAATGGGATTAGTGCCCTTATAAAAGAGACCTGAGAACGCTGTTTTGCCCCTTTTGTCATGTGAGGGCACAGCGAAAAGATGGCTGTATATGAACCAGGAAGCAGGCTGTCATCAGACACGGAATGTCCAGACACCTTGATCTTGGACTTCCCAGCCTCCAGAACTTTGAGAAATAACTTTATGTTGTTTAGAAGCTACCCAGTTTATGGTATTTTCTTATATCAACTCCAACAGCCTAAGACAGAGCCCAAGTGCTAAACTGCTATGTGAGACTTTAGCCTCTTTGGATCTCAGTTTCTTCCTATGTAAAATGAAAGAATTTACTAAAATTGGGATTTTTCCACCTCAGCCCTACTGATAGTTTGAGTTGGATAATTCTTTGTTTTGGGGTTTGCCTCGTATATTGTTAGATGTTTAGTAATATTCTTGGCTTGTACCTACCAGATGCCAACAACTCCTCCCTATCCCTTGCCCAGTTATGACAAAGAAAAATGTCTCCAGTCTTTGCCAAATGTCCTAGCCAAGGCAGGGTGTGGGGTGGTGCAAAGTTGCCCCTGGCTGAGAACTCCTGGCCTAAATAATTTCCATGGTACTTTCTAGCATTAATAGTCTATAGTTCAATGTGTGCTTCTCTGGCTTCCTTTTCTTAGTTCTTCTACTTTTTTATTCCTTCACTTTGCTTAGTTTATCCTTCTGTAAATTAAGGACAATGAAAGTGCCCATCTTCACATACAGTTGTTTTGAGGATAAAATGAAGTGATGGTACCAGATCCTAAGGATGGTCTTTGGCACATGTAAGTGCTCAGTAAAAACCATCTATTTTGTTGTTAAAATTCTCATCCCTGTGAGCAGATTAATCATATCGCCATCTCATCTGAGACAAGCTCTGTCCCAGCTCACTGTGAGAGGAGAGGAGAAAGGAACACAGCCACTCTGGAGACCCTAAAGGAAGCCCTTCTCTTTCCTCTTGGCCTGCAGCCCATTTGTAATATTGCAGGCTAGAGGTTCTTGTGGTTTTGGGGAAATTAGAACAGACTTTAACCGTAGTCAATTCATTGATGCAAATCACTTTCCTTTCAGTCAGACTTAGGTAATGGCATATCTCAGATGACAAACCCTGCTATTTGTCATCTTCACTAAGAAAAACCCTCAGCTGCTTTCCAACTGTAAATTCTGAAGAGAGGCTGATAGGTTTCCCTTGTTTAAATATAGCATAGATGCATTTTTAAGAACCCATTCTGTCTGAAGGGAATGGAATTGACAGACCTGGACCTTGAATGCTCATTTGATATACTAATGCTCTATGGAGCTTGGCAAGGCTGTTTTTTAACTCACCCTGGAGCATTTTCTGTTTCCTTCCTTGGTTCTATTTTAGACTCTTACTTTATATACTACCTGCAACCAAGGCCAGTGATTACCTTCTCCAGAGAGAAAACTAAGAATATTTTTCTTCTGCAAAGTTTTAAGATCCTTCTCCCTTCCCAACTGCATATCCAGGCATATGAAATGCCCCCTTTTGCCTAGAATACGTTTGTAGATTTGCATTCTACTCGTCTTCCATACTACAACCATTGGGTCAACTGTCTCTTTAGCCAACATCTTTTTGGTGAATGAGGCCTTGCAAGGGGTTGGGCCAGAAGTCTCTCCTTTGAGGTCCTTGTTTCACTTTCATGTTTACTTGTTGAGGCACCATCTTGGCCTTCAGGAAACAGCACCGTGCATTTTCTACCTCTCTTGCAATATCTTGCCATCTTCTATCCTTTCCAGTTTCTGTTCTATCCTTTTCATTAGGCTCTTTATTTCCTTCTCACTCTCCTATGAACTTCATTCACCATCCACAGGAAGAAGAGGCAAAAGAAGTATGTTTCCTATTGCCCTCTTCTCCAGAGATAAGTCCTAGACAAAGGCACTTTTCCCAAAGATTTACTCCATAGACGATCATTGGATCTTGTCATGGAATTAAGATTGAATATTGGGGGGTATATCAAGTGTGCTGGGTTAAACATTAGTAATTATTAAAAATTAGAGCATTTCTTAAACTTTTGAACATGATCATATGAATTGTGAATTTCTACGAAGAAAGATAACATACAAGTTTCTCAAACTTAAATGATTGCTTCTCCCTCATTTTTACAGTGGAGCATCTTACAGTTTTCTGTGCAGCACATTTTGGAAAGCACTGTTCTAGGATATTTTACTTGTATTCTGAATGCTCCTTGGAGTTCTATATATTTTTGATATTTTAAAACTAAAATTCTCTTGCTTTGGAATCAAACAATGGACCTTCTGATGGCTAGAAAGAGCATGAATTTACAAAAACACAAAAAGCATAACCTAAGTAGTATTCTGTCCTGAAAACTATAAAACACAATGCTTAGTGTTACTGATGTATTACATGAGGTGAACTCAATGGGAATACACCCACGGAAAACATTTTACTTCCTTAATCATGACTTTAAAAAAACAAAAGCAGTGCTGACTCGCCCACCTCTATGTCTTGTGAATACCCCATAGCTTTCCAGGCACTTTCAGTTAGAAAGTATGGTAGTAGTAGTTCTCCCTTACCTGCAGTTTTGCTCTGTGTGGTTTCAGTTACCTGTGGTCAACTGCCATCCAAAAATATTAAATGGGAAATTCCAGAAATAAACAGTTCATAAGTTTTAAATTGTGTGACATTCTGAGGAGTGTAATGAACTCTCCCTCAATCCTGGTCCATCCTGCCCAGGACATGAATCATCCCTTTGTCCAGTGCATCCTGCACATTATTCACTTATTCACTTTGTTATCAGATTGACTGTCGTGGTACCCCAGTTCTTGTGTTCAAGTAAGTCTTATTTTACTTAATAATGGCCCCAAAGTGCAAGAGTAGTGTTGCTGGCAATTTGGATATTCTCTTACTGTGCCTATAAATTAAACCTTACCATTGGTATGTATGTATAGGAAAAAAACATAGTATATATAGGGTTTGGTACTATCTGCAGTCTCAAGCATCCATTGAGGGTCTTGGAAGGTATCCTCTGTGGAGAAGGAGAGATTGCTGTACTGTCATTTAGGGGAATTAAGATTATGGGTATATATATATATATATATATTTTTTTTTGTCTGATTCAGGGCAGTGTAAACCACAAGTTCAATCTCACATCCAGTTCAACCTTCTCCCTTCTCTCTAGCAGGCTTGAGTGGTGGCTTGGGGACTTGTAATGGGGCAAGTGGCATGATTATTCTCCCTTACTATCTCCTGTTCTTTTATTTCGCTTGTGTATCCTTCTAAGTCTTGTAGGTGTGGAGGAAGGAGAAAGAAGTCTAGAGATGAAAAGACAAAGGTCTTTTGCTTTGTCTTATTGCTGCTTGCATATTTCTTGTAACTATTTATGTTTTCCATGATGGGTGTCTAAATGCTGGCTTTTTTTTTTCTGTCTTGGGCATTGATGGATACTTTGGAGGCTGACTGGACCACCATATTGCACCCAGTAAGGGCAATGCGCTTTCTAGCTGATTTCCTGTATCTACTCCTACTGCTGCCTAGAGTACTTACAAGGTGGCCCATTTATCTTCCAAGGCATCCACTTAGTTCTCACGAAATTGATGCATCCTTATTGGGCAATCTGTTTTTGCTATGCCATCACAGGCTGCTCCAGCCTGACTTCTACCTTCAGAATTCTCCAGATGAGAGGAAGATCCAGTGTTTATGATAGTGTGTGTGAAATTTCAGTGGACACATGTCAATCCCTCCTGAAAACTCCTTTTATGCCCTTTCACTTGGGTGAGTGCACTGGTTTAGCTCTACAAGTATCTGCAGCTCAGCAAACATCTAGGTGAAGTGAGTAATGCCAGCCTTCTTGCACACAGGACTATCACTCTGGATACATTTTTGGACGCTTCTCTATTAATTTTTCAGGGGGAGGCATTCTTTATCCTCCCCAAACAGAGGAGGGAAAAACAATCCATAGCACTTTTCACCTCAGAAAAATCTCTTACCAATTCTCTTCTATCACCTTTTGAAATTTCTAGTTTTCCTTATTGAGGCTATTAGGTAGGTGATGGGAATTAATAATCATTGGGCTAGTTCTTATTCTTATCATGGATGAAACTAGCATTCTTTTTCTTTAGGGAGTGATGAAGTATGAATCTTTATTACTTTTATTTTTAGTATAGTTTATTTTGTTGCAAGCTTACATAATTTAAATTTCAAAGGTGGTTATATATAATAATCAGCTCACAAAATTCCTGCAAGTTGAACAATTGGCTCTTGTGAGCCAGTGTGAGCTGGCTTCAGCACACGACTGCCAAAGTGATTTTTAAAATTAATTAATTTTATTGGAGCATAGTTGATTTACAATGTTATGTTAGTTTCTGCTGTACAGCAAAGTGAGTCATTTATACATACACATACATCCACTCTTTTTAGATTCTTTTCCCATATAGGTCATTACAGAATACTGAATAGAGTTCCCTGTGCTATACAGTAGGCTCTTATTAGTTATTTATTTTATATATAGTAGTGTGTGAAACTAGCATTTTTCCTTAGTGTTACTTACCATCTATTGAATTGCAGTAGACAACAGGAAAAGACTGATTTAGTTCCTAAATGCAAATATTCTTCATAATATTTTCTTTTGTTGGTATTAAATAATTTCTAAAACAAGGTCCATTGTTATCCATTCATCTTCCCAGGAGTGGCACATCTAGGTCAAAGGGCATCAAGGACTTCCCAGCTCTTGCCACTCTATGGCTGAAGCCCAGAGTAAATGACAGCTAAGTGTTTAGAATTATTAAACTTTTGAATAATACCACAGTATACATGCATAGATAGGAGTTAGAACAGTAAGCACTGAGTGGATTTTATATTTCAGTAAATGAAATGGTCTAATTAGACAATTCTAGCTAATCATTTTTTTAACATCTTTATTGGAGTGTAATTGCTTTACAGTGGTGTGTTAGTTTCTGCTTTACAACAAAGTGAATCAGCTATACATATACATATATCCCCATATCTCTTCCCTCTTGTGTCTGCCTCCCACCCTCCCTATCCCATCCCTCTAGGTGGTCACAAAGCACCAAGCTGATCTCCCTGTGCTATGAGGCTGCTTCCCACTAGCTATCTATTTTACGTTTGGTAGTGTATATATGTCCATGCCACTCTTACTTTGTCCCAGCTTACCCTTCCCCCTCCCCATATCCTCAAGTCCATTCTATAGTAGGCATCATTTTTAATTTTAGCTACCTAGAGCTGTATCCCCTTACTAATTCTGTGACCTGGCTGGGCTAGTTTCCCGTACATTCTCTCTCTCCCTCCCTCCCTGCTCTCCTCTGTTTTCCCCTGCTGTTGTTTGCTTAGTCTCAAGTCTCCAATAGTGTCATTTCCTGCTGGCTCCTCCAGCTGTGAGTCACTCCCTTCCCTCCCCTCCCCCTACTCCCCAGCTGTCTCTATGGGCAACATCAAACTGCTGATTTTAACACATTTGGTTAGCATTTAGCTGGGGCCAGGAACTCTGGGTTAACTTCTAAAATGTATTTATGATGCAAAGATATATTTTGTTCTTAATTAAGCGTTTCACTAAGGGGAAGAATAAAAGGGCATAGAGGTTTGAGATAGTAAATAGCTGGTATCCCAGAAAAGGGCAAAAAACAGTCAAATAAGTAATACAAGAATTCAAAGGAACGGGAAGCCCACATCTCTGTTTCTCATGAGCTGGGGGCTAACATTGTCTTGCCTTCACTCAGGCTGGGCTGTCTACTGGAAAAGCAGCAGAAACACCTGTTAGGCAGGGACCCCTGAGTGGACAACACAAGAAACTCCTTTTATGAAGGCACTGATTTTCAAGTGTTCCAGTATCCTGGAGGTATGTTGTCATTTTTGAAGCATTCACTACATGCGAAGGCAAGAAAGAGACCCTTTGTTTGCTCTATTTAAGGAGGAAAACTGCGATGCAGCTGGGAGAGGCAGGAAGCATTCAGTCAGCAAGATAGCAAGGAGAATTTATATTACATGGCAGCTTGCGAATGTGTTTGCTTTAAGACAGACACAGTGCTGCTATAAGCAAGGCAGGATGTAAATGATTTTTTTTTTTTTTTTTTTTTTTTTTTTTTTTTTTTTTTTGCGGTACGCGGGCCTCTCACTGCTGTGGCGCCTCCCGTAGCGGAGCACAGGTTCCGGACGCGCAGGCTCAGCGGTCATGGCTCATGGGCTCAGCTGCTCTGCTGTATGTGGGATCCTCCAGGACCCGGGCACGGAGCCGTGTCCCGTGCATCGGCAGGCGGGCTCTCAACCGCTGCGCCACCAGGGAAGCCCAACACTTGTATTTTTAAAAATCATTTACAGGGGCTTCCCTGGTGGCGCAGCGGTTGAGAGCCCGCCTGCCGATGCAGGGGACACAGGTTCGTGCCCCGGTCCGGGGGGATCCCACATGCCGCGGAGTGGCTGGACTCGTGAGCCGTGGCCGCTGAGCCTGCGCGCCCGGAGCCTGTGCTCCGCAACGGGAGAGACCACAACAGTGAGAGGCCCCAGTACCGCAAAAAATAAAATAAAATACAAGTGTTAGCTCAGATTTTGACTCGAGATGGTGGCCCATGAACCTTGGTATTCAGTAAAAGTATTCTGAATGAATGGGGAAGGCGCTAGTCCAAAGCGTGACACAGAGTAAGCCTTTAATACAGTTCGCTGACTTTCTTGCTTGCTATTTTAAAGAACCCATCTGACCATACTCCCTACTCACCTTCCTTGTTATAATCATCTCTCAACCTCCAGGCCCCTCTGCTCATTCATAGAGGATTTGTGCTATCTTCCTCTTCACTCCTACTTCTGTTATTACTTTCGGGAAGTTTCTCATTCATGTGGCTGAGTTATCAATCCAGTCCTTTGGCGGATCAGTTGCATCAACTGTTCCTGCTTCTAGCTAAGGCCAACCTCTCCTCTCCACCCAGCACTGGATCCTTCCTGCATCTACTCATGGAAATGACTCTTACAATTATCTCTTCTTTTCTGCATTCAAAACTGTGTCCACTTACCACTGGATTATTCCTATCGGTTGGTATATTTCTCAATTACATCAGACATAATATTAAAATAAATATTTTTCATTCTCAAATAAGGCCTCTGTCTTAACACTTCCCTTAGCTATCACCCCATTTCTCTGCTCCCCTTTATAGCAAAATGCCCCATTTACGTCTTTATGTCCTCACTTCTCTGGGTCTTTGTAGCCATTCCAATCAGGCTTTCATCCCCTCTACTTCATTAATTACTAATACTGATTTTTCCAAGGTTACCGAGAATCTCCATGTTGCCAGACACACTGATGACTTCTCTCTCCCTGCTGGAACTGGTAGTTCTTGCTGAGCTTCTTAGAAAAATTTGACATAGTTTATTATGCCCTTATCTTTGCAATATTTCCTTCACTTAGAAACAGAATCACCCTATTCACTGGTCTTCCTGCTCAGTCACCTTTGCTGGCTCCTTCTTCATTCCCCCTCCCCAGGTTTATTGAGATATAATTGACAAATAACATTGTGCAAACTTAGGGGGTACAATGTAATGATTTGATATATGTATATATTGCAAACTGATTACCACAACATGGTTAATTAACACATCCACCACATCACACAGTTACCATTTTCTGTGTGTGGTTAGTATATTTAAGATCTAATCTCTTAGCAAAGGTCAAGTATATAATACAGTATTGTTAACTATAATCATGGTGCTATATATTAGATTCCCAGAACTTATTCATCTTATAACTGAAAGTTTGTATCTTTTGACCAACTTCTCCCCATTTCTTCCACCCTTGAGCTCTGGGCAGTCACCAATCTATCTGTTTCTATGAATTCGACTCTTTTAGATTCCACATATAAGTGAGATCATGCAGTATTTGTCTTTCTCAGTGTCTGATTTATTTCATTTAGCATAATGCCCTCAAGATTCATCCATGTTGTTGCAAATGGCAGGATTTTCTTCTTGTTTATGGCAGAATAATATTCCATTGTGTATACAGTTGGCCCTCTGATATCTGTGGGCTTCACATCCAAAGATTCAACCAATCACAGATCTAAATATTTGAAAAACAGTTCCAGAAAGTTCCAAAAAGCAAAACTTGAATTTTCCAGCAACTATTTATGACTATTTACAGAGCATTTACATTGTGTTAGGTATTATGAGTAATCTAGAGATGCTTTAAAGTATACAGGAGGATGTGTGTAGGTTACTTGTAAATACTATACCATTTTATATAAGGAACTTGAGCATTCTCAGATTTGGGTATTTGCGGGAGTCCTGGAAGCAAACCCCAACAGATACTGAGTGATGACTGTATCTTCCTTCATGTTTTGAACTTTGAATGTTAGCATGCCTTGCAGTTGAGTTCCTGACCCTCATATTTCTCTGTTTACACTGACTCCTCAGCTGATCTCATCTAAACTCTTCACTGATCACTACACTCCTACAAACAACTGCCTAATGACAACTCCACCAAATGCATCTGAAACAAACCACAGCCAAACAGCATCTTTGGTTTTCTTCTACCTTAACATGTGGGCATATGTACTTACACACAAACACCTCCTGTGTTGTTTCTTCATTTAGGAGATGGCACCGTATTTCCTCAGTTGCCCAGGCCAGCAACCATGGGGCATGTTTAATTCCTCTCTTTCCTTTACAAACCATATCCTTATGCTTTGTCAGTAAATCCCATTAGATCTAGCTTCGAATCATATCCTGAATCTGACCTCCTCTAGCCATCACCACTGCTAGCATCCTGTTAATGAACACCATCATTTCTCTCCTAGACTATTGCACTAATTTCCTCAGTGGTCTTCCCTTTCTTACCTTTTCCTCACTACTGCTTATTCTCCACACACATCATAGATTTTGTAGAAATGAAATCACTTTGTGCCCCTGTGGGGATTGCCATAATCACTCCAGGTAAGTATTTCAATTTAGTTGAAAGAGAAAAAAAGTATTACATTTAATAAAAACCTACATTGAACTTTCCATCAGTTTTTCCTTTTCATAAGTCTGCACATCTATACACGTGCTGTCTCTGAAGCCTAGATAGATCTTCCCACTGCCACACCCACCCAAACTTCACTTTCAGATCCCTGGCAAGAAATACCTCCTTTTCCAAGTCTAACATGATTCTCTCAAGCAGAGTTAGTTGCTGGATCATTTGTGTCTCACTGTATGTGGTTTTCCCTTCTTCATGGCCTCTGCCTCACTATTTTGTCAATTCTTTTTCATTTTCTGTTTTTTTTGCGGTACATGGGCCTCTCACTGCTGTGGCCTCTCCCGTTGCGGAGCACAGGCTCCAGACGCACAGGCTCAGCGGCCATGGCTCACGGGCCCAGCCGCTCTGCGGCATGCGGGATCCTCCCGGACCGGGGCACAAACCCGCGTCCCCTGCATCGGCAGGCGGACTCTCAACTGCTGCGCCACCAGGGAAGCCCCTTGTCAATTCTTTTTATCTATCAGTTTTCTTCCATTAGACTATTAGCTCCTTATATCCCCATAGTTTAACGTGGTGCTTGGCACATAGTAGGATACAGTATGCGTGTGAAGAATAATTAACCAATTTGGCGTACAGAATTTCTACCTCAGTTGTAGGAAGAATATAATCAGTCAGCAGGATACAGAATCTTTCCCTAAAAATAAGAACAAAAACAGTCCATTTAGGACCAGTCACTAAGAGTGCCATAGGTTGTTGTCTCTTCATTAATGGAATCAATCAGGTGAATGTGTAAGGAAAAAAGTACCCATGATGTCTAATCAAAAAGACTGTAACTGGATTTACCTACGGAGAAAATCCTAAGGTTAGTCATATATATCTTGGCTATAAAGAAATAACTATAACTTTTCCAGCCTTTGAAAATAAAGGATATGAATCTGTTTGCTGACTTTTAACAGATACTTTCTTATATTCTGTGGCTCCATTAATAACTTCTATCTTGGTTTGGGGTAAAAGTAAACAAAAAACCAAAAACTGTATGTTTAAACGTTTCATTTCAAAGTTATTGCTAAACTATAGACTCGTTTTCCATTCATTTTTAAAAAACAATGTCTGCTATGTTTAGTAAATAATATTTTAATATTTTCTGCAGAAGTGTGAGTGGTGTGCACACTAAGGGGTGATTCTGTAGGAATAGACTTTTAAATTCAATTCAGCACTTTTATTGAGAATGGAGAAGCTTAAAAATTAAGCCAGCAGGCATCCAAAGCCTCAGAGAACACTACTGGATGCATTCTTAATTAAAGCCAATAAAGTGTGTTTTTAGCGAAAGCTTTCCCACGGAAAGCTCAATGGCAAAACTCAGAAGAAGAAAACAAATTAAATTCTCTATATTAACTGCTTGGCACACTGCTTCTCATGAATTGTTTAGCCCAACATGATAGTTGACAAAATTTCACTCTTAAAACTCCAAATAACCCTAAGATAAACTACCAAGTACTTGCATATTTTCCCCTAATACCCAACAGTCCATACTAATTTCAAATCTTCCTAGGATACTAGAAAAAAAAGAGAATTCTGGAGTATGATGAGTTGAATGATGGATGAAACCTCAAGAATCTTGGATTTTGTTTCCATCACTAGTTTTTTTTTCTTTTGTTAAAAAAACTCAGTAGGCATATTTATGTTATGACTTGGAGTGTTTGTTGACACGCTGTATGACACCCATGCAAGTAAACAAGTACTGTTCAGAGGAGGTGAAGCTTCTGGGAGGTGCTGAGTACTATATTTCAAATATGATGTAATAAGTAGCATTTTAGACTTTTTTGAAGACATGTTAGTGGTGTACACAATGTGGTAAACTGGTTACCAGATGAATAAATTAACCTGAGCATTTCTTTTCCTCACCTGTGCAATGGAAGTATTTTCAACTCATAAAACATAAATATACCTAACATTTTAAATGTAAAATCTTATAGACTATTGTGTGATTATTCAGAATATTTTAGAATATTTTAAGTGTAAAAGGTATTAAGAAATAGATTGAAATGACATTCACTAGAATGTGAGTTGCTGAGGCCATGTGCTTTATCTCATTCATCCACTGATTCATTCATTTTTTCTTCCAGCAAATGATTTTTTAAAATCTTATTTCTTAATTCCCAACACAGAGTTGGGAAGAGTCTTGTGCAGAGTCTTGCAGGTAATAGGTACTCTCCTGTCTTGTTGGACATATGAATGAATGATCAATTACTAGTCACTCATCAATACTTGTTTTCCTCTTAAAAGGCTTCCTAAACTTCCTTTAGAAGGAGGTATATTGAGAAAATTATTTTAATATGCCTCTGCTCCTATCATAGTACTTTCCACTTCAGTGACCCTAAATAAATATTTATTGGGGGGAAACTCAAAACTATGAGATGGGGAATATTTAGAGAAGAGAAAGCTCAGGTTCAACAACATGGAGGTCTTCAAATACCTAAAATCCCACTGCATTTGGGAGGAAGGTTAGGCTTACTTTTATATGGTTGGAAGTGTTTTAATGAGGACCATTTGTTACCAAACCAAACTTGGGTCCTCTTGCCCATGTGCAGTAAAGTCAGTCTACTGACACTGGGTTGTGGTGAAGGAAAGTGCAGCACTTATTGCAGGAGCCAAACAAGGAGTCCAGGTAGCTAGTGCTTAAAAAGGTTGAACTCCCTGAAGGCTTTCAGGGAAAGGTTTTCAAAGACAGGGTGAGAGAGAGGGGTTGTGAGGTATATGATCAGCTCATAGACATTCTTCTGATTGGTTGGTTGTGAGGTATTTGGGAGTCAACATCATTAACCTTCTGGTTCCAACCAGTCTGGAGTTTATGTGCTTATGGGCAGAATACAGTTAACTTCTAACACCTGGTGGGAGTATAGTATCTGCAAAACAGCTCAATGGATATGGCCCAGGATATTATCTACAGCCCTTGAGGAGGAACTAAAGGTCCTTGACTTTGTTTAATGGCTAAACCATTATTATTTTGTCTTGCTTGACTGTTTTCCTTTCTTCATTTTCTCACTTCTCTGATTAAATTACTCTTTCTAACTCAAGGAAGGCCTAGGAGGCTAAACTATTTCTATAGACAGGCAGAGGACATGGGCTGGGAGGTCTGTTCCGGGAAGGCCCTATAGGGTCCTGCTCGGCTACACAATGAGTGAAATCTCCAGGGAGATTTTAGTTTATGATCTAAGGATTTCCTAAACTGCTTTGTGATACATCAATTTCTATTTACTTGGAAGAACCTCACAACGGTGGAATAATGTTTCAAGCAAGCTGAGGAAAGCATTTCAGCCCCAGATGGGTGTTTGAAGTGGATGACTTGTAAGGTCCCTTTTAACACTGGAATTCTTTGGTTGAATGAATGAAGAACAATGTGATCCCGCAACTAAGACTCCACTTGAGTAAAAGCACTAGATGCTTTAAAACTGTAAGTCTTCCCATAGCCTTTCTGGAAAGGAATTTTCTATCTATCTTCCCAAAGATCAGGTAAATGCAAAACTAGGGAGAAATATTACTTGGAAAAGGCACTAATCTTCCCTGATTTCTTCCAGTAGATTAAGAAAACACTTTTAAGTCTGTCATGCTTTTCATCAGCTCCATGTAAGCTTTTAGTTCTTACTGCTCCAAAAAAATTTGTTTGCATGTGGGGATGAGGGGTAGGGATGGTCTTAGGGGTTCCTAAGAGTGCCCCCTTAGATCTTTAAGGGGGAAATTAGTAAAATTCAGTTTATGTTAGTCTTTCTGGCTCTATAAATGTGTGTAAATATGAGACTAATAGCTGGTGTTTTATTTCCTTGATGAAAGAGTTTTCCAGATAAGTCTTTTTAAGCTCATGCATATTGAATGGGCATTAAATAAAAATAATTAGCTTCTATATGAATAGAGAACTCAGTCTTCTAAGCATATCAATCTAATTATGTTTTGAAGAATTTCACATGAGTTTGGGGTTATTAACCAGCAGTGTAGGTCAACTCTTAATGTTTAAACTGTTATTAGTTTACAAATGATTATAGGCACAAAAATGTTTTTCCTCTGAAAGGCAATACTAAAAAGGAAGTAACATTGTTATTTATAAAATTCCATTTAAGCTCAATTTCTACATTAAATTGCCACTGAAGAATTTAAATTGACTGCATTTATGTTTATTGCACAGCATAAAACATGTAAACAGAATAATACTATGTGCTTCAAAGTAAGTACCTATTAATATAATAAGTATCTGAAGAAATACCTAATTATTTTTTATGAACTCATAATGGTACATGTGGTATTTCATTATTTTATTGCTTAAATCATCAATTATTCTTTTACTCTTAAAATGGAAAAAAGAGACATTGATGCAATTTCAATGGAGATTGTTCAAAATTCTAACTAAATTATTGATATAATGAAATCAATGAATAAAATATCATAAAATTAGAGAGATTTAAGGGGGCCAAGAAAAAGCAAATATAAAAGACTCTCCTGGAATTCATCCAAAAGGTAGAAAATTAAGAAAATTCACACTTCTCAATGCAATAGGGAGAAAAAGAACTGCATGAGGTCCTGTGGTTCTGAGTAAATGTTACATCGCTTATGGTTTCAATAAATATACTGAAGACACTTGATAAAATTTTAGTAATAAAACATACATATGAATAATAGGAAATTTATTGATAGAAATCTCATATTTTTTCATTAGATTACACATCATTTATTACTTGTTTTTTATTTAAAATTAATTAATTTGTTTATTTTAATTTTTTTTGGCTGTGTTGGGTCTTCATTGCTGTGCTCAGGCTTTCTCTAGTTGTGGTGAGTGGGGGCTACTTTTCATTGTGGTGTGTGGGCTTCTCATTGCAGTGGCTTCTCTTGCTGTGGAGCATGGGCCCTAGGCGCACAGGCTTCAGGAGTTGTGGCATGTGGGCTCAGTTGCTCCGTGGCATGTGGGATCTTCCCGGACCAGGGATCGAACCCGTGTCCCCTGCATTGGCAGGCTGATTCTTAACCACTGCGCCACCAGGGAAGTCCCATTACTTATTTTTTTTAAAGTCATATTTTTGTCTTTATAACAACAATTAAAGATATGTTGGGAAAAAATCCACGAGAGATTTGTTTCTAGTTATGGTGGAGTAACTTGATGATCATTGCTGTCACTGAGGACAATGAATAATGCTGAATTTTTAAATATCTGATTAAAGACATGAGAGAGCTGTTAAAGTAAGCAGGTTAACAGGTGCCAAGATTGTTGGAAAAGGGTGACTGCAGACAGGTGAGCTGAACTTCTTTAGTGACATTAATCCTGGAGACATTTGCTGATTGTGGGTACCGGGCAAGAGGCTGTAAGAATCCATGGTTTTCCTAGGCAAAGGGGCTGTATTGAAGTAACCAGCAGAGGTTTGGGAGGTCTTATGGGGCTGGAGAGACATAATTGGAGATTTTGGGGGCCAAGATCCCAGTGAGAAGGGTGGTGTGGAGAACAGAGCCTGATTTCCTTTTCAAGATGCTTGTTGAATTCTGAAGCTGCAAGGAACAGGGGGCCACAGAACCAAGCAGATGGTCTCTGAAGAGCCAGCCAGGGTATTTCATCCGCCTCAAGGTACTGATGTGGATATAGATTCAGGACTCACCAGGTGCACCAATCTCAAGTATGAAACCCTGGAGGCTTACACCCAGGAGCAGAGGTGAACTAGAGGTAAATGGAAACTTACCAAATTGTTGCCCAGTTCTGATCCAGTTTAGTCTCAGAGGAAAGGGTGTACCTTTTCTGAAGGAAAATAGTATTGAGACTATATATATTTTTTACAGATGACACATGACATTCAGTAAAACGTTACTAGGCATGCCAAAATACAAGGCTATAACTTAAAATATAAGATTTTTTAAAAACGAGTTTAACAGGTGATTCAGATATTGGAGTTAGCATAATAAGAGCTTTAAAATAACTGTAACTAATATGCCCCCCAAATAGAGGGAAATATAAGTGAAATACATAAGGACATGAAGGATCTCACGAGAGTATTGGAATATACAAAAAAGAATTAAATAGACATTTTTGAATTGAAAAATACAATAACTTAAATTTTAAAAGTCAGTAAGAGATGTTTTAAACAAAAGGCTGGACACAAGAGAAGACAGGAATAGTGAAGGTAGCACAATAGAAACCAAACTGAAGCTCCAGAGGAAAAAAGCAGAAAATACAGGGAGAAAGCATAAGAGACATGTTCTAGTGAAAGAAAATTTACATATATTAAATAGAAATCCCAGAAGGAGAAGATAGAAATAATGGGGCAGGAGAATGTTTGAAGAGTTAAAGAACATTGGAAGGAAGGAAAATTACAGTCCAATTTCTCTCTCAAAAACTTAAGCTGAAGAGTTATGATTTGTGTTCTTTTCTGTATTCATGTTTCCCTTAAACAAAAAATGTTAAAAGGCCAAATACATGTCTTATTATAGCAAAATTTGAAGTTCTTGCCATACTAGCACTTAACAGAAGAACTGAAGCAGAGTGGCAAAGGTTTTCAGTTTTCTATTTTCTGACTTAAAAATTGTTTAAAATTTTACAATATAAAAACTATATGGTAGAAAAAAACCCTCTAAGATCCCATTATATGTATTTGTATGCATTTATATATTTTCCAACAAGAATAGAATCAAATTACACATAATATTGTGTAATTTATATATTTTGAGTTAAAAATGTATAATGGATATCTGGTTATGCAATTACTTCATTTTTACTAATGAAGACATAATATTCCATGACTTATGTTTTAACAATTTGGGTTGAAAATATTTTTCCAAAAATATTTCTTATGAAAAAAATTGCTGTTCCCTCAAGGGAGGTGATCAATATTTCCATCTTAGTGGTTCTTTTTACTTCCTCCTAAATGTAATTTGCAAGTAGTTTTTCCTTGGTAGTAATAGCACACTTGGTTTTTCATCCATTCAAGTATATTTATGGTTTCCTTCTACATACCAGGCACTGTGCTAGATAGTGAAAGTAAGAGTAAACAAAACAGACATATTTGCTGCCCTCAGGGAGTTTAGTGTCAAATGGGAACACATACATTGGACATGCTCCAGTGATGTACAGCAAGGTCTAGAGGGAGGAGCAGGTGATGTCAGGAAGGTGTTCCCCAAAGAAGACTCAGAGTATAAGTTTCCAAGTGAATAGAGAAAGAGGAGAGGTCTGTGTATGTGAGGAGAGATGATTAGGTTCAACAAAGGCTATTTTACATAATCTCAAAGCCTCATACAGTAAAATTTCAAAAGGAAAATTTTTTTCTAGAAATTTAAGGTGCCAATGTACATCTGTTGTGTGTCCATAGAAAGTTTATGACTATAGAAACTGGTGAACGGTTTATTTGTCATATGGATATAAATTTCATTCAAATAAATGTATTCATTTTTTTCAAAGAATTTTGGAACAGTCATTGATCAAAAGTCATAAGAACATGATGACCTAAATCAAAAATTTATTTAAAGGTCTGATTTAAAACAGCCTGTTGTGAGAAGAAAATTTCCAAATATCTCCTTATTTAAAAATACAAAATACTGGGCTTCCCTGGTGGCACAGTGGTTGAGAGTCCGCCTGCTGATGCAGGGGACACGGGTTCGTGCCCTGGTCCGGGAAGATCCCACATGCCGTGGAGCGGCTGGGCCCGTGAGCCATGGCCGCTGAGCCTGCGCGTCCGGAGCCTATGCTCCGCAACAGGAGAGGCCACAGCAGTGAGAGGCCCGCGTACTGCAAAAAAAGAAAAACAAAAAAACCCACAAAATACTGTAGTTTATGAGGAAAATGAACGTAAGAAGCGACACTTATGAATCAAAGGTTGTGCTCTACGTCCCATGTTCTTGGGCACAGTTTGGATGATTGTGGCGCCTGACCCTGGGCTGCACAGTGTGAGAGTACTGTCACTAAGGCCACAATGTGCCAGTTCCCTGAGATCTGGTGAAGAGCCACAGTAGAGCTCCATGCAGCAAGAATCCACAGGACCGAGACCTAGGATAAGGGCGTAACAACACAACTCATATAACTGAACAATCTCAAGCATTTTCTTGTTTTTTCCCCAGAGGGACAACTTGAATAGTGAAATTCTTGCAACTGAAATGCCTTCGCTTAGAGATTGGAGAGACACTAGTACTGTTAACCTTAAGGTCAAACAAGCATGCAGAACGGTGCTCCTGAAAGTGCTGAACGGTTCAATTTAGAAAGTGATCACAATAATGTAATTGCTCCATCACTTCCTATTTTTTTAATTTCAGGGCAGGGAATGAGAGAGGAAAATATGGGTAGAAAGATATCAGCAATAAGATAATACTGCTAAGTAACAAGGTAATTTGTGTATGAGACCTGTAACATTCATTCTTCCATCATTCATTTATTTATCCCCTGAAGCCAATGAGATTTTAAATAGAGAATTCAGTGTATGTTTGACAATGTATTTGGTACTTCCTATAAATTAGATAGTGGAGAATTCTACAATAAGTTAGTACTGCAGTTGTTGCCACTAATTTTTTCAAAGCTAACTAGCTTGGTTATGCTTAATTTGTTTTATTCTTTAGTCTATGGGTATAGTGAATTATATTAATTGATTTTCAAATGTTAAACCAACCTTGCATTCCTGGAATAAATCCCACTTGGTCATAATATATTGTCCTTTTTATGTATCACTAGATTTGATTTGTTAATATTTAATTAAATATTTTTCGTCTATTTTCATGAAGGATATTGGTCTATAGTTTTCTTGTAACTATGTTTTAAGTGTAATGCTGGTCTCATAAACTAATTGGGAAGTGTTTGCTCCTCTCTCTTTTTGTTGTTAATATGGACTCGACATTATTTCTTCTTATTTTTTTTCTTGAGGAATAAACAATCAATTTTATTGGTCTCAGACCAGCAGTCCCTAGGTCTTGAGGACCTCTGTGTATTTGTCAGTTTTTTTCTCCATGTTCTTTTCCACCTGTTTCCTTAGCCTCATGAGCTGCTTTTTCTTCCTGTAATGGATCTTGACATTCTTTCTCTTCTCCAGCATGGCTGTTACTGCCTGGTACTTCCAGCCAATCCATGTGCCTGACTCCCTAGGAATGCAAACTGGTGGGGGTACAGTGGGGTGCAGAAATAAAATGGTAAGGAAATGAAGCCAGGGTGCCTAGGGTAGAGGTGTTGACAAGTTGTCCTAGAGGATCCCAGGAAAGTAGTAATCCAACTTTTCTTAGCAAGCCTAAACTCAAAAGACACAGCTACCCCTGGAAAGTTTCCCTCCTCTTCCTGGCATGTTATTTCTACTTTAAATGTTTGATATACTTTATTGGTGAAGCCATTTGACTTGGAGTTTTCTGTGTTGCAATTTTTAAGTATGAATTCATTTTCTTTAATACACACAGGACTGAATGATCTATTTTTTTCTTCATTGAGTTTTAGTTAGTTTATGTCTTTCAAGGAATTTGCCCATTTCATCTAAATTATTAAATTTATGCACATAGAGCTATTTGTAATATGTTCTTATCCTTTTAACATCTGTAGGGGGTCTTTGTAATGTCTCCTCTTTTATTCCTAATATCAGTAATTTGTATCTTCATTTCTAGCTGGAAGTCTATCAATTTTACTAATTTTTTTCAAAAGCCAGCTTTTGGCTTTATAGATTATTATACTTTTCCCTTTCCAATTCATTAATTTCTACTCTGTTGTTATTTACTTTTGTGTACTTGCTCTGGGCTTAGTTTTTGTGCAATTTTCTAGTTTCTTAAGGAGAAATCTTAGATAATTGGTTTGAGATCTTCTTTACTAATGGAAGTATTTAATACAGTAAGTCCCCTGCATACGAACGAGCTCTGTTCTGAGAGCACATTTGTAAGTCCAATTTGTTCTTAAGTCCAACAAAGTTAGCCTAGGTACACAACAAACATAATCAGCTATACAGTACCAGCTACATCACTGCTGCTTTTACGCTTGGTTCTGGACATCATGGGCTTGAAATAAAGATACTGTACTACTGTATTCTAAGTACTGTACAGTAAAGTACACAAAAGCACAACCACTTGTACAGGATGCACACACGACAATGTATTCCTGACACATGAACTAACTTATGTGATTGGACATGCAAATGCATGTTCACATCTTTGAAAGTTCACAACTTGAAGATTTGTATGTAGGGGACTTACTGTATTATAAATTTCACTTGAAGCACTGTTTTAACTGCATCCCACAAATTTTTATGTTCTATTTTGCTTTTCATTCAATTAAAAAGATTCTCTAAGTTCCCTTGTAACTTTGTTTTTGTTAGAAGTGGGTTGTTTAACTTTCAATTATTTGGGGATTTTCCAGATATCTTTCTGTTATTGCTTCCTAGTTTAATTCCATTATAGTCAGAGAACCTATTTGTAAGATTTCAATTCTCTTAAATATGTTAAGGTTTTAGGACCAGAATATAGTCTATTTTGGTTAAAGTTTCATGTAGACTTGAAAATAATGTATATTCTGCTGTTATTGGTAGTGTTCTATAAATGTCAATTACATCAAATTAGTTGATAATCTTGTTCAGGTCTTCTATATCCTTACTGATTTTCTGTCAACTTGTTCTATTGATTGCCGAGAAAGGAATGCTGAAGTCTCCAAACAAAATTGTGGAATTTTCTGTTTCTCTCCTGTCAGTTTTTGCTTCATGTATTTTGAAGCTCTACTGATAGGTGCAGAGATGTTTAGTTACATTTTCTTGGAGAATTGACCCTTTTATCATTTGTAATGTACCTCTTTATCCCTGGTAATGTTTCTTGTCCTGGAGAATGTTAATCGTTTTTGTGATTGTTGATGTTTTTAGCAAGTTATCAACCTGTTCATTTTCACATCACAGGTTTTCTTTCACCTTCTGTGGATAGTGTTTCCAATCTCATTTCTTTGCTGTGCTGCTTTGTTTCTGTCCTGCACACGTGCCTCTCAGATGTTCTGTGATCTGAGTTGTGGTTGGAATCTTAAGTATATTCCTGAAACCTCAACTCTACTGCTTGGGTCTCTCACACGTGCAGGCTCAGGGGTGAGGCCGATATTTATGTTCAGAGTAAGAGTTATCCCCTACCTTAGCTATCTCCTATCTCAAATTCCCCCCACCTTCTCCAACCTACCAAGCCCTTTACCCCATTCCTCTGGTCAGAAATAGGATGTGTATATTGACGTTTTAGCTACCTGAATTACAGCTCAGTCACCGTGTAGTTTCCTTCCTTAAGTTCTCTCTTTCCTCTACTAATCCAGCATCTTTTATTTACTTTTCAGAGTCCTCAGGTAGCTGTTTTCTGTATTTTGTTAAGTAGTTTTACTTGTAATGAGAGGTAATATAAGCTGTAGTGGAATTTTTCCTACCATGCTGGAAGAGAAATCTCTGCTCTCTTTTGAAAAGTATCTGAGGCAGGCTGAAAATGCTTTATTGTTATGGAATCATCAAGAATATGGTGAAGCCTTCCTGAGTTGGGGAGGATCGAGAAAAATTATGGTCACAGGGGCTGTGGAAAGCTGTAGGGGCAAGGGAATATAAAAGATTCAGGCAGAGCTTTGCCTGTAACTGCTTTTTCTTCTTTTTCCCCCCCTGCTCCAAAGATATTTACTGATTTTTTCCTGTGAAGCTATTTGAAGAAACTCTGAGCCCCGTATGTTCACAGAGGATATAAATCTATTCTTCTAAAAAGTCTGTTTCCCAAATTTGGAATTGTTCATTCAATTGGTATATTGCCCCTTCAGGACCACTCTTTCATTCTTAGGGTGGGAATTGATTTTTCTTCTCTTATTTTGTCATGTGAGAGTACTAAGTATATTACAACCGCAGAATTTTCACACATTATTTAAAAACCTGTTCACAATGTGAGAAGGTCTTGCACAGGCTTGTCTATACCAAGGTGTAAAAACCTCCAGCTGCCTCTGAAATTGTGACGACAAGCTCTGTTCCTCATTAAGTGCACAGATTAATGTCTGAGGAAAGTGAACTCTTTCTAGAGATGTTTTCCAAAATTTGAAGTTTTCTGTATTTAATGTGACATCACCCTAACCTCTAAGTTTATGCGTGCAAATTATTGGAACTTTCCTACCCATAATTATAATAGTTGCTTACAAAAAATCCATCTAGGCATTTAAAATTAGTCAGGACTTAGTAGAAATTTAATTACACTCAAAACATTTATTTGCACAAATCCTGCATACATCAAAATTAGGATGACAATTTAAAGGCTGGTTTTGGAATTGAAACACTAACTGATCTATACTTTCAGATTTTGCTTTGCCATGTTTGAGTCTATGTTTTATTTGGTCCCTACCCACCAATTTCCTTTGATTCTCAACTTTCAAAAAGTAGGCTATTCAAACCTTTTTTTTTTTTCTGTCAGTGAAATAAATTGAATTGTTCAAAAAGGAAAATTCAAAAATAAAGTATGGCATTTCCATAGCGTTGTTCATGAAACGGGCTTGTGCAAATATGGTACAGACTGGACTCCCCAGAAAGAAGGATTAGAAGGGGCATGGGTCTCCTGTCCTCTCAAAATGGTATGTCTGGGTACAGCTGGCCACGTTCTTGGACTAGGATCTAGGAGGGGACCTACCCCCTTACTGTACCTTTTTATGGAGCAAGTATGAGAGCTGCCTTGCCACTGGAGACATAGGTTGAGATAGACTGCCAAATAGTCTGAGCTTTAGAGCCAGTTGTTTATAGGATTTATTGGAGACCTTGGGGGAAGGTGAGGTCATGTCCAGCCTCTCCTTCTAGGGGAAAGACAGCCCCCAGGCCCAGCTAGCGGATTGTCAGGCAACCCAGAGAGAGCTCTAAGGGGCTTTAGACGTTCCTGCTTATCCTTACATATCTATTTTTAATATACTTTCAATTTTTAGATAATTCTACATTTACAGAAAAGTTTCAAAGATAGCTGCTTTAGACTGAATGTTTGTGACAACCCAACATTTATATGTTAAAATCTAATCCCTAATGTAATAGTATTTGGAGGTGGGGCCTTTGGGAAGGGATGGTAATTTTGTTATAGTAGCCTGAACAGACTGAGACAATAGTCATTCTTCACTCAGTTTTCCATAATTGTAACATTACTTTGGTACATTTATCAAAACTAAGAAATTAATTACTATTGACAGAACTTCAGAATTTATTGACTTTGTCATTTTTTCCACTACTGCCTTGTTTCTGTTCCAGGATACCATATTGCATTTCATTCGTATCCATTTTTTAGATGGAAGGATGAACATTATAACTTTCTGTCACTGAAAATTTTCTGATCGTAATCCTTTGGATACAGTCATAAGCATATTGCATGTAAAAGCAAACCGATTGGAAAATTCAGTCAGGAGTCAGGGACACTTCTCTTTAAAGATTTATCCAGTCCAGGTGCCAGGTCTTGATCAGAATGAATGGAGGTTGGGGACTTATCTTTATTCAACCCATTGTACTTAGCACAGTGCCTTGTACCCCAGAGATATGCAGACCTTGTTACAAAGTTAATGAACAGATGAGTGTCACTCGCTGAAACTTACTCATCCTAACTTAGCCTAATGTTTTACCATATCAGAGCCAGTTTATTTTTAGAATTCAGGTGGTGTCCTGGTGAATCTTTAGTTTCACAACAGTATAAAAATTCGTACAGAAAAGTGGAAATTATGCTTTCCATGTTTGAAAAAAAAACCACTAAGTAAAACTATAACTTGACCCATTACTCATATATAATATAGATTCTGTTGGATATTACCATTCACCACTTCTACCTCCTCCTCTTCTTCCTGTTTTTCTTTTTTTTTTAAGAAAAACTAATTTGTTCAGTGAGATTTTGAGAAGTTCAGTATTTAAGAAGATTGTGGCTTGTCCACTTACATGGATGAGGTTTAGTTATAGATTTCTATAGAGTCAAATTTCAAATGTGAAGAGATGAGAGATGAACTAAGCTAGGATGATCGAAAGTCGTCCTGGAATTTTTCTTTCTGATAATTAGGAATGTATATTTATAAAGGGTACTGCTGATACTGCCCAAAGACACACACACACCCCTATCGAAATCAACTGCTCTGTCAACACATTTTTTTTAAAAAAATTTATTTATTTATTATTTTTGGCTGTGTTGGGTCTTCGTTTCTGTGCGAGGGCTTTCTCTGGTTGTGGTGAGTGGGGGCCACTCTTCTTCACAGTGCGTGGGCCTCTCACTGCCGCGGCCTCGCTTGTGGCAGAGCAGAGGCTCCAGACACGCAGGTTCAGTAGTTGTGGTTCACGGGTCCAGTTGCTCCGTGGCATGTGGGATCTTCTCAGACCAGGGCTTGAACCCGTGTCCACTGCATTGGCAGGCAGATTCTCAACCACTGCGCCACCAGGGTAGGGAAGCCCCTGTCAACACATGTTGAAGGAAGCTCTTCTAATAAGAGTAAGAACAAGGCAATGAAGCCATCAGAAAATGTGTTTGAACAGAGAAGTCACTAGCCACATATAACTATTTACATTTAAATTAATTTAAATGAAATAAAATTAAAATCCAGTTCCTCTGTTGCACTATCCACATGTCAAGTGCTCAGGAGTTGCATGTGGCTGGTAGCCACTATTTGGGGCGGCAAGAACATTTCCATTATCACAGAAAGTTCCATCTTCAAAGCTACTTGTATGACATTTGGCACTGTTTGAGAATTAAACTTAAGTGATTCTGAAATTAAGGGGATCTGGTTCATTTGGTTAAGTTTAGAAGTTTTACATTAATTCTGCTTAGGTTCAATCTGAGCAAGTATCCCTAATGAATGTTAACCATTCTAACCAGTATTTTCCACTGGAGTTGTACCAGTTTTTCCTTTGGCAAGGCAAATGGACAGATTTCCAGTATAGATCTAATATTCCGGAAATAAATTTCTAACTTTATGCTCTAGTCTAATCAAATACTCTTGCCTTCCTCGGGGTTTATTCTAGTTACGTACCATGCTTCAGTAAGAGTGATAGCTCTACACTGTGGTTCTGTTCATAATCCACAGAGATTATCTTTTGAGCCCAGTTCTTTCTTTCATACTTTTCTTTTCATATTTTACTATCATTGCTATGTGTTTGGAAGGGCATGGTGGTAGTAGGTACAAATATACATGAAAGCATTAACTTACTGCACCATTTGTGCAGAAGAGAGTTACCACAGCATGCCTAAGACTATTATCTTTAGAAAGACCTACCTGCAGAGTGGCCTTTGTCTGACAGCTGGGAACTTGGCTGTCAGAGCATTTCTGGTAGTCAACATATAACTGGTAAGGTTGGTGTATTGTGCCTAGACTGTGCAAATATGACTTATGTTATACTTGTATTCCTTCTGGGAATCTGGAATTTTGGTATGTTTGGGGCAGAGAGTGCCTATGTGACCAGCCGCAATAAAAACCTTGGGCACAGGACTTCCCTGGTGGTGCAGTGGTTGAGAGTCCGCCTGCCGATGCAGGGGACGAGGGTTCGTGCCCCGGTCCGGGAGGATCCCACATGCCGTGGAGCGCCTGGGCCTGTGAGCCATGGCTGCTGAGCTTGCGTGTCCGGAGCCTGTGCTCCACAACGGGAGAGACCACAGCAGTGAGAGGCCCGCGTACTGCAAAAAAAAAAAAAAAAACCTTGGGCACAGATGCTCTTATGGGCTTCCTTGGGTAGAAACATGACAACACTGCATTTTTGTTCCTGGGGGAAGAGTGTGCTTTGTATGACCCCTCATGGGAGGGAGGGAAAGAGCACAAGAAAACCTGTGTGTGGATTCCTCCAGACTCTGCCTGCCTATTTTCCCCTTATGATCCAGCTGTTTATTCTTACTACTTTGATGTAATAAATCTTAGCCGTGAGTACAACTATATATGAGTCCCATGAATCCTTCTAGTGAATCTCTGAACTTAGGGTAGTCTTGGGGACTCCTGACAGACCATCCTTAACAGAATTCTGTTTTTATTTTTTAGAGAAATGATAAAAAGCCTTTTGTTATGGGTCACTAAGAAGCCCCAGTGCTCAAATTGAAACAGGCTTATAAATCCATCGAAACTGCAAATGTTGTCCTGAGGAGGATAGAGAAAAATAATATATAAAATATATGTCAGGGTACCCAGCACGTAGTAGGAACTTAAATATTATGACTTGTATTTTTCTTTCTCTAATTCCTCCCACCCCCACCCCATTAGAAAGCAATGTTTTTCAGTGGGTGGACGTTATGACATATTTATGTTGCCTGTTTTCCTGCTGCTATTTTCTTTGCTAGAAAGCACACAATATATTTAAAAGTTAGATCGTTAACCGGGTTTGTTCTTTTGGCATCTGGTATGTAAGGCAGTTTCAGTTTTTACTCCA
Organism: Kogia breviceps; assembly: GCF_026419965.1. Lineage (NCBI taxonomy): Eukaryota > Metazoa > Chordata > Mammalia > Artiodactyla > Physeteridae > Kogia > Kogia breviceps. The sequence continues at coordinate 47,127,248 of NC_081317.1, read as the reverse complement.
ATTTTTTTCATCACATGTTTCTACCCATTGAATCTCACTTGCTCTTTCTAAAAGGAGAAAAATGAAACACAGAGAGGGATCGTTTTATGGTTTCAAAGTCATCAGGGTCAAGCAGGAGAGCTCATAATTGAAGTCTAAAATGTGTGGCTTTTCTCTTCTTTGCAAGAAAAGGAGAAGAGAAGAGGCCATGACCCAAACCACTAGCACTTTGGTTGGTGGAGAATGGTTGACATTGAAGCAATTACTAGAGCTTAGATTTCAAGTCTGGGATGTGTGGGAAGACACATAGGCACTTACCAGGGAAGTCATTCAAGAAATTTCTTTTTCCTAACACTGGGTCCAGTGATTTAAGTTTTTAGCGACTTATTTTTTTTATCATGAAATGCATAGAATAAACACAGTTTATAAGTTGGGTCACTGACCAACTAGTGATCAAAATATAAGTGACAAGGTTAAGGACATGCAAGGTGATGCTCACTTCTCAGAAAAGGATATTCTGGTCCCTGATGTGCAGTTACTAGTGACCCATTTTCATTTCTACCCCTTCTCACTTTCACAAACCTGCCTCTCTTTTTTGAACTTGAACCATACCTTCATAGTGTCCCACTGAATATGGATATCTCCATGTAACAGTCCCTAGGCATCTCAAATTTACTGTATGCAAAAATGAATTTATTTCAGAGAAGGTGTCAACCTTTAGAGAATACCTATTATGCATCACTTGCAATATAGAGGCTATCTACATACCTGATCTTACTTGATCTAGTTCCATATCTGAGATATCATGTCATGTCCCTGTAGGGAAACTAGTCTTGCAAGTAAATACCTAAGGGATGAGAGAAGCCTCAGTTAAGCGTCTAGGGATGTTCCTTCAGTAGTCCACTGCCACTTCAGAGGCTGCATGGATTGACATGGTGCCTATTGGCCATCTTCCACCTGTATAAAGCAGTCCCATGTGGGAAATGGGAGGCCTTCATCTCTGTCCCTCTGCCATCCCTGGACAAATTGTAAGTACCTTGCAGTCAGCAGGAAAATCACTCAATCTAGCTCTCTATTTGCAGTGTGGCTTCTTTGATGAACGACACAATTATAAAAGGGTCAGAAATACTCAAACTCAGTGTCGCAGATTCCCAGCTCAGAAAACACCCGGTGGCCATCTCTCAAGTCTGAGGCTGTTTATTTGAAGCTTTTTGCTCCTTATCTCTTCCTCCTGCTGCTGCTTCTGGCTTCTGCCTTACCTGTTGATCACACATTGACCTTTCTGATGCCAGACACTTCTAAGCCCTGTAGCTAGCTTCAGATGTTATTATCCCTCCTCTGGCTGCAAAGTTGCCAAATGTTCTACCTCAAAAAACATTGGCCAGGAGTCCACTGGTTATCTACCATTTGCTCACACAGGCAGCTTGTAGTACATCCATTCTCTCTCAATGCAAACCTCTATTTTCACACATGATAATCCACTGGCTCAGAGAAGAGAAGGGGGTAGATGCAAGTGCAGGAGCATTTTAAAAAAGAAATAGAAAAAGGTGGGTACATGATTTGATATAGCTCTGAGTACGTTAACCATGAAATTAAAATTGTAGATCTCTAGAAGCTGTGGAATTTTTACAAACCACGAGTGTCATGGGATTCCAGTATACTACCCTGCAGTCAGTCATCTTTGATGTAGCTGAGGTTAGACAGGGCTGGAGGAGGAGTGGCGCAGAATAACAATTGTCGAGTGTCTACAGTGGCTCTGTTATTTCTTAGAAGATGAGTGTTTGGTGAGAGTGGTTATTTAATCTGAGCCCGTCACTTGAATTGTCTATGAAAATAAATGTCTATGAGTAGAAAAAGGTGATACTGTAGCTTAGGGGGTCAGGTTTTTTTTTTTTTAACAAGAGCTATACAAACATTTCTACATCAGTGAGATATTTTTTGCTCAGATCAAATAGAAATATTTACAAAACAAATACTCTTGGGCACATTCTGGACATCCTCAGAATAAAGACAAGGCTGGAGTCTAATTTGTGTCCTCTCTTCTCAGAGACCCCTGAGATCATACCCCAGAACCCTGGGAGTTCATGGAGCATAAGGGGATGCTGCGGTCTGGTGGAGAGAGAACAATTCTCAAATCAGATGGACTGGGAGTTTGAGTCCCAGTTCTGCTGATACTACCTCTTGATCTCAGCAATTTATTTAATTTCCCTGGACAGCTGTTTTCTCAACTTCAAAAAAAAAAAAAAAAAAAAACAAGGGCAAATAGTATCTATTGTAAGAGATAGCTGTAAGGAGTGAATGTGATATGTATAGGTGTGGCACACAGTTGGTATTTAACAGATGTTAGTTTTCTTTCCCCTGTCCTTCAATTAAAGTCCCTCCTTCAAGTTAGAATAAAAACAGAAAGCTTTGGTTAAAACACTGAGGATGATATTTGAGAGTGAGGGTTTGAGTCCTGCCTTGCGTCTTCTTCCACGTATGAAGATTGCTTTGGATAGGGTTAGAAAGCTGGCTCAGAGAAGATAAGAATGAGAGCTGGTCTAATTAGGCAGCGAGGGATGGGAAGAGAAAGCTTGGCGACGGAGAGGGAGCTGATGAGGGGCAGTGAGGTCTGATGAGTGTGTCCTTATGAGGTGTAGAGGACAGTGAAAGGTGTCTGGGGTAAAACAGGAACATTATAGATTGATGTCCAAGGGAGGGGATGCTGATTAGATTGTAAATTATAGATTTCCAAGATAAATTTCAATAGTTGGGAATTGGATGTTGAGGGGGTAGACCAATTGTATCACAGAATCACAGAACTTCTGAGCTGGAAGGGAATTTGTCCTTCGTGTGGTCCACCTCCCTTGGTTTATGGATGAGGAAATGAGGCTCAGAGAGGTTAAGTGGCTAATGCAGAGTCCCCGCAGTAAATTAGTAACGGGATTATGGTTCTGGTATATTTCCTCTCTCATATATTACGTACTCCTTTTAGACTTTCCTCTTATTTCCAAGTCACACTGCACACGATTCTACAGTCTCTCTTAGCAACCAGATATAATGTTCATGACTCAGAATATAACTCACAAATAAGAAATTCTGTTTTAGGGGCTTCCCTGGTGGTCCAGTGGTTAAGAATACGCCTTCCAATGCAGCGGACACTGGTTCGATCCCCAGGGAGCTAAGATCACACATGGTGAGGGAAAACTGCCACTAAGCCGGTGCGCCACAGCTAGAGAAGCCCGCGTGCCGCAACAAAGACCCGGCACAGCTTAAAAAAAAAAAAAAAAGAAATTTTGTTTTATATAGATTTAAATCTAAGCCAGTAAACATACTTTCTGATCTTTTCTAAAAGCCACTCTACCTGCAATAAACCTGAATGCCTTAGATAAATTAGTGGTGTGTTAAAGGCAATAATCCTTTATAACCCCTTATATACAATTCATATAGATAAAAAGAGGGAGTTTGGGGCTTCCCTGGTGGCGCAGTGGTTGAGAATCCGCCTGCCGATGCAGGGGACACGGGTTCATGCCCCGGTCCGGGAAGATCCCACATGCCGCGGAGCTGCTGGGCCCGTGAGCCATGGCCGCTGCGTCTGCGCATCCAGAGCCTGTGCTCCGCAACGGGAGAGGCCACAGCAATGAGAGGCCCGCGTATCGCAAACAAAACAAAACAAAAAAGAGGCAGTTTTGACAAAGAGTAAAATCAGATTTCAGACCCCCTTGCCAAAGAGGAGACATAACAATCTGATCAGGAGTAGGAACATTAAGATACCTCTCCAAGTATAGATCTAATCCAATTACAATCAAAGAACGTATTCTGGTTAACACAGGAAAAAGCACAGAGGCTAGTTAATGACTTCATGAAGAGTTTTAGAAAATATTTGAAATTTTTAAAAAGTCAAATGAAATAAAAATACCTTGGTATAAAATCCACAGAGATTAAAAATCACGCCTGTTATAGTTTGAGAAAGCAAACAATAAGGCAGTCCCTGGAGGGAGCAGAGGTTGGTGGCACATTGATGTGATGGCTACCTTCTAGGGGAGATTATAGAGCTCTGGTGAATGTACTCATAATAATAACAGCAACTGGTGCACAAATTGGATGTCACTTTGTTAATTTTTAGTGAACAAATATAATTGTCACAAGGAAATTTAAGCTTGCATGATACATTCATGTTCTCAGTGTGGGTAGTCTATAGTCTATGCCTAAAAACCAAATAATAACTAAAAACTAGCTTGGAAAATGTACAACGAAAGTTATTTGGATAATCTTCATGGCCAGTGTCATCAAGCTATGATAATCTAATGAGTCTGTCTCCCTCCTATAAGAGTAGGCTCCATACTGGCCTGATATCTATTTTCATAAGTAAGGGACTCTTTTTCCTGGATGGTGCTGGAAACACAATATTATATATCTATATACATAAACATAATAAAAATTACACTGTTGTGAGTGCTCAAAAAGCAGAACATCTCCCTTATGATTGATATATTCTTTTTTCATCCATTGATTCAGTAAGTATTTAATGAACACCTACAATTTGTCAGGCATTGTGTTGATGCTGGGCATAAAATAGGAGCAAGACAGATACAGCCCTGCAGAGATTAAGATCTAGAGATTGAAGATACATAATTAAACAGGCTATGACCACAGAGTGTAAGTGATACAATAAAGGAAGTACAAGGTGCTGTGGAAGTGAATGAGGGGCACCTAACCCAGACCAAAGATTGGGGAAGTCTTCCTGTGGGAAGTGGTATCTTACCTGTGACTTGGTTGAGTACCAATTAGCTAGGTAAGGGGCAGAATATATCCCAGGCAGGGGCCAGCATAAGCAAAGATCTAGAAGTAAAAGGAGGATACACCTAAAACAAAGAAAAACAGTGAGATATTCCTTCTTGACAAGTGTGCAGAGGTGGTTTTTTTTTTTTTTTTTGTAGATAATGTACTTTGTTGGTGAGTGTATGAGTACATACTCTTTTTTTTAAGTTACTCCAAATTTTGTTGATCTCTATTTTGAGTACATACTTTTATACTGGACTGATAGGGGTGTAAATTGATGTGAACTTTTTAGAAGGTAATTTGGCAATATTATGCCAAAAGTTTAAAAATATGTATACATTTGATACTGTAATTTTAGATATTTATTCTAGGGAAATAATTATAGATGTATAAAAATATAAAATATCCTAGGTTTTGGTTTTATAAAGAGAAAAATTGGAAACAAAAGGAATGGATAAACAAATTATATATACCAAAAGACATCCTATACAGCTAATAAAAATACTGTCAAAACATCTAAGCTTCTAGGGCTTCCCTGGTGGCGCAGTGGTTGAGAGTCTGCCTGCCGATGCAAGGGACCACGGGTTCGTGCCCCGGTCTGGGAAGATCCCACATGCCGCGGAGCGGCTGGGCCCGTGCGCCATGGCCCCTGAGCCTGCGCGTCCGGAGCCTGTGCTCCACAACGGGAGAGGCCACAATAGCGAGAGGCCCCGCGTACTGCAAAAAAAAACAAAAACAAAAATCATCTAAGCTTCTAGACCATAGAAAACTCTAGCCAAACTATGGCAACAGCATGCCACCTGCTTTTTTTTTTTTAACTTTTTATTTTGAAATAACTATTGTTTCATAGGAAGTTGCAAAGACAGAACAGAAAGGTCCTGTGTGTCATTCACCTAATTTTAACCACTGGTTACATCTTACATAGCTGTAGTACAGTATCAAACCAGCGAAATGACATCAGTACAATGTGTGTGGATTTCTATGATTACAACCACGATCCAGATAGAGAACTATTCCATCATCACAAAGATATCTCTGTGCTATCTTTTGATAGTCATACCTACCCCTTCTCCCTAACCATGTCTAGACCTTGGCAATCATTAATCTGTTTTCCATCTCTGTAACTTTTGGGAATGTTACGTAAGTAAAATCATATATTACCTTTTGAAATAGGCTTTTTTTCCCCTCACTCTGCATCATGTTCTTGAGATGTATTTAAACAATAGGTGTATTGATAGTTCATTTCTTTTTAGTGCTGAGTAATATTCCATGGTATGGATCTATCAGATCTTGTTTAACTATTTACCTACTGAAAGGGGCATTATGGTTGTTTCCTCTTTTTGGCTGTTACCAATAAAACTGCTGTGACCATTTGTGAATAGGTCTTGGTGTGTACACAGGTTCTCATTTCTCTGGGATAAATGCCTAGAAATGTGATTGCTGGGTTGGATGGTAAGTATATGTTTAGCTTTTTAAGTAACTGCTGAGTAGCTATATCATTTTACAATCCCCCAAAGAATGCATAAAATATTCAGTTGCCCTGCATCCTTGCCAGCATTGGGTATTGTCATTATTTTTTATTTTAGCTGTTCTAACAGGTCTGTACTAATATCTAATCAAGCAAGTTCTTTGTTAGATATATGGTTTGTACTACCACACAGTCTTGATTTCTGTAGCTATAAAATACATCTTAAAATTGAACAAAGTGATTCCTCCCACCGTAGTCTTCTCTGAAAATTGTTTTAGCTCTTCTAGTTCCTTTATCTTTTCATGTGAATTTTTAATAACCTTGTCCATATTTGCCAAAAAATTTGCTGGGAATATGGCAGGAGTTATGTTAAACCTGTATATCAGTTTAGGGAGAACTCAGATCTTAGCTATGTTGAGTCTTTCATTCCATGAACACAATATGTCTGCTACCTGTTTTTGTAAATAAAGTTTTATTGGAATGCAATCATGACCATCCATTTACATATTGTCTATGGTTACTTTCTTGCTATAAAAGTAGAATTGAATAGCGACAAAGATCGTATGGCCCAGAAAGCCTAAAAACATTTACTCTCTGACCCTTTACAGAACAATTTGTCAGTGTTTGGATCAGATCAACGTTTATGCTGTATTGTTAAGTGAAAAAACTATATTACAAAATAGTATAAATAGTATTGTACCACTTTAATTTTAAGTATAAATTTTAATCACACATATATTTATCTACATATTAAAATGAAAGACTGTAAAACAGAGATTTTAACCTTGGTTCTTCCAGCACAGTAGTATCATGGTGATTTAAAAAAATCTGTTTTGTGTGTGGTTTTCTGCACCTTCCACTTCGTATTCTAGCTAGCAAAATATATATATATATATATATATATATATATATATATATATATATATATATATATATATATATATATATATATATATATATCAGCTTAAGGAAGGATTCTGCTTCCCAATCTGGCTCTCACCAATTTTATGACTTGTTCCTTTCAGGTAAAAAGAGACTTTAAAATTATAGCAGGTATGACAATCAATTGTGTTAGGGATAGAAAATAATGCTTTTCCAATATGCCTTTTCAAAACAGATGAATTCTTACAGGTTCATAATTTAAGCATACCCTTAGTCAGTAATCAAAGATAAGAAAATGCCATAGATATTGAATCTTAATCCTTGCTGTTTATTCATGATAGTAACAATGGAGTGCTCCACCCTTGAGATTTACTTACCAGCAGCTCCATACAAATGTCACATGCTTAAGCCTGAACACCAAGATGAGCAAATTGGTTATCACTGAATGACCATTTCAAATGACGGAGAGTGGCAAAATGAATACTTGCATGTTTGTTGCTCTAACCCTCTGTTAACAATTACTGACAGGCTTCTTCCAGTTCTGATGGGGTGTCAACATAGATACAGACAGATCAAATAGCAAGTCACACCATGAGAGTAATCTGCCGTTTGAGAAGCTGAATGTAGGGCAGAAAACACAGTGATTACAGCTATGCTTTCATCTGGATAGGGCTCTGATAGGGTCATGAAAGACAAGAGGTGTTTGGAACAGACATAGGTCCCTGACAGGTTAATGACCCACTTCACAGAGTCACAGTGCACCTCAAATGACTGCATTCTGTTCCTGGAGTGATTATTTCTTAAACCCTAATCTTGATTTTTAAAACCCTACTCTAAATCCACTCGTGAATGCTCATTCATATGGTATGAATTAACAGAAATTAACATGACTTTAATAACTCTAGGAATTATACATTAATAGTTCCCTCATCCTAACCACTGAAGAAAGTTGGTGTGGGGAAAAGAGATGAAATTCTAAAAGGCTCTGATACTGCTCAGAAACAGGCACAAATTTTCTCAGCTGAAAACATGTTTATTACATAAAGACTGCAGATGCTCAGAACAGCTTGTCATCCCTTTGCTTTCAGGTGATGCCCACACAGTACTAAGAATAGCAGAGATGTGGAAATTTTCTAATTAAACGTGATCAATATTGACAACCAGACGGCATCGTTCTGGCCCCAGAGTAGATTTGTGGGCCACAGTGATCCTATTTGTCTGTCTACATTGCTCACATTAACTGGATAAATTGGCTGATCAAATCTCCACTTCTGTAATACCAGCCTGGAGGAGAGAGGTTTAGGGAATTGCTCAACAGTAGAGAATGAATAAAACGTGTTCATTTGTTCATCCTTTTTTTTTTTATATATAAATAAAGTTGACAGTCACTCACTTCTGCTCTACTTGGTATATGGAAATTACAAAAATGAATAAGGCATGGATCTTTCTCTACAAGAGGCTTAGAAATTATGGTAAAAAACCAGGATGTATAATCCTGAAAGTATGCTCTAAGGCAGATATGTCATAAGAAATAGATAGATGCAGTACAGTAGGAGTTCATAGGATGAAAACATCACTTCTGTCTGGGGGGAATCAGAAAAAGCTTACTGAAGGAAGTTGTCTCGATCAGGGACTTGAGGCAAGATGTAGAATAAGGCGTAAGCCACAGAAAGGGATGTAGATTAATTAAGTAATTAATTAAGAGTAAACTTAAGAGATAGCAGAAATTAATTATTCTAAGGATTCAGGGGTGTTTGGGGAGAACACAAAGGCAGACATGCAGCCAGGCCTCAGAAAGGAATTGGAATCAGGGTTGGGAAGCAATCAGGAACCCAGGGAGTTCTTTCTATTTCTCCTTCATTCATGTCTGAACAGACTTGCTTTCTCTGCATCTTCATTCGCACAGAGGACTGTGGCTACTCCCAACTCTTTAATTGAAGAGAATAATCTTGCCCTACATTATGTCAGTTTCATGAACTACTGCTAGGAGAGTGAAGGCACACATATACAGCTTCCTGGGGAAGATCTAGAAGTTCCTAGATAAGGGGAGATGACTTACATGGTGATCAGACACTCCCTAATGAGTATGTGCTGTACTGTGTATGGGGAATTGTAGAACAGTGCAATTGGAATACAAATTTGGAAGGGCAGTTAGGGAAAGACGATAAGGACTTTGGGGCATCACTGAGAGGCATAGTTATATGAAATAAATTATACTCTGGACAATCAATTTGACAGTACTATGATAAAATTAAGTAATAGATTTCTTTTTGTCTTATTTTTGTGTTCGTTGATCTCACTGCATTATAGGCACTTTTGTAAGCCACTTTCTTTTCTTTTGGATACAAGATGCAAGATGACAAAATAATTATCAATATTACAAAAAAGAGTACAGATGATAGGTGAGAAAAATTCAACTTAGAATTTGTGTTATCTACTAATTTGTTCTGTGACCATTGCATGTCCTGAAACCACTCAGGGTCCAAGTTTTCTAGTTTAAAAAATGTGAGAATACATGGGCTTCTCTTCAGTAAGAATAATTGTTACTTATAGAGTATTTCCCCTACAACCAGACATTCTGAGTGATAGAATCATCTTCCTTGACAGAAAGGCACTTTGTGAATGTTATGTGCTCTCTCTTTTTTTCTTTGAATTTTAATATTTTTTTCACTATTTCTCTTAGCATTTCAAAGCATCCAACTGATCTAGATTTGAATCCCAGATCTGCTACTTACCAAATGTTTGATGTTAAGCAGGTGAAATAATGTTGTTAAATAAGTAATAACACTTCTTTAAATTTTTGTCAGAGAAAAGTTACTCAATAAAAGGAGTTTGGGAGATCATTTGAAAAACAAATGTGAGGATTCAATTAGAGCAAAAATGGCTCTTGTGTGCCCCTCATCCCACTTGTCCCATCTAGACAGTATTAAAGTCCTTGGCTTTTTCCCTCTAAGGTTAGACCGGGCCTCAGAATCTTTCTCCATTCACAGGCAGCTCATAAACACCAATCCACTGACGGTGTCATCTGAGGCCAAAATATTTGCCATCCCTTGACTATGATTGTAAATTGCTAGGTTTTTATAATATCACAGTGTAATGATGGGAGTTTTTGGCCAATCCCCTTCTTTCACAGATGAAAAAACTGAGACCCAGAAAGAGTGACTGGCATAACGTCACACCACCTAGTAAGCTACAGCCCGAAACCAGTCTTCTTTCGGTAATTTTAATGAAGTAATTGTCTTTGCTGTTATAATCCTTCCTGTGTGTGATCATTGAGCTTTGGTTTGGAATTATTCTTCTAAATACATGCAATTGAACTTTCTGATTTTTTTTTTTTTTTTTTTTTGTGGTACGCGGGCCTCTCACTGTTGTGGCCTCTCCCGTTGCGGGGCACAGGCTCCGGACGCGCAGGCTCAGCAGCCATGGCTCACGGGCCCAGCCGCTCCGCGGCACGTGGGATCCTCTCAGACCGGGGCACGAACCCGTGTCCGCTGCATCGGCAGGCGGACTCTCAACCACTGCGCCACCAGGGAAGCCCTCTGATTGTTTTTTGAATTTTGTTTTCTAACAAACTGATGGGACACAACTACTTGAATTCACATTTTCTGTATAATGTAATCTGACGTTCAGTGGACCACCACTGACATATGGGAATTTAGCAATTAGGCAAAAACAATTACCTTAATATTGGGAAATTGGAACTTTAACCTGCTTGTGAATAAATGAATGTTTTCTATTTGGTGGCTTGTCAAAAAAAAGAAAATACATAACTCTTAGTGAGCATTCCCTGGTTTGCTTAGCCATTCTGAGGATTGTCCCTGTGTTCTGTTACTCTTGTATTATTTTCCTCTTCTGGCCCATGTGTCCTGATTTTTCAACAGCTGGGGGAGTTCAGCCTCAGAATCCTAGAGCTGCAAGGTTTTCTAAGAGGTCTACTGATCTGGTCCTAGGAGTCCAGGAGATGAACTTAGTCAACCAACAGAAAACTTCTAAACTTCTTCTGAGTGAACTCAATAGACACAGACCAGATCAGGATCTATATCCTTCTTTGGTACAGATATCTGTTTCAGTTTATGAACTCCCTTTAGGCGGCACTCATTGCACTGTGCTGCAATTCTTTGTTCACCTGTTTACCTCCCCTTGGAAGTACTTGAGGATAGGAATGCATATTTATCATCTTGTAGAGCACCCAGCACATATAGTAGGGGCTTGATAAATGCCCATTGTTCCATACATGGTGCAGGTGGTGACTAGAATATTCCAGTTTGTTTTAAAGCATAGTGTAAGCCTATATCCTTTTGTTTTGCCCCTTCAGAAGGGCCCCCATCCCCAGCACAGGGACTAATACAAAGTGACCAATCAGGTTGGTCGTGTTGAATGAAATGTGTGTTGAATGAATAGGTGAATAAAAGATGATTTCACACCTCTTAAAAGTCTACTCATACATTCCTTCTTGTGTTATCCTTTATTTTCCCAACTTGTATTGATGTATTTAAGACATTTTTCCCCATATAAACCTGTTCAATCCCTGTTAAACTTCAAAATATTAGTCAACTAGGAGATATAATAGGCAAAGAATCCCAATTATGTCATTGCTTCTCATGCTGTGGCCTTTCCTTACACTGCCAATTAAATTTAACAAGCAATCTTGAGCATCTCTGTGTGCAGGGCGCAGGGGATGGGGCAGATATTTAAAGATTTATCCGGGGAGGAATGACTTGTCCAGACACCCACACCCTGCCACCTCCTCAATGTGATCAATCCTTACTGACTCCTTGACAATTAGCCTGTTTCCTCCCATGTCTGGGCTTCCTCTCCTGCTGTTCCTCTACCTAGGCAGTGAAGCATCCTGCTGGCTATTCAGTCACATATCCTGGGTTTGAATTCTGACTGCTACTATCTAATTGTGTGATCTTGGACAAGTTACTTAATCTCTGACTCTCAGTTTCTTTGTCTATAAAATGGGCATAATTATACTTCACAGGGTTGTTGGGAGGAGGAGATGCAATAATGCACATCAAGTGCTAACCAGAGCACCTGGCACACAATGAATGCCAGCTGTTTTCATTATAAGTGTAAACACACCTTCAGTTTCCGTTTCCTCATCCCTACCCCATGTTCAAGGCCCAGCTCAAAGGCTGCTGCCTCTATGAAGATTTCTCTGATGCCTGCCACGGTGATCTTTCCCTTTCCAAGTATCTTTTATGTTCACTCATTCCACCTCCCAGTCACTCCCCCATTACATGGCACTATGCTATTCTCCAGTGGCCTGTGATACACAGTTTAGCACTTGGGAATGAAGAAGTTCAACAGCATCCTGCCTTGTTCATCATATAATTATTCCTTGAATTTGTCTTCTCCTCAGACAACAGCTAAGTAACATGTGGGCAAGGACTGTGTAAGGCAAAACACAGGATCTTAAAAAACACAACTGAAGGAGCTGGGCCATGCCTTAGCTTTCTCTCTCCAATTTTTTTTTGCGGTACGCGGGCCTCTCACTGCCGTGGCCTCTCCCGTTGTGGAGCACAGGCTCCAGACGCACAGGCCCAGCGGCCACGGCTCACGGGCCCAGCCACTCCGCGGCATGTGGGATCCTCCCAGGCCGGGGCACGAACCCGTGTCCCCTTCACCGGCAGGCGGACTCTCAACCACTGCACCACCAGGGAAGCCCTCTCTCTCCAATTTTCTTCTCATGTTAACTCCTGCTTTCAGTTAGCTTTCTGATTTAAATGAGCCCATTTTCCTTTTAAGAGGCTGCCACAGTCAATTTCTGGGCATAAAACACTGTGACAGTCACTGGTTTGTGAAGGTTTTCTGTACCAAATTCACCCTTCTCCTCAGTCAAAAGGCTCAGCGTTCTGCACAGCTGTATGGAATTAGCATTTCTATATTAGCTACATCAAAGAAGCTTGAGAAATAGCCAAGTCCAGGGTCTTTATCCATTCATTCCGACAGTTCTAGGAAAATTGCCTCGAGAACTTGTCAGCTAACTGTGGGCTATGCAGGACAGAGAGCTGCCTGCACAGTGTTAGTGGGGACCTCATCCCCTGCTTCACCCAGTTTCCTGGCCCTCAGCTCAAGATATGCCAGCCAACTGTGAAAGGAATTACACACACAGATTTCACAGAGTGGTTAAGTTTTGGGATGGAGGGTTGGGAGAGAGAAGGGACACGGGAAGGGGAAGAGTAAAATGGGCTTTCCAAAACAATGCTAACATTCTCTCTCTTTAACTTGTTAGTGGTTACTTGGGTGTTGGTTGTATTGTTATTTTTTTATACTTTCCAATGTAACAATTTTGTATATACTTAATATATAATTTTTTAATGTAGAAAAACTGGGAACTATAATCCTATTGAGTGTTATTTATTCCCTTGCCATCTTATTCCTGCATTCAAAATGCAGAGTCATCCAAGAATTCTAAACTTACTATGGAAAGGTCATCTGGTGATGCCCACCTAGTCAGCTTGGTTTTCACTACCAATTCCTAGGATTTTATCGGAGGTGCCTCAAGCACCATCCCAAGGGGCAAAGGGAAGTCAGTAGGTGGAGCCTGGGCTCATCACTCCTTTCAACCACATTTGATTCTGTTTTCCATATTAAGATTCCAGGTAAGAAATGGTTAAAGAGCCAGGAGGGAGGTCAGAATAGCTCTTTTCTAATTTTCAGAGTATCAAATGAAATTAGGCTGATGTTTATGGCTTCGAAGGGAGACTGAGGATAAATGGGTAAAAGTTCTTGGGAGACAGGATTGAGTTGCTACAAGTAGGGTGACTCTACATTGCAGTTCGCTTGAGGTAACCCAGGTTCATGGCTTTATGCCTGCTGCCCGGAGTGGTTAGAATAGCACCTTCTTTCACTCTCTAAGTGTACCAGTTTGAATAATAAGTTGTAAGGTCACTCCAGTTACACGGAATACTTTTCTAACAGTTATATCTAAGATTACAAAGAGCTAGTTCCCAAAGCTGGAGCAAGAAGTGAAGCAAATGATGAGGACCAATTAAGGAGCTTTCTTTGTTTTTTTGTGTGTTTTTTTTTGCGGTACGTGGGCCTCTCACTGTTGTGGCCTCTCCCGCTGCGGAGCTCCGGATGCGCAGGCTCAGCGCCATGGCTCACGGGCCCAGCCGCTCCGCGGCATGTGGGATCCTCCCGGACCAGGGCACGAACCCGTGTCCTCTGCATCGGCAGGCGGACTCTCAACCACTGCGCCACCAGGGAAGCCCAAGGAGCTTTCTTGATCAATTGTTTTTTGAACTTTTTTTTTGAGTAGAATTTTTTTCTGGTTCTTTAACTCTTTCCCCTGAGGCATAGTTTGCAGATTCCTCACCTCTTGGTCTCTCTTCTCTTGATATGTTTCCATTTTTCTCCCAGAGTCTCCAGAAACAAAAATGATAATTCAGTTTTGGTCTACTCAGAGTGGATTGAAGAGGCTTTCAGAATTGTAGAATGTTTGTATTAGAAGGAAATAAAAGACCATCAGGCTCATCCCAATAGGAGCAGGAATATGGTGAACTCTTACGTTGGGCCCTTACATTAGAATCGCTAGAGAGTTTGCTGTGCATACATATTTCTAGGCCTGTCCTGAGAGATTCTTATCAGGTTGTTCTGGGATGAAACCTGGGGAGCTGAATTTAAACAATATCTTCGGTGTTCTGTTGCTTGGCCAGTTTTGGGAATCCTCAGGGAGCCCACTGGTTCCCCAGTGGTGGGCCATGACTCCCAAAGGTGTATAGGATGTGTCGTTATTTTAGTTATTCTAGATACTACCTTTTTTCTTATAAATAAGTATCATTTTTCTTCCTCATATTTATCAAATCTGTAGATGCTATTGTAATTAATAAAATACATGTTTAAAGTTATCCAATTCATTATAGCTATTTGTCTTTGCTTTTTTTGTTTGTTTTTTGTCTTTATGTTTTTTTCTTAACAAATAAGTACTACTGAGAATATAAACTTCATCACATATATGTCTAACTTGCTTTATTTATAATTAATTGGGTTCTTACACTCTAATAGGATGAAAACTTTATATAATTCATTTAACTTTACAGATAAAGCCAGATAAGCCAAAACCAAGGTCATGGCCAGAGGTGTCCTGGTAAATGTCTAATAAATAGCTGTCTGTGGAAGGTTGGGGAGAGAAGTGGGGGGGAGGGGGAGGGAGTAACGAAATCCCTGATCTGTAAAGTTTATCACTTTCTGTAGCGTAAATATTTTTACCATGGCTACCAACCTGCCTTTATTCAATGAGGATTTGGGAAAAGAGGCAGACAATTGACTCTTGTTGAACTAGTGCAAGCTGACTCCAACAGACCCCTGGGCCAACTGAAAATCTAGTTCTCATGACTCCTAGTTTAGTGGCCTTTTCATTACTCTACAAATGAAGCTGGCATGGTAAGAAGTCCTGGTAGCACATTATTTGTGGAATCAGGGGCTATCATTTTGTATTCAAATTCCAGAGCTGCTCCAATGTAAAATCATCCATATCTGAATTCCTGTGGATGTTCCTCTTGCCTCCATGACACCTCGTTCTGACCTTATAGTTGCCAATTCTGGCTTTCCAGAAAGTTTCCATGGGCTTTCATTCCTCCTTAGCCTAGTTCTTTCGTCACAATCTAATATATCTTCAGGGTAGCCCCTCACTAGGACTCCACTTTGGTGAGGGTCAGCCCGCTTAACTATGACTTTCAGGTTCTATCAGACCTGGTTTCTCAAGGATCACGTGATGACTTTGACAAGCATCATTATCATAGACTTTGTTAATTTTCAACAGCACTCCTTAATTCAGTGCTGTCCAAAATGGCTTCTAAAAAGCAGTAGTCATTATAAATGTTAAGTGAAGAAAAGGGTTTCATGTTCGGATATGAATGGGAAATGTGGCATACTAGTATCTTATAGCTACTCTCCCCTCCCCACCACGCTGAAGAATCACAGTCTGTTTTCACAAATTAATGACTGAGCAATCTTGCAGAGAGAAATATACTTACTTTGGTCTGATTTAACTTTTCCAAAATTTATTCAAACATGGACTTCGTCACTGATCCTTATTTAAGTCCCATGAAATATGCTTAGTGAAATACTGAACTAACAGTTCATAGTAGCATCTACCTTATGGCATTTCAACATCCGTATTCCATGTTGGATTACTTCTTATTTCCCCATGTCTGAATGATGGCCACCTGGCACCACTTGATTTGCTGATGGGAAAAGATTGATGTATTCTGAGGTCAATGATTGGCCCAGCTCTTCAGGTTTCAGTGGCCAGCTCTGTCTTCCAGGGTCCCTCCTACTTTCCGGTTGGACTCTGCATAAGAGAATGGTCTTTAATATACAAAACCTTTCTCACATGAAAGAACTACCAGACAACTTCCGTTTTTCTTCCTCATACATACTTGACTAGAATGGGTGGCATAGAATGGGTAGCTGTGAGTGAGGATAAGGAAGTATGGGTAGAAGGAAGGATAATAGGGGACCTTGATAGTCAGGCAGAGGAATTTATTTTTTTATTTTTTAATTTCGCCACACCTTGCGGGATCTTAGTTCCTCGAACGGGGATCGAACCAGTACCCTCGGCAGTGAAAGCGCAGAGTCGTAACCACTGGACCGCCAGGGAATTCCCAGGCAGAGGAATTTAAATGTGAAGATTTTAAGAAACAGTCCATGGAACAGCTGCCCTCTTCTGTTTGAGCAGCTCCTTCAAGGGAGAGAAGTCGTGCTTTGATTGAATCAGCTCATTTAGAATGTGTTTCTTTCTTTTCCTTAGATAATAGCATGGCTTTAAATCTGAGCAACACCTAATGTGACCCAGGTGGGCTTTTGTAAACATCTTACTGCTATTATACTCTTGCATTGGTAACCCATGACTTCTTAACCTCTTTCTCAAGTGGTGCCCCTGTGCTTGATTCATTGCAACTGTGCTCGCTGGTACTTAGCCTCAGGTCCCATGGCAATAGTCATGAATTTCTTCATTGAACAGGGGATATCCTTGGAGAATCAAACCTGCCCCAAAGGAACAATAGGGTTACTAGTGTTTTTTTTTTTTTTTTTTTCATGAATGCCCAGCGGAATTATATCCTTGCTTTGAATTTCTCTCTGATAACACTTCCTGTCTTTGGGGAATATCTGTTCTGCAATTGGTTAAATCTATATCTGCAGGGGATAGAAATGCTTTGCCACCCACGATTTCTCTGAAGGTATTTCCTTGTCCCAAGAGCCAATGAGAGAAATGTGAGAACCTTTTAATGCTGCCTTCTTCCACCGCCTCAGTTACCCATATCTGCCTTGAAGAAATGCTTCCTGACATGAGCATCCTAGAGCCTGCCTCCTCTGCCAGCCTGGCCATGTGAAGATCGCCAGACATGGGACTTCCCTGGTGGTGCATTGGTTAAAAATCCGCCTGCCAATGCAGGGGACACGGGTTCGATCCCTGCTCTGGGAAGATCCCACATGCCACGGGGCAACTAAGCCTGTGCACCACGACTATTGAGCCCACATACCACAACTACTGAAGCCGGCACGCCTAGAGCCCGTGCTCTGCAACAAGAGAAGCCACCGCAATGAGAAGCCCGTGCACCACAATGAAGAGTAACCCCCGCTCGCTGCAACTAGAGAAAGCCCGCGCACAGCAACGAAGACCCAACGCAGCCAGATAAATAAATAATCAAACAAATAAATAAATTTTAAAAAAGAAAAAGATTGCCAGACATTTCACCTACAGCCCACTCACTGCTAACCTTATTCTAATATTCAGAACTTCTCCAGTCTAATGTCGTTACTTTCCTTGTGTAACTGCTTTTACAATACAGCAGGGTCATGTTATGCTCATCTGCTTATGAGACTTCCCGGGACTTTGCTCTTTTACTCAAACCTGATAGCAGATTTGATAAGACAACTGATTCTTTACAAAAAGACACTTAATTTGGAGAGTATATGTTGAAACCTTCTTAATGTTTTTGTTCCCTTGTGACTCAGCTGTTCCTAGGAACTCCCAGTGGAACTTAGAAGGAGACCATGGCTGGAGTTCCTAAGTGGTTATAAACTGTTGAGTCTAGTACTCCCCAGTGATTAGCTGAGCTGAATACACAGGTGTACTCAGTTCACTGAGCATACAGGTGTTTTGCATAGATTTTAATTATTCCTATGTTTTCTCTACCCTGGTCCTATATTACAGTTGGCCTTCCCACCCATAATGCATCTGCAGGCACCAAGATGGCTCCATCTAGAAGATATGTTCCCAGTAAGAGCTCAAGGCCCTCTTTCATTTATACTGTGCCTATTGCTTCTTATTTATCTCTCTGATACTTTGATCTCTGACGTTTTCATGTGGTGCTCGTCATTTCTTTTGGGCTCTGTGTCGTTTTTGACTATTTGGATTCTTCTCTGCCTTATGAACAGTTTTCTGTCATAAGCTCTTTGCTGGGCATACCCTTTGATTTATAGATTCCTCAAAATCTTGGATGAATGATGCTCATAATCTCCCTAACTTTTGTGAAAGCCTACTGGCTGGGCTGGGCTCCTTAAACTAGGGAGGAGGGAGTTTTGAAATTTTATTTGAAATCCAAAGTCCTTAGTCCTTCACCTATTGCAGCCAGGGACAGCAGATGAGACCATCAAGATACTATGATAATGGAGGTCTTGTGGTTCTGGTGGCACTCATGGCTCAGCTTGCAGAGATACGGTTGGAGCTACTGAGGCTTCATTTGCACACATTCTGGGGTGAAACCTCTACCTTCCTCACCCTCATAATGCTATTGATCCTGCTGCCAAAGAAGTCCAAGTGGGAGTCTAACAAACTACCAGGCATCTGTCTACAAGTTCATTTTCATGTGTAAATTCAGGGTTTTGGGTCCTGTGAACACTACATTGTCTTCTGTTTGTTGGGGGGTGGGGAGCTGAGCAATATATGATTCCCCTCCAATAGCCTGGCAGTATCCCTTTGTGGTTGTGTACAGAGTTCTAGCCTGTCTTATGATTGACATGGTTTCTGGGCTCAAATGGAACTGAGGTGAGCAATGCCCTTATCTAGCTGAAGAGGTAGAAGATTGGCTTTCCTATTGTGATCCTTTATGTTCTTTTGTTGAACTCTTCTGCTTACCATCCTTTATTCTTCACTTTAGGATAGGGCCATCTGTTGTCATTTTGTATTCTTTTTGGTTGAAGGATTTTTATAGGCCCCTTGGTGACTGGGTTATAAATAATCACCTGTTTGCCATATGGGGCTGTATGTAGCTCATCTTTGATGTATGGATGCTGGGCAATGGGGAGGAAACGTTTGACTTTAAGTGATAGCCTTGGTGCTGAGATAGCTGAAGCACTTGGGTCCATCTGGAAGCATTTAAATGGCTAATTGGCAGATGCTGTGCATCACATGATAAAGAACCCAGGAGAAGTTGCGAATATGAGAGGACCCTCATTTAGAAACATCAAATACTCCTCCTCTGACTTCTTTGCTAGGTTCTATTTTTTTTAACATCTTTATTTGAGTATAACTGTTTTACATTAGTGTGTTAGTTTCTCCTTTACAACAAAGTGAATCAGTTATACATATACATATGTTCCCATATCTCTTCCCTCTTGCGTCACCCTCCCTCCCACCCACCCTCCCTATCCCACCCTCCCTATCCCACCCCTCTAGGTGGTCACAAAGCACAGAGGTGAACTCCCTGTGCTATGCGGCAGCTTCCCACTAGCTATCTAATTTACATTTGGTAGTGTGTATATGTCCCTGCCACTCTCTCACTTCATCACAGCTTACCCTTCCCCCTCCCCATATCCTCAAGTCCATGCTCTAGTAGGTCTGTGTTTTATTCCAGTCCTACCACTAATCTCTTCATGACATTTTTTTTTCTTAGATTCCATATATATGCGTTAGCATACGGTATTTGTTTTTCTCCTTCTGAGTTACTTCACTCTGTATGACAGACTCCAGGTCTATCCACCTCATTACAAATAACTCAGTTTCGTTTCTTTTTATGGCTGAGTAATATTCCATTGTATATATGTGCCACATCTTCTTTATCCATTCATCTGTTGATGGACACGTAGGTTGCTTCCATGTCCTGGTTATCGTAATGCTAGGTTCTTTAAATTACAGGGTAATGAGAGAAGTGAGAAGAAACTAAATCGGGAGTGGGTTGCAAAAGACATTTTTTCAATAGAAGTTTCTGTTTATTGAAATAATTACAGATTTACATGCAGTTGTAAGAAATAATATAGAATGATCCCTTGTATACTTTTCTCTGTATCCACCAGTGGTAACATTTTGAAAAATTACAGTATAATATCACAGCCAAGATAGTCACATTGATACAATTCACTGATCATTAGATTTCCCCAGTTTCACCTGTCATTCCTATGTGTCTGTGTCTCTGTATGTACTAAATTCTATGCAGTTTTATAACCTGCGTAGGTTTGTGTATCCACCGCCAGTCAAGATACTGAACAATTCCAACACTATTAGTATCTCTCCTTGCTCTTTTATGGCCACACTGACTGCGTCCTGTTGCCATTTCGTACCACCTCCAGTCCCAAACTTTAGCAACTACTAATCTGTCTTCCATTTCTAAGATTTTGTCAATTCAAAAATGTCATACAAATGGAACCATACAGTGTGTAACCTTTCAAGATGGGCTTTTTTGCTGTCTAATTCCCTGGAGATTCATCTAAGTTTTGCGTGTGTCAATTTATCTAAGTATTGCGTGTATCAATAGTTCATTGCTTTTTATTGCTGACTAGTATTCCATGGTATGTATGTACTACAGTTTATTTAACCATTCATTTCCTGAAGGACATCTGAGCTGACTCCTGTTTTGGGTTATTACAAATAAAGCTACTACAGACATTCATGTAGCAGACTTTTTGTATGGATTTAACTTTTCATTTCCCTAGGACAGATACTCAGGGGTGACTTTGCTGGGTCATATAGTAGTTGCATATTTAGTTTTTAGGAAACTGCCAAATTTTTTTTTTTCTCAGAATATTTATCATTTTACATTCCCACTGCTTCATTGCTGGCATTTTGGTGTTTTCATTATTTTTTATTGTAGCCATTCTGACAGATGTGTGGTGAGACCTCACTGGGGTTTCAGTTTGCATTTATAATGGTTAATAATGTTGAACAGCTTTTCATGTGCTTATTTTCCATTTGCATATTTTTTTCACTGAAATGTCTCTTCATTTTCTTTGTCTCTTGCACATTGTCTAATTGTATTATTTTCTGTTGAGTTTTGAGAATTCTTTATATATTTTGGAAACTAGTTTTTGTCACATATGTACTCTGCAAATATTTTCTTTCTGTCTGTAACTTGTCATTTCATGTTCTACATATGGGCATTCACAGAATAAAAAAGTACTTCATTTGGATGAGGTTCAATTGATCAGTTTGTCCTTTTATAGATCATAATCTTAATGTGAAGTCTGCATAGCCCTAGTTCTCAAAGATTTCGCCTGTTTGTTTTTTGTTTTCTGGTTTGTTTCATAGTTAAGTCTATGATCCATTTTGAGTTAATTTTTATATAAAGTATAAGGTTTAGGTTAAAATTAACTTTTAAGATTTTTTTTGCCAATAGATATCCTGTTGCTGTAGCACTATTTACTGAAAAAGGTGGTTCAGTGTAAAAAAGGCCTAAATTATATTAGTGTCAGAAAAACGTTATCCTTCAGTCTGGGCTTGAGATGCTACTATGCTACTCTGTAGTGCCTGTGTTCATTGTGAGGTTTTTAAAGGTCTGTAAGATCTTGTAAAGGAAGGTTCTGATTTACTTTGTAATTTATGGAGGATATTACTTATAAGGGTTTCAGTGACTTGAAGCTCAGGCCAGGGGTGGCTTGGTAATCATTCATTGTAGAATATTACCCTTTCATCAGAAGATTGAGTAGAATGAGATGAAAGCCTTGTTCTAATTCCAGAAGACCAGAAAGGGCTTGAAGTCCACTGCATGATCAATAGCACAGGCAAGCAGACCTCTAGCTTCAGGGCCTGTGCAAGCCAGTTCATCCTCCAAGGGACAGATCTCTGTAGCCTCTGTGTCTCAGAGGACACAGAACAGCATCATCTAGATGACCAGCCAGTAGAATAAAACATTCTCTCCAGGATGCTGCTTATGTTTTAGGGTCTCCAGGATGTCAGCAAACTAATTCATCCTAGTCTAAATGATCACGGCTCCTCTGTTACCTCTAATTCAAAGGTCTTTCCTCTCACTCAGCTGTCACAATAAAGGTTGGCAGGAGTGTATTTTTCAACTCTAATGCTAAAAATTTCCGTAGCAGTCAAACAAAACACACGCTACTACTGGCCAAAAATCAAGAAATACCTTTTCTCGGAAAGGTCTTCATTTCATTGACCTTTGGACAACTGCAGTTCAGCTGCAAGTGCCCAGAGAGTAGTGAGCTATGGGTGAAATGATACTAGATTACAGCTAACAGGTCAGGAATAGAGTCTAGTCCTCATTGGCTGGGGAACCTTAGGTAGAACCTCTGACCTCTTTGGACTTTGGTTTCACTTTCCTCAAAATGGCAATAAGATTTGTCTTACCTACTTCACTGTGCCATTCTGAGGCTCAAGTTAGACGTAAGTGTGACAGTTCTTTGAAGAGCTCACAGTTTTCCAGGTTGCGAATGGCCCTGATGTGTGCAACAGAAGGCTTCCCCGGCTACTCGAGCACTGACTGCTATCTCCCCACTCTCCCGCTGCAGCCTGGGCTAATTAAAAAAAAACGACAAAAACCTTAAAACTAATCTTGAGGTCAAGAGCCTGAACACAGTGTCTGCTGTCTAAGTGTTCAATAAATCCTAGCTGTCATAATTCTGTCATATTTCCTTGTACCTTACCACCTTCTGGATGACAAAGCTTGGTTGTGGGCTGTGACATAGATGGCCGACCGTCTGCTAGATAGCTGTGCTCCCTTCTGTAGCACACAGTTCTCACAGGGAAGTGCTGGCCACCATTGACCACATTTCCAGAATGCACTTGCAGTTAGGCATGGCCATGTGGTTGGGTTTTAGCCGAAGGCATATGAGTGAAAGTGAAGTACGCTACTTGAAGACCTGACCCTGAGAACTCCTGTGATGCTCTATGCTCTTGTCCCCTTCCGGCTGCCTGGATTGGTGGTGATTCCCCAGAAGGATCTAGAAAGAATGTATAGAAAAAAGCAGAGCTTCTGTCAGTCTCCCTGACATGCCTGAATGTCTACACAGAGGAGGACTGCTCTGCTAATCTGTTTACCTGCCTAAGAAACCTTACTTGAGCAAGAAATATACTTCTGTTGGGTCTGACTAATTGCATATTTTTATTTATACATTTTTGACAGCAGTTAGCCTATCCTAAGTAAGTCATGGTTTGCTTTCTCATTTTCTATGTGAACATGTTGTGGACATGTTGAGGGACTCTAGACATAAGACATGTTGTACTTTGCTCTTACTTTTCCCTTATGACATGTAAAAATCAAATTACACAGAGCAATAGTGTCTTTGGTTCAAATAAATCAATCAGAACAACTTTTTATAATATAGTCTTTCAAGACTACATTTTTCTAGAGTTGACTTTATTAAGTAAAATGAGTGTAACCCACAGATGTTAGCCACACCAATTTTTGAGCTATGAAGAAGGCATTTTCTCTCCAGAAGGCATTTTCTCTCCAGAAGGAATTTATCTAATGAAATTTTCTTCATATGGCCCACATTTGGTGCAGTCACCGAAACTGTAAACTCATCTGTCTTTATTTTTTATTCCCCCCTGGGTTTGTCAAACACAATGCCACTGCTGGCCATTTAGATACATTAGAAATCTTTATTTGAACAAACAAACAAAACCCTAGGGCTCGGAAATGCTAAATATCACACGGGCATTTGAGTGTTGTTGTCACCTCAGCCTTTGGAGCCAAAGGGATCCATGCTTAGGTCCAACTTTACCTTCAGCAGATCAGTCATGAACCAGTGAAAACTGACCTAAAGACTCAGTTTCCTCAGCTGAAAGAAGAACTAATAATAGTAATGTGGGATACATGGCATAATACATACAGATTGCAGATTGCTTAAAATGCACCCAGTGAAAGTCAGCTGTTCTGTTTATAAGCACTCTTTGTTAATAACTGCACCAACAGCAATTTAAAAACATTTCTGCCTCTTTATTAAAATGAAACAATTTTGCTGTAGAAGGACAGTTATATGACCAGCCATAAAACAAGCAAGTCTACTAGGAGACTCCTATCTGGATGGTGACCAGTGGTATATATATTTGTATGTGTGTGCGTGTGTATTTGTGTGTGTATGAGAGAAACAATGAAAATGCACATGGTAGACAATGGTACAAAGTCTCTGAAATAGTGGAAGAAAACAAAAACAACTTTCCACCCAGAATGCCATAATTTTTACCTTTAAAAAAATTTCCTTTATCACTCTCTTAATTTCTTTGTGCAGATCTGAAGATCTTTCGCCTGGTATCATATTCCTGCTGCCTGAGGAATTTTAACATTTCTGTAGTCCGGGTCATCTGACCATGAATTTTCTCAGTGTTGTGTTTGTCTGAAAGTCTTTATTTTGGCTTAATTATTGTCCAGTGTAGTTATACCAAGCCCTCTGCACTCTGCACTGGGAGGAGGTCCCATCACTACAGCAGGGTGAAAATTTCCCCAAAGCACACGGCTATACATTCTACAGATTTTACCTATATCTCTTGCTTCTTGTCCCCTAGAATGTCAGTCCCATGAGAACAGGAATGTTCTCAGCACTTAGTGCAGGACCTCATCTCAGCCACCCTTTCCTCTGCAGACACCATCCTCCTTGGTGGCAGCTGTATCCTGGTCCTCCTTTGGCCCCTCGGCTGTTCCCACCATTACCTCCAGGGCCTTCACCATCTGTCACTGCCACCCACCCCTATCACACCCTTGTTGGTAGAAGGATGATGTGACAAGGCTCTATTATCACATCTGCCCTCATGACAGCAAAGCAGCCAGCCACTGCCTATGGTGGTGAAGGTGGAGAGAGAGGAGGTGACGGGGTAGGAAGAGGACAGAGGTGGCCCAGGGCAGGACCACATCAGGGATGGGCAGGATGAAGAAGCTGAAGAGCTGAGGATCTCTATTACTCCCTGGAGGCAGAAAATGCCCTTCAGAAGGAGGAAACGGGACTGAGGAAGATGATGGCACTCTGGTCAGAACCTGGTAGGGACAGGTGTGTGTATGTGTGTATGTATGTGTTTAAATTTAATAGAATTCATGGTAAGCTGATTGGCTGGAAACAAAACTTTTAAAATATTAAGGAGCTATTTACCAGGCAAAGGAAAGAGCCTCTAGACTAGTAGTAAAGAGGGTGTTAGTAATACTAAGTTGTAGTCTTGGACCTGCCTGCCAATTATGAGCTGTGTAACCTCTCTAAAATCTCACTAACTCATCTGAAACATTACCTACTGTAATGGTTTATTTTTTTGTAGCAACTTGACTGGGCCATGGAATGCCCAGATATCTGGCTAAACATTTTTTCTGGGTGTGTCTGTGAGGGTGTTTCTGGGAGAAATGAGCATTTGAATTGGTGAACTGACTAAAACAGATGACCCACCCCAATGTGAGTGGGCACCACCCCACCTGCTGAGGACCCACATAGGACCAAAAGGTGGAGGAAGGGTGAGTTCTCTCCACCTGATGCTTGAGCTGAGACCTGGGTCTTATGCTCTTCAACTGGAACTCACACTATCAGTGCTCCCAGCTCTCAGGGCTTCAGGCTTGAACTGGAATTAAACCATGGGACTACCAGTTCTCCACCTCTGAACTATACCATCACCCTCCTGGGTCTCCGGCTAGCCAAGGGCAGGTTGTGGGACTGCTCAGCTTCCATTATCCCATAAGCCAATTCCTTAAATATATATTCCTTATATATGTAGGCTGTTTCTTCTCTGGAGAACCCTGACTAATACATCTACCTTACATGACAATTAAATGATGTATCTAATACCCTTGTTCTGTACTTAGAACCCAGAAGCTACACATTGAATGCTACTATTATTAACCACATAAACTTGGAAATCACCAAGAGTTTCCTCATAATAGGATTTGTCTGTCTTTCTAATTTAAATAAAGAGGTCTACATATTCATGACCTCCATGCCTCTTTTGGGGTTTATCTACTCTTTGTGAAGTCCATGATTGAATTCCCTGGATTTTGAGTAGAAGCTCTCATTTGCATGCCAGCCAGACATAGATAAATGCATGTATAGAAAAAGCTTCAGTAGTCTTCAATGTATTCTAATTATTCATCTTGGTGATTTTGTTTCATGAAAAATTCCTTGAAGAATTGAGCATCATCATCATTTGTCTAAATCAAGTAAACTCAGAATGTTTGGTAGGCTATTTTCCTGTGCAAATAGAACTACTCTACTGTTACAGAAATAATAGAAAGGATAACTTAGCCCATATTAAGTCGCCTTCCTGTGTCAGACTTTTTTCCCCTCACGTTCAGCTTTTACTCTTTACCAAACTTGAATTTTTAAAACACACGTCCGAGTGTGTCTCATCGCCAACCCAGACCCCCCAGGGGCTCCCCACTGTCAGATGGCTTGGTCTGACATGCCTGCCACACCCTTCCAGCCTCAACTCTTACAATGCCCCTCAGAGACCTTATGTTCTCGAGAAACTGACACATACTTTATACCATGTCCCATGCTTTCCCGGTGGGAATGTTTAAATTCTACCCATGCTTGAAGGCTCAGATAAAATGGCACTTCTTCCTTGAAGCTTTCTCTAATTCCCATTCACCAAGTCCAAATTATCACAGAACTTTATTTTACCTGTCTTGTGTCATATTGTACCTGCCTGTTTGTTTGCCTACCTGCCTTCCTCCTTTCCTAGCTCCCTCCCTCCCTCACCATGTACATCGACTGTGTGTCATGTGCTGAACATGCAGCAAGGAATAAAGCAGGAAAGATCCGTGTTCTTGTGGATGTGGAGAAAGACGGCCCCTAATCAACCAAAAAGTAAATTTATAATTACAAAAGTAGCTGAGTACTGCCTAGGAAAGTACAGAGGACCATAAGCTAGCAGAACAGAGGAATGCATTTAGAATTTTAAGTAGGGAAAGAAATTTTGGTCAGGGAGGTGGTACAGACCTGGTATAACATATATGAAGGTGCTAACAAAAGACACCAGTAGACATCATACATTCAGGTGTCCTAGCCACCAGCCTACAGCAAAATAATTATGATCTCCTGGAGGATTTATTAAAAAACTGACATTATTTTCTTTGGTGCTCATCCATCTGCCCAAGAGCAGAACACCTTGATTAGCCCTTAGGTGTTCATCAATTTATCCAAAATTTACTGTTCTCACACTCTCTATGGTTTTCCCTTCTCCCCTTCTTTTCTCCTATGAATCCTGATACTGTTTTTACTAAATGAAATCAATTAATAATAATTACTAAGTTATTTTTTGTTTCCTTTGCATATAAGTAAATGACATGTTAATAGATATCTACGTGTCTTGGTTTTTTTGTTGTTGTTGGCAGAAATTACTATTTACTGAACTTTGTTTACCAGTGTTGTGCTAAGAGGTTTAAATATATTCTAATTCTCACAACAAAACTCTAAGATCAAATATTATTCTTTTATCATCAAAACAGAAACTAAAACACAGAAAGGTAAATCAAGAGAGGAGCAGTATTTGAATGTTCTATTTGATTCCAAAACCTGTGTTTTAACCACGATGCCATGCCATTCCCAGGTGTACACGTTTCTTGAAGGGAAGAAAAATATTTCATCCATAGTGAGTCCTGACATGTGAGATGGAAAATCAGGTGGGATAAACACACTTGTTACCATTATGTTTTAGAAATACAAGGGCTTGTGCTGATTCTCTGAAACCCAGACTCTCAATTTTAAGGGCCGAAATCAGTCAAAATTCAGATACAAGTTTTCCATAATGACTAAAATAAGTCCAGCTTGTAAGCAATAACTCTAGATTTTTTCAAGAGAACTATTAGATGATATTGTAAATATATTTTCCTTGTTTTCTCTCAACACTTTGACCAAATAAGGTTTTTTTTGCTTTTTATTTTTTTTAACATCTTTATTGGAGTATAATTGCTTTACAATGATGTGTTAGTTTCTGCTCTGTAACAAAGTGAATCAGCTATACATATACATATATCCCCATATCCCCTCCCTCTTGCGTCTCCCTCCCACCCTCCCTATCCCACCCCTCTAGGTGGTCACAAACCACCCAGCTGATCTCCCTGTTCTATGCTGACCAAATAGATTTTAACCTATTTTTCTCTCTCTCCAAGTATCTGTCTGCCTGTCTGTCTTCTTTCTTCTTTTCTTCCTTCTTTATTTCATTCCTTTTGTATTTCCTTTTCTTTCCTGTTTCCTTTCTGTTTCCCCTCCTTCTATCATTCCTTCTCTTCTCCATGTATCCATCTTCTTTTCTCATTTAATACATGAATCAAGGAGTGACAGAATCGTTGAAATTTCCAGAAATTCTAAGCATCCTTGCCTTCCACAAAAATGGTTCTCCAGGGCTTCCCTGGTGGCGCAGTGGTTGAGAGTCCGCCTGCCGATGCAGGGGACACGGGTTCGTGCCCAGTCCGGGAAGATCCCACATGCCGTGGAGCGGCTGGGCCCGTGAGCCATGGCCGCTGAGCCTGTGCGCCCGGAGCCTGTGCTCCGCAACGGGAGAGGCCACAACAGTGAGAGGCCCGCGTACCCACAAAAAAAAAAAAAAAAAAAAAAAAAAATGGTTCTCCATGCATTAGCATTCCCATAGCTGGGTTCAAGAACTGGCATATGAGTTAGCTAAGTTGAACAGTTTGTGCATCTCTTGTTGAGGGTGATTTGTAGCTTCATTTGGAAAGGAGTTTTGTTTTCTATAAAGAAACAAAGCTACTGCTTGCTCCCCACTAGAGAGAATTTCTAAAGCCTTCTGAAAGCATTCTACCATGAATGAAAAATAAGGCTAGATGATGAATAGGTGGACCTTGAAACCTTAAACACTGAGATCCTCATCTGAGCCCAAGCTCTGCTTCAGTAGAGTAACATGATTTACTTCCAAGGTTTGACATTTCCTATTTCCATTCAAGCCAGAATATCTCTAAGGAAAAGCCACTTTGCTGTCATGTTGGTGCTGTGCTTCAAAAACTCAAAATGATACAGGCCGAAAGTAATCTTAAAAATTTGGTAACATGTACTTGTGAGTGTGTATTTAGCTGTACCCATGCAGGATGAAACTTAGACGTGATGGCATCAGAAGCAGCCTAGTGATGTGGCATCTCCTTAAAGCAATACTTTTTAAAGGGTTGTCTGACATGTAGTTAATAGTATAGGAGAGCATCTGACTTCCTATCAATAAAAACTATTCCTCTCTTTATGTTCAGAATAAGAGATTTATTAAATGCACTGGACAAAATATTTTTAAAGCTTTTCATAACTATTTCCTTCCGTGGTTTTTAGCCATTCATAATTTAATAATGTTTCTTAGTTGCATTCACTAAGGAAAGAAGTAACTTGCAAGGATATGGCTGCAGGTTTGTTCAAAATATTAAGTTTAATAGTATTTTTTCTTTTCTGTTTCATGCTGGCTAAACATTTCCAATTTTACTGTGGTTTATTTCTTTATCTAGTTTTCCATTGTTGTTTAAACTGGAAACTTTCTTGGAGTGTACTTACATCTTTTTGTTGTTGTTGGAGGGATGGTGTTTTTTTTTTTTAAATTGTATTTGATTTACAATGTCATTCATTTCTGCTGTACAGCAAATTGATTCTCTTACACACACACACACACACACACACAGGTGTGTGTGTGTGTATATATACATTCTTTTTTAAAATATTATTTTCTATTACGATTTATCACAGGATATTGAATATAGTTCTCCGTGCTATGCAATAGGACCTTGTTGTTTATCCATCCCATGTATAATAGTTTGCATCTGCCAATCCCAAATTCCCAGTCCTTCCCTCTCCCACCCCTCTCCCCCTTGGCAGCCACAAGTCTGTCCTCTGTCTGTGAGTCCATTTCTGTTCCCTAGATAAGTTCATTTGTGTCATCTTTAGATTCCACGTATTGATGCCATATGCTATTTCTTTCTCATTCTGACTTCTCTTAGTATGATCATCTCTCATTCAAACCATCTATATTGCTGCCAATGACATTATTTCATTCTTTTTAAAAAAATTATTTATTTTTTAATCTTTATTGGAATATAATTGCTTTACAATGTTGTGTTAGTTTTTGCTCTGCAACAAAGTGAATCAGTTATACATATACATATATCCCCATATCCCCTCCCTCTTGCATCTCCCTCCCACCTTCCCTATCCCACCCCTCTAGGTGGTCACAAAGCACCAAGCTGATCTCCCTGTGCTATGCAGCATCTTCCCACTAGCCCATCCATTTTATATGTGTATATATGTCAATGCTACTCTCTCAGTTCATCCCAGCTTCCCTTTCCTCCCCCACCCACGCCCTGTCCTCAAGTCCATTCTCTACGTCTGCATCTTTATTCCTGCCCTGCCCGTAGGTTCATCTTCACTAGTACTGTTTTTTTAGATTCCATATATGTGCATTAGCATATGGTATTTGTTTTTCCCTTTCTGACTTACTTCAGTCTGTATGACAGACTCTAGGTGCATCCACCTCATTACAAATAACTCAGTTTTGCTCCTTTTTATGGCTGAGTAATATTCCATTGTATATATGTGCCACATCTTTATTCATCTGTCAATGGACATTTAGGTTGCTTCCATATCCTGGCTATTGTAAATAGTGCTGCAGTGAACATTGTGGTACATGTATCTTTTTGAATTATGGTTTTTCTCAGGGTATATGCCCAGTAGTGGGATTGCTGGGTCATATGGTAGTTCTATTTTTACTTTTTTAAGGAACCTCCATAGTGGCTGTATCAATTTACATTCCCACCAACTGTGCAGGATATTTCATTCTTTTTTATGGTGGAGTAATATTCCATTGTGTATATGTATACCACATCTTCTGTATCCATTCATCTGTTGATAGACATTGAGGTTGTTTCCATATCTTGGCTATTGTGACTAGTGCTGCTATGAACATCAGGGGAATGCATTTAATTTTAAAAATTTAAATAAATAACATTTCAGTATAGCATGCACTACATCATACTTTTCTCTGTGTTCCAGATTTTTCTTTGATTTTTGTTTGACTTTTAACTGACTGCTCTCAATGCTGATGGCTTGGCTCCATGTCCATGGAATCGAAGATTTTTACATCTGTCAATTTACAGCCAACAATGACTATCTTCTTCTGATCTGAGTTTTTCCACTAATTTTAATTATTTGATCTGGTTTTGCAGAGCTGAGAGAAGTTTTCACATTTTTTCTCCCCTCACATGACAAAGAGGTTTTCATGCCTATGGATTTATAGAAAGAAAGTTAAATCTGGCAGGATCCTCAGAGATTGTATGATCAGCCTCGTTAGTTTTTCAGAAAAAAAGAAAATCAAGCTGAAACAGGTGATGTGAGGCCTCCTGAACCTCCTGAAAGAAGTCACCTGTTCTATATACAGGAGGACGATGATTGTGCTGTGGTCCTTTTGTGTTTCTCCTCGTTTTCAAGCTTCAGTAGCAGTCAGGGAGTTTTTAAAGCATCAAGAGCTTTCTGAATGTCTCTGTTCTTTAATTCTGATGGAGCACCACCTTGCAGTCTGGGAGCCAGATGTGGGAGGAGATATAAATAGAGCTAGCCAAGAATTAGTTAAATACAGTGTAAATACTATGGAGAAGTAGAGTATACAAAAAAGAAGCATTCAACCTTGTCAGGTAGATTGGGGAAAGCCTCCAGGAGGAAGGCTCATTTCAGCTGAAACCGCAGGATGATTTGGAATTGTCCAACTAAGAGAAGCAATTTCATTAAGAGTGCTAGCATGAAAATCATCCAGTTATGCTTAGAACGTAAGGTTTGGGACCTTGGACTCTGAGGCTGCCTGCCTGCCTGCCTGAGAGAAATTCTCTCATTTAACAAGTTGTCTGTGTCTGTGGGCAAGACACTGCTGTTCTCTGTTCCCTACCACTCTTTTCTGTAAAATTAGCATAATAATGCTATTGGGGTATGATGCTGTTAGCATGCTATTATGACAATCGCTTATAAGGCTTGACTGAAATAATGCCTTAAAGCACATTCGTATAGTGCCTAACACTCAGAATAGGACAACTGCTGGCCATTATTAACCCAGAGCTTTGCAGATTACAAAACACTTTTATAGGCATCATACATCATTTGATCACCATGCTTCCCTCTAGTACCCAGTCCTCAGTACCTCTGCTAATGGTACTACGATTATTTTTGGAGAAAATGAGTAAGCTCTGTGGCCCCCTAGTAGGGGCCAGGAGTGTCCCAGAGAGAGAGAACAGAGATAGAGCCTAGGTCTCAGGGTCTCAAAGCATATTCAAGAATCATCCTATCTAGACTGGAAGCATGTCAATACTTCAAATGCTAGTAGTATCTCAAGAAGAAATGAAACACATTTAAGGGACTAGGTTACATTAAGGATTTTGACAACATGACATTTACGGTTTAAGTGCCCCTCAGGAATCATGGCCTCAAACTGTTCAATAATGATGTAAAATGGGTGAGCAAACAATTTAAGTGTTACTCTAAGATAATCTCAGTAGGAGCACAATGTTTTAAACAGTCCTCTCACATCCCAATTCTGAGACATAGCTGTTCTTTGTTGTCCATTTATTGCTTTACAGCCATAAATCTTTGACTAAGTTGCTTAGCATCTTCTAAAGATTTTTGAAAGATTTTCTGAGGAAATCCAACATAAGATGGCATGGGCTATTACACTAACCATAAAGGATGTGATTTCTATTGCAAAGAGCATCTTTTTCCACTGCACACATTTAACCTCTTTATGTCTGGTGTTATGGCTCATATGAGGGAAAGAATGGTGGCCTTCATGGTCACAATTCTACAGCATTTAACATTGGTAGGTGATTTGACTGTTGATAAAATACATTACCCACTTTATCACATTTGATTCTCTAAACAGCCTTTCCCAGTTTTTACTTAGTGAAACTGAGACCTGGAGAAGTTTAAGCAAGTTCACATAGTTGGTTCGTGACAGAGCCAGGACTTGAACCCAACTGTTTGGTCTCCAGAGAGTGCTCTTGTCACTAAACTGATTTTTGCCTTGTTTGCAAAGCTCGCGTGTGAAGACAAGAGCAAGCGTTTTAGAGTTGTAAGATTAGCAGATTGCAGAAGACCGTCTTTCACAAGTGCGTTATGGAGGACTCCACTCAATGTAGATTCAGTTCTCAGGAAATATTAAGACTTCAGAGGCCACTGGTGAGCAAGAGAGGCAATGTTGCAGCAGCCATTATGTGACCTACTGATCCCCTGGGAGGGAGGTGTTGGGGGTACAGAGTTAGACTTGGCCACGAGGCTCTATTACACCCTCCACCCTGGGGAATTCCTCAGAGGCCAGGAGGCAAATGTTCTCTGAAGGTCTTTGGGGGTTTCCAACCCTGTTGCAGCAGACAATTTCCAACCATTTCCCACTTAAGGCAGCCACTGACAAGTTGCTAATGATTCCCTTAGGGTCCCTCACTTCAGGCACTTTAAGGATTGTTTCACTAGAATTTGAATCAGGGCACTTTTAAAAGAAAAAAAAAATCCAGCTTGCTTTTTACCACCCTCCTTTGGGATTAAGTTAAGGAAACTAAAGCCATTATCTGCTTGTAGCTTTGCTGAATCAATGAATTTTACTCACTAGAAAGCCACACGAAGTAGTTCTTTTTCATGAAAAGATGGCATAGGCATTTTTGAGCCTTGAGTTCTGAAGAATACACAGAAGGCTCTCTCCCGCTGATAATTAGAGCTGGCATCAAGGCCGGGTACATGAGCAGTAGTGGAGCTTTTCTTTTTCTGACACATTGAGAGACAGAGGTACAGAAACTGTTTAAAGTAAAATAATAAAAAGAGGGGCAAGGTTAGGAAGGGATTAATAACATTTGGAAATCACAGGAATGATGTGTTTTTCTTTGAATGTTGCTCTAAATTGTACCTTCTTTTCAACTGCTTGAGATACCTTTTGTTCAAAAGGAATACAGATTCAATAATCTTGCTTTTCTGGGTCAAACATAACGGACTGCACACATGGCTTAGGCTGAGTGGTCATAACTAGGCAAAGCTACCATATTTTTTAAAATCTAAGACTCCATTGATTCTCAGATGTACTATATTATATTGATGTATCACTAAGAGAGAGAAAAAACAATGCTAGCAGTTGGCCACATCAGCCTCCTGTAACTTTGACTTGTGTCTTGTCTTTTTGATGGTGTTCGTGATTTCTCCTGCCTTTACTTTATTGCTTGGCACTTAAGAGGCATGCCTTTTGCACACATACTAATAAGAAAACAACATAACTTCATTTACATCTTGGTTGTGGCTTCATCCAAAGAACATGTTTGTTGCCTTGTAAGGAAATGGGGAGTTTCAATCATTACTTTGACAATAAGTATTTGCTTCACAAATAATACCAAATTTACATGCAGTGGCTAATTTCAACAAAATGACTCCGTTTCAACAATAAACAATAGTATAGTCTTTTTGAGAGCTGACAAGTTAGGACATTTGATTTGTCATCACTGCCACTGGGCAACAATAAGACACAACCCAAATTTGGAAAAATTAAAATGTGAAAAATAAGTGTGACTTAGAATTGATGAACTATGAGAGTTCATCAGCCTAAACAGCCAAGAGAGAAGACCATCCAGCTGTGGGAATTTCAGTCCCAATGACAAGAAAGAATCAAAGCAGTGAGCTAGTAAACCAGAAGGCCTTGACGTTCCTCTCACCTCGATTAAACTTTAGACAGATTTCTTCATGACTGTGGGCCCTGACCTCCTTTTTCTTAGTGCAAGTACTGTAGAAAATTGCAATTTCAAATTCTTTCTCTGCCCCTTTGAGAGGTAAATTTTCTACAACCCAGAAATGTCTTCTCGAGGACCATCCCTTTGAAATGTAATCATTCAAAGAAACAGCACTCTGTGCCTCTGTGCCTCTGTGGGAGGGTAGGATCCTAAATTCTATAGGCGCCTATTAGCAAACACAGATGGCCTAATCACATTGATCAGTCTCCCTGCCAAGTCCTCCAGTATGTTTCCATTGGCTCACCCCATTTCTTAAGAATCACCCACCTTTTATTCAGCAGAGTTGTTTCTTCTTGCTCCTCTATCGCAGTAGTCTTGAATAAAGTCTGCCTTGCCTGTTTAACTGATCCAGTGCAGTTTTTCTTTTATACTAAGAACTCAGTTCTAAAGAAATAGTCAGCATTAAAATGATCCTTTATGCATACTTAGAAAGTCACAATTCAAAGTAGAATGTGCTTT
The DNA here is from genome assembly GCF_026419965.1 of Kogia breviceps. Classification (NCBI taxonomy): domain Eukaryota; kingdom Metazoa; phylum Chordata; class Mammalia; order Artiodactyla; family Physeteridae; genus Kogia; species Kogia breviceps. The sequence continues at coordinate 47,091,818 of NC_081317.1, read as the reverse complement.
TTTAAAAATGCACATTCTTTGGTCTCCCACACAGTCTGTATAGTTTATATGTTTTTGAGACTAAAATCCCTGTAATATGTTTTCCCCTGTAGTATTTCCTTATTGTAAATGCTTCAGTGCAAGGGTGTTGAGAATTAAAATTCACAGAACTGTGCATTTTTATTGTTTTTAATCACAGGATTCAAGGGGTGAAAGGATATTCTTTCTGATCCAAGTATCTAATTTTTCAGGCTCACATTCTGTGGCACAGCAATACAGCCTTTCTCAAGATCACATAGCTAGTTAACGGTCAACCAAAGACAACAATCCAGTGTTGTTTCCACTAGACCAATGACCCCCACAGTGAGCTGAGCATTACACACCTGGAGAGTTTGAAAAAATGTTGATGTACTTTAAAAAATCAGGGTCAATTGATTCAGAATCTCTGATTTTCAGTCTAGGCATTTGTGGTTTGTAAAAAGCACACAATGTTTGTTTGTTTTTTAAAGTGCATCTAAGATGCAGGCAGGTCTGAGAACCACCGAAATAAGCTTTCTCCCTATACGTAATATATTAAAACTAAGCAAGGAAGTAGCTGCTATTTTATGTCCTGCACAGAGGAGCAGAGGCTAAATAGTAAATGCTTTTTAGCATTTTTGCACTCACCAATTCTCATCCTTAAAACACCCAGCACTTCTTAGTTTTTTCTTCCATTGCTTTCTTGCCCTAGAATTGTGTAAAGTTGCATGTGGTACAACTGCTTGACTGGTTATGGTAACTCACAGAACCTGGGAAGGTGGCCTTTGTGCCTAAGCAAATAGCACTTGATGTATCTTTGAAGCTGGTCTGTTTGCAGATTGGACTGTTAGGCACAGAGGGAAAGAGTTTTCAATGAATATTTCTATAATGTTACAAATCTACTAGACTGCTGGCTCACAAGTCTGTACAGGTGATAGGATATTGTTTTGCAGGTGAGATATGCTTCATGAGAATGAGCTCCTAGGAAGAAAGGAATTGTATAAGTGCAAATAATTATTTTATGCAAACAAATGATCCTAATACAGTAATAATAGCAATTAAAAAGAAATCCAGGTCCCTATGCCCTAGAGAGAAACATCTTTGTAAGGATATCTAACGAACGTTTTATAACTATTATTACATGCCTTAACTGCAAGGTTTTGAGTAAGAACCAAACTTTTAAGTGGGTGTTGCTGTTGTTTTTAATGGATTAGACATAAATTAAACCAAACCAGGAGATTGAAGTGTTTCCTCCTTCTTCCTCCTACACCACTGTGGGCTTAACCTTAATTTGCTGATGTATTAATTTGCAGTATTTGTACAAGCACTGCTATCTTCTAGAGCAAAAGCAATGCTACCGTAATGATTCGGGGAAAGAATTAGAAACTATATATTTAAAAATCTTTCCTTTTATGAGCAATTTAAATTGGCAGGAAAAACACAATTAAGCAATTTCAAAGGTGTAATTTTATGGAGAGTTAAACACTACATCTCTAAACAGTGTTTTTAAAAAGACATTGGTAATTAAGTTTTTCTATTTTTTATAGTTCTAATCTGGGGGAGACAGTGGTGAAGAAAATTGCCAAGAATGTGATTTTTACAGAGTACAGTTTGAAAATTCCCATCCTAAAATGTTGAAATGGAAAAAGATGACAGTGACTAGAGATTTCAGATGTGGAAAAGAGCAGAGATGTCCTCTTGGCATGGCTCTTAAGATCATTAACTAAGGGAGTCCTGCAAACTCCATCCCTCAGCTGCCAATGGGAAAATGTCACAACTGCAAATTAGAGAGATCTTGCTGAAGATACTGTAGAAGGAACAGGAAATTACCAGATGTCTTTAACCCTTCCATTTTCACACCCTATCTTTGTAACCTTCCAATACAGGGTTTCATTTTATAGTTATCTCTGACAGCATCAAGATCTTCAATTACCTAGAGTAGTGGGAACTCCTCGTTTTTGAGTCAGTTCCATTGCCCAGCTTTGCTCATTGCAAAATTTTTTAGTGCATCAATGAAAAATCTGATTCCATGTTATTTTTTCCTGAAGTTGCCCCTCTTTATAAGTCTGCGTTCAGTGACATCAGATTAGAGCTTAAATCTGCCACAGTGAGATTGTTCACATCAAGGAAATCTGCAAAGGTTGCTGTTAATCTGGGAATCTTGGGAGAGCTGGTTGTTAGGTCTTTGCCGGCACACCACTATCTCTGAAACTAGCTGATAAGTCGGCTTCCTCATCTCTACAATGGGCTTTCAAACATGTGAAGGTTTCCTCCCTGTCCTTCAGAAATCTAGGCCACACATGTTGGGAAGGACTCTGGTAAGGTCTCTAGCTCAGTCTAATTCTAGGCAAGGGGTCTGTGTCTTTATCTGTATGTATATCTTCTTTCAGGATATATTGCTTATCTTATTAAGCTGTTTCAGTAATTAAACAAAATGATGCCTGCAGAATGCTCAGCCTTTCACACGGTAAGACCTTGGGTACTATTAGCTATTATTATCTTTAGGGTGAAGGTTTATTGTACCGGAACAACCTTTGTTTACTCCCCTCTCCTAGCTAAGGAGGTTAAAAAGTATACCATAAAATGGCTTTTATTTTTTCCAAATTGTTTCTTTTTAAATTTGTGCAGTTCTGATTAGACACCAGGGCTAGGTATAGGTTTATTTCCAACTTTAAATTGAATACAACATCCCATTAGGACACTTGGTGGATTGTTAGAATGGGGACCTCAAAGTCTGTCTTGCTTTTCTCTTGCAAAGAGAGCTCCAATACATTTGAAAATACTTGCTTCAACATAATCTCTCGTCCTGACAGCCTAATCTCTGGTCTGAGGAGAGACTGAGGAATGCATAGATTTCCTATACTATGCTTCTTGAACTGTCTTTCTGTCTCTCAGAGCCTATAACCCACTCGGCCCTCTGTCTATGATTACCTACCTTTCCTCACCTAAAGTCCTTAAGACTCGTGACACTCTCAACACCAAAAGAGGAACACAGCTGTGGTTGGTGACATGCTAAGGTGGCCCTCCAGTTTTTCTCCTCCTGGTGTATATGTGTTATACAATCCTCTCCTTTTGAGTGTGGGTGTGACTAATGTGATGGGATAGCACTCCCATGATGAGGTTATGTCATATGGCACAGTTGACTTTTGAGAAAGGAAGATTGCCCTTTGTGGATGTGTCCTGATCTGGTGACTCCTTAAAAGGTACAGGAAAAAACTAAAAATGGAGTTGCCATATGATTCTGAAATACCACTCCTGGACATATATCCAGAGAAAACTATCATTTGAAAAGATACATGCACCCCAGTGTTCATTGCAGCACTGTTTACAATATCCAAGACATGGAAGCATCCTAACTGTCCATTGACAGATGAATGGATAAAGAAGATGCGGTATATTTATACAATGGAATATTACTCAACCATAAAAAAGAATGTAATAATTCCATTTGCAGTAACATGTATGGACCTAGAGAATATCATATTAAGTGAAGTAAGACAGAGAAAGATAAATATCATATGATATTGCTTATATGTGGAATCTAAAATTTAAAAATATACAAATGAACATATTTACAAAACAGAAATAGACCCACAGGCATAGAAAAACAAACTTACGGTCACCAAAGAGGAAAGGCAGGGAGGGATAAATTAGGAGGTTGGGATTAACATATACACACTACTATAAATAAAGTATGTAACCAACAAGGACCTACTATACAGCACAGAGAACTATACTCAATATTTTGAAATAATGTATAAGGGAAAGTAATCTGAAAAAGAATATATTCTATCTATCTACCCATCTATCTATCTATCATCTATCTATCCTGAATCACTGTGCTGTACACCTGAAACTAACAACCTTATAAATCAACTATACTTCAACTTTAAAAAAGCTGAATTTAAAAAAAAGGGGGGGGACTGGGCTCTTCCTGAAGTCTGAGGTTTTGAAGCATGAGATGGATTCCCTGGGAGGGAGATTGTCTGTTGCTGGCTTTGAATTAGAGAAAGTCAACTTTTAAGGATCTGAGACTAACCTGCAGCCAACATCTAGCCAGAAAACGAGACCTCAGGCACACAACCTCAAGGATTTTTTTTTTTCCCGGAGCCTCTAATAGAGAACTCAACCCACCTCACATATTGAGTGCAAGACCCTGAGTAAAGAAACCAGCTTAGCCAGGATGGACTTCTGACTTACAGTGTGATGATAAGTCTGTTGTTAAAAGCTGCTAAGTTTGTGGTAATTTGTTATGTAACAGTAGAAAACCAGCATACCAACTGTCTCATAGTAATATCTTCTCCAGTCGAAACAACTTCAATCTGGTCACCATATTGCCAGGTTCTCATCAGCCATGGGTGTTTTCTTGTGGATTGTTCCTACTTCCCTAATGTTTTCTCTTGAAATGGGTATAGGATGACTGCATTTTGTCTAACTCTGGTTCAATGATCATTCTCTGCACAGGTAGAACATTTGCTAAAATGATCCAAGGGATATTCCAAAATGCAGTAAGTGTACTAGAAAAGACTTAAAATTCTGAAGAGGCACACTCATTTTACCTCAACATGAAAAAGTAAATCTTTTCTGAAACAGAGCAGGATAGAAATAATTGAATAAAAAAGCCTCTGGCTAAAAATTACACCCATCTCTCTATCATGGCATTCTTTCCACTGCCATGTGATTATTTTCACTTTGGTCTAGTGTATGAACTTGAGAGTGAGGGTCTGTGCTCTATTTATCTCTAAACTCTAAGTTTAGTACTCGCTATATTTTAGGTGCTCAATAAACATCTTCTACATTTACCTGAAACAGAAGCATTTGCAAATGACAGGATTTACAGCTTGCTGAGATTAATTGAAGTTTTTCTCCAAAGTTGAAAAGCAACATAGAGAACAATCTGTTCAGAAAGATGTGAAGGGCTGAGGAGTGTACTCGAGAGTAAATGCTTTCTCAGAATCAGAAAGCAATTTTTATGAAGCAGGAGGTGTTGGCGAGCTCTTTCTGGGTAGGAGATGAAGAATAGAACAAGAATAAAAATGCAACACCTTAGAATTTGCCATAGAACAAACAAGACAGGAGGTGATAACACTGATAGTTCAGAGCTGCTGTGAAAGCATATTTTCTCTCGGGGAAGAGCACTATTTCTTCCTTGAGAGACGCTAGGTTATATACACAGATGTAGCTGGGGGGACTTGTCCACGGTAAAATAGCCAAACTAATATTAAGAGAAGAAAATCCACTCACAGCTGAAAGATAAATGGAACAAAGCGATAGAGGCTGAAGTGCTGCAGGCAAGTCTAGGCTCCCCTACAGGGAACCCAATTAGTACTTTCCTAACTCCGCTCAGTTTCTCAGAGCATAATCTGGGGAACCTCTGAGGGCAGCAGGCAGTTGTGGAATAACAATAACCAAGAGCAAAACTGATGTTGCTATTTGCAGTCTATATATGCATGCTTATGTGTAATATCAGTAACAGTTTCACCATTCTTTAGATGGGGAAACTGAGGTTCACCAGGTAAGTGACCTGCAGAAGGTTGCAGAGCTAATAACTGATAAGGAGGACAGGAACTGAGTGCAGGAATTTGAAGTCAATCTTTGTGCTCTTCCAGAACATCAAATTGTCTCTCCAAGGAGAAAGAGAGAATAGAAAAATATTATGCACTTTGAAATCAACACCCAAACTCCTCAGGGCTGCTGTGAGAATTAGATGAAAGAGTTATGTTCTTGGGAAAGTCATTTAATTTCTCTGAAAAAATTCCAATAATCCATTCAACTCTGATAATTTTTGACTGCCTGATTTGCCTTTAGCAATTTACTGGTACCTAAAATGGGCAAAGTGCCAGGCCTGAGACATTATAGGAAATATAGAAATACAGACTCTCTGTGCCTGCGTATCAGGTATTTAACGGACATTTATTAAAAGTCTTCATTGTGCCAGGCAGATACTCGGAAATACTCTGCTAGATTCTGTGACATTTTCCTTCATCAACTAATTATGCACAGGTGTTTGTGGAAATTTGGCTGATAAATTCCCATCTTCTCTGAGGTCAATCCTATATCAGTGATGTTCCTACAAACAAATCAAAAGACGTTGTGTGTTTTATAAATTTCCTTTTAAAAGCAGGAAATGTTAATGTTAAAAGTGTCACATTTAACTTGAAAGTAAAAACTGTGTTTGTTTTTCAATAGCTACAGGTAATAAACCACTGACTACCATTTTTTATTACAGAAAAGATCAGTCAATTTAGGATACTTGTTTTTTATTTTATAGACTGTTTTGGAAAATGAAAAATGTATGATTTATCTTTAAGAGCTATCACTCTTTTTTTTTTTTTTTTTTTTTTTTTTTTTTTTTGCGGTATGCGGGCCTTTCACTGTTGTGGCCTCTCCCGTTGCGGGGCACAGGCTCCGGACGCGCAGGCCTGGCGGCCATGGCTCACGGGCTTAGTTGCTCCGCGGCGTGTGGGATCTTCCCGGACCAGGGCACGAACCCGTGTCTCCTGTATCGGCAGGCGGATTCTCAACCACTGCGCCACCAGGGAAGCCCAAGAGCTATCACTCTTAAAGAATAGACTTTGCCACTGTGAATATCTGAATATCTATGTGGTACACAGTTAGGATTACTCACCATCTCATTACAAATTATTGCATTGCTTCTATTGTTTGATATGATATAATCTTCAAATCCATTGAATGAGGCAGACATAATGTGTAAAACCACCCTGTAAGTCAAAAGCGAACAAGTGATTGAGGATGCCACTAACTGTTACCTCCTCCCTGTGGTTGAACTTCCAGGATAGTTGGCTTGCTGTAAGCGGTAAGCATTTCTCTAACATAAGGACAAGAAGTCATAAATCGAAGTTCTCATATTTTCTCTCCTTGCCTGATACATCAACTTGTACCATCTTATACCAGCACAGTCATCATTACCTCCCTGACATTGTCCTTCCTCCCTCCTCCCAGGCAACTGGAGCTCAGTTTGGAGAGCACTATTTAAATAATACATGTTGACTGCAGAAAAATTTAACAATGCATGTATGTGTAAGGAAGAAATTAACAAAACTCCTAATCTAGCACCTCAAAACAAAAGTATTTGACCCAACTGGAATTTTTGTGTTTGTGGTGGTTAGTTGGTATGTGTGTGTGCAGTCTTTAATATTTTTATTTTCATATCTCAGCACTTAACAACACATATTTTTTCATTTCTATGGGATTATTAATATAAAGAGAAACTATTTTAATATTTATATTTTATTACATTTATATTTCACCTAACCATCTTACTAAATTCTCTTGTTACATTTTAAATTGGAGTTTAAATTTCCCTAGTATATGGTAAAATATCAGCAAATTGTTTTTCAATTTTAAAATCAAATGACTCATTTTCTAGTCATAGAGCATTTTCTAGAGCCTCTTAGATAAACTGAATTCAGTAAATATATTTAGCAACTACAGTGCAACAATATTACTAAACAGTCTATCGTTATCCATTGGATTTAACTCTGTGTACTGCTAGGTTCATGGTTTAGTTCATGGCTTACTGCTGATTCCTCTATTTTTCCTCCTCCCTTATCTTGAGGAAATCTGCCTATTCAGCAGATAACTTTGAATGTGCATGAATGGGATCTGGTTCCTGGCCCAGTCTAGTTTTGTCCTCAGAATAATTTTTGCATGGCCATTTCCTTCTTTAACTAGTGGCAGTAATAGGGAAAGTATTGTTTTGCTCTGATCATTTGGTCTTTATAATTTCATGGTCCAACAACAGAGAATCTGGTACCTGTCAAGTGTCAGGAGTCAGGGAATCTGGCTGTCTCTCGATGCTAGGATTCTTGCATGTCTGTCATGATGATTCTAGTGTTGTCTGGCATCTAAGACATCTATCTCTTTGCCACTAAACTGGCTACATTTATTCAGACCACTGACTAGTGATTTCAGTCACGACATTAAGTTGCTGTGTCATTTCCTTTGCTTTTCCATTGTTAATATAATTATTTGTCTGTAATGTCTGTATGAACTCTGGAAGTCTAGATAGGGTGTCCCAGCTGTGAAACCAATGTTTATATATGAAAGTCTATGAATATTTCCAAAGGCAGAATAAAGTAATGGACCCATGGTGTCTGTATTTGCTTTTGATACAAATGTGAAACTGAAGTTACCACTTTTCTCTGTATGTGTCTATAAACAAAAAAGCTGAAAAAGCCTTTTTTCATAAAAAAAGATTTTTTTTCAATAGTCTCTTTGTATTTATAGCGCTATTTGTATCTATGGCTAGATCTCTGTCTCTGTCTCTATTGAGCGGAGGCATGCACTCTTATCTTTCTCTCTCCCCCAGGACCTTTAGAAGTTAGTTAGTCACAATAATCTGTTATTTCTGTGCACTTCAGGGATCTCTTATTGGGATAGATCTGCCATTTAAAGGGAAATGTATATAAAGATGGAAAGAATTTAAGAAGCAAACTAGTTTTCATTTGGCTCAGAGAACAGACAGATCTAAATTCCAAGTGAGTTTTACTTGTTTTTTTACAATGTTTGTATAAAAAATATGGGGTAAATTAAGAGGATGGGATTAACAGATACAAACTGCCATACATAAAATAGATAAGCAACAAGGATTTACTGTATAGCACAGGGAACTATACTAAAATAAAGAATGAAAATGTATTGAGAAAAAAATGCAGATTGAATGGAAATTATTACCTCTGGTTTACCCTGAGTTTCATATCCCTTAAGCCCTGAAAAATCTGAAGTGCTCGGAGTGCATAACCTTTTCAACTCTCTTGAATGTAATAGAACAATTTTAAAGAAACTCACAAATGAGCTAAGTCATATGTGAGGAAAACCTTTGGATAGCTAGAACAAAGTGGGAAAAAAAACCTTAGGGTTCAGACCCTTTCTTAATGGACATTTCAAGTGGGCAAATGTTAGAGAAGACAGCTTCTATGAAATAGGGAGAAATGGCCCTAACTATAAACTCCTTATATTGGAGTTAGGAAATTTGTTCCCAGACTAAGGTAGCTGCCCAAGAATCAGTACCCGGGAAAGTGACTCTATTACAGGGAATATCTACCTCCAAATTTCCCTACCTTGACCAAGATATTGATAAGATTCCTTTACTTTGCAATTGTACGTGGTTTTCTGAGCAAATAGGTTGAAATACGTTTACCTTTTTGGGAGGGGATTAATAACTTACATTATAAATACTCTTAAATATGAAGGAGTTTCTATTTGGATTGACTTATAGAGTGTATTTAGTACTTCCATACTCCCAGGATAAGATAACTCAAAAATTCCTAAATTACAAAGGAATTTAACTTGTATGCTTTAAATGTCCTGGCTTTTAAAGAAAGCTCTAGACTTTTTTTTTTTAACATCTTTATTGGAGTATAATTGCTTTACAATGGTGTGTTAGTTTCTGCTTTACAACAAAGTGAATCAATTATACATATACATATGTTGACATATCACTTCCCTCTTGCATCTCCCTCCCTCCCACCTTCCCTATCCCACCCCTCTAGGTGGTCACAAACCACCTAGATGATCTCCCTGTGCCTCTAGACTTTTGTTGAAGTTATAACTCAGGAGAGAAAATTAATGAATATTGCTATAGTAAGTGATATCCAGCTTGTAAAACAAAACCACAACAAAACAACACTGGGAGAGGTTTAGTATTAAGACTAATTGAAGAATTGTCATCTTAGTTTTATTTCAGAGTAAAAAAATGAATATTCTTGACCGTAAAAGACTTGATGCCATTTATCATACTTCTCTGTGCCTTTTTCTACCAAGTTCTTTCACTTAAATTCTTCAAACTGCCTAACTGTACCAGTTCCAAACAATTTCAATGGTTGACAGCAATCTTTTCAACTCTTGGGTGGACATCTGACCTCAGACTTCTCTTGTAAAGTTCTTATAGCCATATATATATATCCATGTTCCATTTTATGGTCAATACAGAAATATAAACACAATAATTAACTGCTATTATTAATATCTTACAGACCTTCAAAGAAATTCAGAGGAAAGTGGTAAAAATGGGCATGAAATTATGCAAGCTATGGTCCAAATAATTCTCATGAAGCTATGCAGAGATCATTACAAGATCTGTTTAATTCACCAATTTTTGTCCTTTACCATAGTCAAACCAGTAAAGCTGGAGAGCAATGGATAGCAACTGTCTGTTGTAAACAGTGCATTTGTATACCTTCCAGATGCAACTCCCAGTGTGTGTGTGTGTGTGTGTGTGTGTGTGTGTGTGTGTGTCCAGATCTGTGTGCTCAGATGGCCCTCATGTGTTTACCACATCAAAACATGACCTATACTTTTGATATGGTCACCTTGCCTTCCCATTTATTCAAAGGCACCCTCCCTCTCCAATTAGTACTGATTTATTTAGAGCCTGGCAGTAATTTACCAGGATGCATCTGTAACACTGGATATCATTAGTTTGTTTGATTAGGGTTAGGGTTACTTATTTCAGAGTTTCCAAACTGGAATGTCTGATCCACCCTTTAAGAAGACGAAGGCCCAGAAAGCAAATGGAGCAGCTTAAGTATTAGAGACCTAACTTATACTAAACCAGAAACAGTAGTCCAGTAGTCCAGCTTAGACCTAACCAGCAACAATAGTCCTGGATAGTAGATTTTCTCTTAACTATTTACTGGCCAATTACAGCAAAGCATGCACAATGTCTAAAATACTGTGTTGAGCCTGGGTAAATACTTGAGGAAAAGGTGGAAGCATCATGAACTCAGAGGAAAGGCCACTTGATTATTTAAAGTTAACTGCCATTAACCATGGGACTTACTCCCATGGTTAGGTCTAGGCTGAAAAGAACACTACATACAAACTAGGTTCCAATTTTTCTAATGACTTTTTGATTGCCCTTTTCCTTTTTGACTTTCTCCTCTGTCTGATATATAGTTGGTTACATGTTACTATGCAGCCAATATTCTAACCAATATTCAGTGGATGATACAGAATTAGAAAGAGTCAAGGTGTCCATGGTCAACTCAATTCATGAGGCATCTGAGGTAGACTTAAAGGGAGACTGAGAAATTAGGAGGCAGTGGTGTGGACCTGACTTGACTTAACTTCCTCAGTCAGGTCATCGACAGCCCTAACTCAGATACGGCTGACTATACTCCTGAAACGTCAGTATTTCTTAGAACCCCTGAAATAATGAAAACTGCATCTCTCATCAGCTCCATCCACTGCTAACGGGCAAACTCTCCTCTTTGGCAGACCAGATAGGTGTGTTAAAGTGCTGCATTCCACAGACCTTCTGCAGTGTTGCCTTGCCTTTGTGCAATGAGATGACTTACACATGTTTGGTCTCCCTCATATATGGGTTAATTCTACGTGTACTCTAACTCAGGGATGGGCAAACTTGTTATCTAGCGTCAGACAGTAAATATTTTAAGCTCGGTTGTATGGTTTCTGTTGCAACCACTCAACTCTACCGTTACTGGCAAAATGGCCATGGATGATATGAAAGTGAATAAGCATGGATATTTTCTAATGAAACTTCCTTTATGGCTATTCTTTAGATCCATATGGACATTTGAATATTTATCTTATATCTTGAGGTATAATGAAGTGCAATTTTATTTTTTTCTTTACAGTTTTATTGGGATATAACTGACATACAATACTGTATAAGTTTAAGGCATACAGCATAATGATTTGACTTGCATATATTGTGAAATGATAGCCACAGTAAGTTTAGTGAACATCCATCACCTGATATGGGTCAAAAAAACAAAAAGAAAAAAGTTTTTTTTCCTGTTATGAGAACTCTTAGGATCTACCTTCTTAACAACTTTCAAATATGTCATACAGTAGTACTAACTATAGTCATCATGCTGTACATTACATCCCTAGTACTTTTTAATCTGATAACTAGTTATCTTATAACTAGTACTTATTTATCTTAAACCTTTTGACCATCTGCCTCTGGTAATCACAGTCTGATCTCTTTTTCTGTAAGGTTCGTTTTTGCTTTACTTTTGTTTGTTTTTAGATTCCACATATAAGTGAGAGCATGCAATATTTGTCTTGTCTAACTTTCCTTAGCTTAATGCTCTCAGGGTCGATCCATGTTGTTGTAAATGGCAGGAATTCCTTCTTTTTTTAATGACTAAATGGTATTTTATTCATTCATTTCAACTTCTTCATTCATCTATCAATGAACATTTCAGTTGTTTGCATAACTTGACTATTATAAATCATGCTGCAGTGAACATGGGGGTGCAGATACCTCTTCAACATAGTGTTTTCATTTCCTTCAGATAGATTCCCAGAAGTGGAATTGCTTGATCCTATGGGAGTTCTCTTTTTAATTTCTGTGAAACCTCCATACTCTTTTCCATAGTGGTTGTACCAATTTGCATTCCCACCAGCAGTTCACAAGGGTTCCCTTTTCTCCACACCCTTCTCAGTATTTGTTATCCCTTTCTGTTTGATGATAGTCATTCTGACAAGCCTGAGGAGGTATCCTGTGGTTTTGATTTGCATTTTACTTATGATTAGTGATTTTGACCCCCTTTTCATGTATCTGTAGCCATTTGTATATCATCTTTGCAAAAATTTCTATTCAGATCCTTTGCCCAGTTTTTAATTGGATGGTGATGATGATTTTGCTATTGAGTTATATGAGTTCTTATATATTTTGGATATTAAGCCCTTATCAGATAAATGGTTTGCAAATATTTTTTTCCCATTCTCTAGGTTGTCTTTTTATTTTGTTGATTTATTGTTTTGCTATGCAGAAGCTTTTTAGTTTGGTGTAGCCCCACTTGTTTATTTTTGATTCCATTGCTTGGGCTTCAGATGTCTTATCCAAAAAATTATTGCCAAAACCCAAGTCAAGGAACTTTTCCCCTAAGTTTTCTTCTGGGAGTTTTATGGTTTTCATTCTTATATTTAAATCTTTAATACATTTCGAGTTAGTTTTATGAGTTGTGTAAGATAAACTTCTAGTTTCATTCTTTTTTATGTGAATATCCAATTTTCCCAGAACCATTTATTGAAGAGACTGTCTTTTCTCCATTGAGCATTCTTGAGTACCTTGTCAAATATTAGATGACCATACATATGATTGCATAGGTTTATTTCTGGGCTCTTGATTCTGTTCCATTGGTCTATATGTCTGTTTTTATGCCAGTACTATACTGTTTTTGATAACTATAGTTTTATAATATAGCATGAAGTCGCGAAGTGTGATGCCTCCCACTTTGTTTTTTCTCAGGGTTGCTTTGTCTATTAGAGGTCTTTTGTGGTTCCATATGAATTTTAGGATTATTTTTCTACTTCTGTAAAAAATGCCGTGGAAATTTTGATAGGGTTAGGGTAATATGGACATTTTAACAATATTTATTCTTCCAATTCATGAACACAGGATACCTTTCCATTTATTTGTGTCTTTTTTTGATTTCTTTCATTAATGTATTATAGTTTTCAATGTAAGTATCTTTCACTTCCTTGGTTAAATTTATTCCTAGGTATTTTATTGGTTTGGGTGATATTTTAAATAGGATGATTTTCTTTATTTCTTTTTCAGATCATTTTTGGTCAGTGTATAGAAATGCTACTGATTTTTGTATATTAATTTTGTATCCTGCAACTTTACTGAGTTTTTAAATTAGATCTAACATTTTTTCTGTGGAGTCTGTAGGATTTTCTATATATAAAATCATGTCATCTGCGAATAGAGACAATTTTACTATTTCCAATTCTGAAGTCTTTTATTTCTTTTCTTACCTGATTGCTCTGGCTAGGTCTTCCAGTACTATGCTGAATAGGAGCAATGAGAGTAGGCACCTTTCATCAATGAGTATGAGGTTAGCTGTGCGCTTGTCATATACAGCCTTTATTTTGTTGAGGTACATTCCTTCTATACCTAACTTGTTAAGAGTTTTTACCATGAATAGATGTTGAATTTGTCAAAAGCTTTTTCTGTGTCTATTGAGATGATCATAGGATTTTTTTTTCTTTCATTCTATTAATGTGATGTATCACATTTATTGATTTGTGTATGTTGAACCATCCTTGCATCTCAGGGATAAATCACACTTGGTCCTGGTAAATGATACTTTTAATGTGCTGCTGAATTCAGTTTACTGGTATTTTATTGAAAATTTTTGCATCAGTATTCATCAGGGCTATTGGCCTGTAGTTTTCTTTTCTTGTAGTGTTCCCTTTTCGATTTTTTGAAAGAGTTTGAAAAAGATTGGCATTAATTCCTTTTAAATGTTTGGTAACTTTCACCAGTGAAGCCATCTGGTCCTGAGCTTTTTTGCTTTGGGAGAGTTTTGATTACTGATTCAGTCCCCTTACTAATAATTGACCTGCTCATACTTCTAGTTCTTACTGATTCATTCTTGGTAGGTTGTACGTTTCTAAGAATTTTTCCATTTCTTCTTGGTTGACCAGTTTGTTGGCATATAGTTGTTCTTAGTAGACTCTCATGATCCTTTGTGTTTCTGTGGTATCTGTTGTACAATTGTTATGTTTTCTTGATGGATTGACCCCTTTATCATTATATAACAGACTTTGTCTCTTTTTACAATATTTAAAGTCTGTTTTGCCTTATATAATTAGTTACCTCTACTTATTGTTTATTTATTTATTTGGTTGCCATTTATTTGAAATATCTTTTTCCACCCTTCATTTTCAGTCTGTGTGTGTCTTTGAGTCTAAAGTGTGTCTCCTGCAGGCTGTGAATTAGCTTCTCTGCCTGGGAAGAATGGGAGGGCCACTCTAAGCAGCCTTCTGGATGTCCCTATTTAGGCTTCCTGGCTAGGAAGAGCCAGATACCACACCCCGCAGTAGGTGGGATTATGAATTAGCTCCCCTGCCTGGGTGGAGCAAAGGAGGTCTTCAAGCCTGGAAAGGCTCTTTGTTTGCGGTCTTGACTCAAGCCAAGCAGCTCCCCAAGTTCTTTGGCTGAATGGTGCCCCTGGCTTTGCTCTTTAGATGACCAGTTCTGCCCACTGTACTCCCTGCTTGAACATTGCTGGCTAAGTAGCTTCTAGATGTTCTGGTTAACCTTTCTGGTTAGGTAGGCCCAGAAGCTACACTTAACAGTGAACCAGACTGTGACTCAACTTGCCTTTCTGGGTGGAGACAGATCAGGCTCCAGGGCTATAAAGATTCTTCCTTTGAGGGCCTGAATCAGGCATCCTGCTGAGTTACCTGGTCAGATGGAACTAACCTCCTGGTTCTGCATAGGAGCAAAGCTGCTGGTTGTGACTACTACTTGGACACTGCAGGTACGAAAGTGGTCTGCTAAGATCCAAGTTCTTGTTGTAAGGCCCTTCACCCCTCTCCATCTCAATCAGATTCCCATTGATCAAGCCCTACAGATTCCACAGAGATCCCTGAAGGGCACAACCAGAGTAGAGAATCCCATGAACTGACTCACAGTGCTGGAGAAGCTGGATGTCCTCCCTGGCTCTCTTTTCCTACTGGAAGAACTGTATGCTCAGGGGAGACCTCTTGGTGTGGTATCTTGTTGGCCTGGGGGAGGGGGATGTGGTCATTGTGTAGCCACTTCTCTTACCCTCCTAACATAGTCTGTCTTTAGTCTCTGTGGTGCAGGGGGCGTGCTTCAGCCTCACCCCTGTGTTCTAGGATTTTCTCAGTGGTGTCTTGTCCACGAATAGTTGTTAGTTGTTCTTGTGATGGGGAGAGAAGTCAGGAATGACCTATGTTGCCATGTTGGTGATGTCACCTATTATTTATAGATAGTGAAATCTGTTTTTTGTATATAGTGTTCTGTAATAAAAGAAAGAAAAATATTATTATTTTTGATTTATTTTTAACCATTTGTAAATGTAAAAAATTTCTTAGCTCATGTGCTGTACAAAAGCAGGCAAAGACTGGATTTGGCCCATGGGCTGTAGTTTGCCACGACAACTACTCCAACTGAGTATTTCTGAGTTGTTGTTTGTCAGAGTGTGACATGCAGAAAAATATGAGGAAACAAGAGTAACTTAAGGGGAAAATCTCCAAAGTAAACTGATTGTGTGAAAAGAGGGATTGCCTGCTGGGAAATGTTCACCCTGAGGACATTCTTGGTAAAAAATAAGAAATGGCAAAGAAATGAACTGCAAGATGGGTTAAATATTTTTCTCATTTCTCCTTTTATTTATTTTTTTTCATTTGATGTATTTCAGGCTTCACAATGGAAACTGCTATCACCTGCTTATTTCATAAACAGACTGCAAAAGGAGTTAGAAATACTATTTTGAAGTCATCCAACTCCTCTGGTATACATGCACTGTAACATATTTATATCTTCCTGATGGGCTTTTCACCTCCCATGCTAATAGTGAATTGAATTTTTGTCTCAAAGAAGCAGAGCAGCATAAGCTTTTCTGAAAAATCGAGACAAACAGTGCTAATGTCTAGCAAGTGATTTGTTCCAGAGAGCTTGTAGGAAGCAGAAGAAATAAATGAACGTTGTTGAATAGCTGCTATGAACTGAATATTATGCTTACAGTGTAGAATGCTCAGTATAGTGTTTAGCACAGAGCCAGCACTAAAAACATTAAATATAGCGTATCAGTTATAATGATCACATAATGTCTTTTTTGATCTTCACAAAAACAACCGTGTGGTTGAGATACTATGATGTCTGGCTTACACTTGGAGAAAAGTTGAGAGTAAGTAATTTTTCTCATGTTACATAATTAGTAAGTGGTAGCCCTGGGTACATAGTAGGCTCAACAGGTATTTGCTTAATTTTGTTTTTATTGTGATGAGGACACTTGGCATGAGATTTACGCTCTTAAATTTTAAGTGTAGAATACAGCATTGTTGACTATGGGCACAGTATTCTACAGCAGGTCTCTAGAATTTAATCATTTCAAATAACTGGAACTTTTTAGTCATGAAATAGCAACTCTCAAATGGTGAGTTACTAAATTAGCGAAGGAGTGAATCTATTGGATTTGAAATCAATTCTGTCTAATGTGAAGCTTTCCTGCTTCTACCTGGCGCAGAGTGTAGTCTATCCAGGTGATGACTTTTACACGAAAGTAGCTCCGTGATGGGCTCCTGGGGTTGTACTTGATGAATTCAAGAAAAGAAGTTCATTAGCAGCTAAGGTAGAGTGAACTTCTTGACCTAGAACAGATGATGCTGTTACGGGATTAACAGTGTCGTGTGTAGAGTTATGATTAGCTAAGTAATTGGTGACACTTAACATGGGGCTTTTGCTAAGAGGGAAGAAAATAATGCTATCTATTGTTCATATAATTAGATTTTTCACCTCAAGTGAAAAAATACATTGAGCGCAAGATGCAGCAGACCTGAAGTGACTGCTTAAAGGTGATGTGGGCCTTTAATTACAGGACTCATCAGATGTAGGACTTCAGACTCATTTTTGAATTCAAAAATGTTAAAACCTCCAAGACAACAGATTACTGGTCAGCTCTGTAACCACTCTGGCCACCAGGAGATGAGAATCATTTATACTGGCACTTCATGAGGATGTGCAATCAAATCCCACTTGAGGTGCCTTGAAATAATTCCACTGCTTTGCCCTGGAAACTTGTGTCAGTCAGTTGGTGGGGCTGCCCTTCCTTTCCCCGTTCCTCTCTCCAGCTCGGCAGCCCTAAACCTTTGCGGTCAGAGATTTGCTGATGCATCAGCTCAGAGGCACACCTGTCATGTTTCCTGTGCCCTCTCGTTTCCTGCCTCTCTAGATACTACCTCTCTAAGGATCCATTTCAGTGTTCCTAGTGATTACCCACTCCTGAGATAGGAACTAGGAGACAAACTTCGATGTGACTAGCCTCTCCTATAGGATCTCCTATTGCCTTGTCTGAGTGTTCTGGAAAATCATATATTTCCTGTGCTATATGATACTACAACCCAAACTAAGAGGAGTCAAAGATTAGGAAAGAGGACGATTTTCTACTTGGGGAATGAGGTAAGGAAAAGGATGAGTATTTTGTGTTTCTTTAAGATATAACTTTCATAACAATCAATCATAGGTATAGTTACCTATAGCATCCAAGTAAAAATGTCTTTTCTGATAGAACAATTTAATTCCAACAAATCACCTTTTTCAAGTCTCCTAACTAACTGGAAACTGAAGACTAATTCTTTTTGTTGATATAATGATCTTCTTCTTTGTGCTGTTCCTGAAGTTTTATATTTTTATTGTTTTTTAAAAAATTCATATAGAATCTCTTTGTTTTCTGTATTTCTGGTATCTCTTTATTTTATCTTGTGAATATGTGCCCATATTTTAGTGTGAGCTGCCTCAACACTTTTTGAAAGTGGGGATGTATAAACGATATCCTGAAAAAGAATAAATCCCTCAGACTAAAAAGATCTAATGATTCAAAATACATACAAAAAGCCCTTCTCTGGTTCTGATTTAATGTTATTTTCTATGGTCAGCTCTGACTGGTTATTGAATAGTGGGCTTATATTTAATAGCGAATGCATACACCACTATTTGGTTTACATAATCCTGAGTTTTACTTTAAGCCCTGCCATTTGTTGACGTGAACATAAAATTTGGCCTGGCAGGGTCTGTCCATCAGAGAAAAGCCATAGTAGAAGTAGAAGTTCCTGAGTAGAAGTTCCTGAGCCATTGGCTGAGAAACCTTGAGAACATTTGTAGAGATGACTGGGTAGAAGAGAGGCCAGAACATGCCCCCCTCCTGAGAAGTGAGGGATGTGAGAGGTCGCTGGGACTGCATTAGGAAGTGTCCCTAAGGGGAGAAGAAGTTACTATGAACAATATTGATATAGCTATTTTATCTTTAAATTGCCAAATCTATGGGGCCCCAGTGGAAGGTGATTTCTTAGGAGAGATTGGTTATATTATGAAAGAGCAGATCTTAGGAGGATAAGAAAAGGAGGCTTTCTCCCTCTTTAAATTTGATACCCTGTTTTCTTCCTTGATTGCACTTCCATTCATTCTGCCAACCTTTACTTTTGTTTTGGTGTTACAAATTTAGGGAAGCATTCTTCCAGCTTTGCCTAGGAGAGAGGTAGAGTTTATTACTACTCTCCCGGTATAATTATGAATAGCATCCCCTTTCACTTTCAAGTGTTTCACCTTGGCTGATAAATCACATATGCACTCAGGAGGGAAAATGATTGGTCTATAGATTTTCTCCCCACAGGAAGAGATCGAATATAGAGTGAATGTATATGGTGGCACTGCTTGGGGACCTGTATGCGGTGTAGAGGACTGTGGGATGAGGAGACAGGAAGGCAATATGGAGCATTGATCCATAACACTGGGTAAAAGCAGCCGAGCAGGGGTCCATCCCCTGGGGACTGAGGCAGGCTGACTGAGGGAGAGGTCTCAGCCAGGCAGTTGAGCAGGGGGTCTGCCTGAGGAGATGATGCCTCCTGAGCTCCTTTCCCCCGACAGTTTTCCCTTTGGTTATTGACTTCCTTGTCATGGCAGTAAGACATAAAATATCCAAAAATCACACACTTTGACAAGTTGCCGAGGTTTAAGAAATCTTACAGAGTTTGCATAGCCCTTAGCCTTTTCTCTGTTTTATATACATGAATACCCAGAAGTTCTCTTGATCTTCTGTCCCATCTCTTATTTCTGAGGGCAGATTCATCAGATTCCACCCTTTCCCAGGCACACTGCTTCCTTCAACCTGGTGGCAAACCCCCTCATTCAGTGACAATTAGTCCTGAGCCATTGACGTGGACATTGGTCCCTTTAGGGTCCACTTGCATCTTGGGGACCACCAGATATAGGAAGCCCCATGCCAATGAGGCCTGGTATAGCTCTTCTTCATGGTTTGCCATACAAAGGATAATGAATTACTCCAAGCAGACCTGTGAAAAGTCTCAGAGACCTTAAAGAAACTGGAGGGTATTAAATCACCTTCTTGACAGAGAAGATTCAGGAAAAGCAGACTTCAAGAGTTGAATACACCTAGATTTATTTTGATACCCATATGTGCATTTATTCTTTTACTCATGAATTCAGCAAATGTTTATTGAACATTTATGGTGTCATTGACTATGCTGGATCTTGGGGACATAGAATTAAATAGATGCAGTTCTTGACCTTAAGTAGCCCATTGTCAAGAGAAGGGGGAAGAAAAGAAAACCAAGGTTTATTGTGTGGTGTGGTGTGTCCAGATAAGGATGTGCATAGATTGCTATGGAAGCAGAAGAGGGACATCATATCAGTTTTGAAAAATCAGGGAATGCTTCCAAGGATGGCTGTATTTTGACATAAAACCAGCAATCAATGAGGTGGAGGTTATAGTGAGAAGTGGTGCTGGGGTTGGGGAGAGGAAGAGAAATAATAGTAATATGACTGCAGTCAGTTGGAATGTGCATTCACTGGAGTGCTGTCCTTTTACCAGTGCTCTTTCAGGGAAATAAAATTCCATAGTTCTGCTGCGTTAATATTGTAATTGATTTTTTTTATTTACCCACTTTTAAAAAATTGAAATAGAATTGATTTACAATGTGTGCCAATCTCTGTTGTACAGCAGTGACTCAGTTATATATATGTGTGTGTGTGTGTATATATTTGTATGTGTATATATGTGTGTGTATATATATGTGTGTGTATATATATATTTGGTTGTGTGTATATGTGTGTGTATATGTGTGTATATATGTGTGTGTGTATATATGTGTGTGTATATATATGTGTGTGTGTATATATATGTGTGTGTATATATGTGTGCGTGTATATATATGTGTATATATATATGTGTGTCTGTATATGTGTGTATGTGTGTATATATGTGTGTGTCTATATATATGTGTGTCTATATATATGTGTGTGTATATGTGTGTGTATATATGTGTGTATGTATATATGTGTATGTGTGTATGTGTGTGTATATATGTGTAAATATGTATATGTGTGTTTATATATGTACACATACATATATACACACACATACATATATATACACACACACACATTTTAAAAATATTCTTTTCCATTATGGTTTATCCCAGGAGATGTAACTTATTATTTAAGTTTTAAAAAGAGAGGAGGAGGAGGAGTTGCCTTCAGTGCCCCAAACCAATCATATTCAACCCCTGTTGGTATATCCCACCCTCTACCAACTCTCTTCACCAGTCATCTCAAACTGGTAGCACTTGGGAGTACTGAGGGCTGGAGTTGCTCTTTTATCTCAAGCAATCACCACTGAAAGCATCCCTCCCATTGCCACCTCACTCCTTCTTATCCAGTACTTTTCCAGTGCTTTAGACAGAGAAGCAGGCCTCTCTGAGGTCTGCATATAGGAAGAGAGAGTAACCCAGTGACTTAAGAAAAGTCTCTCACTCAAATATAATTTCATTTATTAAGGGAGACATGAAATGTATATAAAAACATACCCCAGGAAAACATTTTTTTCCATTATACCCATTAAAGACTCTAATTGAAGATTTAATCACATTTCATTGCCCTGTAGTTGTATAATCCTGACAACTGACACATGTCAAAATCAAGCATCTGGAATCTTGTTATGACCTTCTAGTTATGACTCTTAAAAGTCTGAGAAAGAGAATCTATAATGTTATTCAGGTCTGGTATACTGTTAAAACATGTTTCTTGTGAACATTGCCCTGTTCTTAAGACAAATTCATATAAGGAATGACAAGTCCATCTGGCTTATAGTTAATTCATTCAGAAACTTGATTAAGGTAGAGGTTTTCTAACACTCAGGATGAGCTTAAGTGTTTAGGATTCAAGGGAGATAGGAGATATCAAGGGATTGAAATCAATGGAACTGTATAGCAATCAGAATATCTTTAACAGCCTCCATCTCCACCTCAAGCAAATCTTAGAGAATGCCTTCTCAGTTTGTCCAATTGTGATACTTTGATTAAAAGTAAATTGGGTTATTAGTTAAAATGAAGATTTGATATCTCCGAGGAGTTGGCTGTGTTGCAGAAGGAAGGAAAGGAGAAACACCTTCAGGAAGATTGACTTCGGGAAAGTTGTGTGTAGTCAATAACTTAGTTACTTGCTGGGAGTCTGAAATCTTTGAATCTAAGAGCATTTTTTTTCCCCTCATAAAATCTCCAGAGCCCTTAGTAATGGTGGTTAATACTGAGCATTTTACCTGAGAGGATCGCTTGTTATCTGTGCCTAATTGGGAAATTTTCTAAACTGAAATAACTCACTTAATGTAATAATCACAAATGGAAGAGTTTCTTTCAGGCTTCACCTTTGATTATGACATCTTTGGGGATGGATGGCTCAAGCGTCCTTAAGCGGTAATAATAAATAGGTGAATGCATTCACTAAGCAAAGGGGAGCCTCCTCGCACAGAATTAGCCGCCGTGTTGTGCAGTTCTTTTACATGGGACCAAAAAAAGAAGGCATTCCTTCATGTAACTAACATTTATTGAAACAAACCATATGTGCCAGGGTATGTATTAAAGACAGTGTAGTATAAGCTTGACTAAGTCACACTCCCTACTTGGCAGGGTATTACAGGAGAGAAGTCAGAACTAGAAACAGATAAAAGATACTTCAGTGTGTGACGTGCCCTCACAAGGGCCTCAAAGAGTGCAGCAGAGCTCAGAGGAAGGAACTACTTATTTGGTCTGAGATTGTAAAGCAAAGTTTTCCTGAGGAGATGGCGTCTCATCTGGCCCTAAAGGTCGAAAAGGAGATAAGAGAGGAAGAGGGGAAGGGTATTCAAGGCAGGGGGAGTATTAGGGGTTCAGGCAGAGAGTGCTGAAAGGACCTGATGAGTTGTATTACAATGGTGACAGAGACGACTGGACCAGAGGAGGTGGGGGAGGATAAGATAGATGCTCCTGCATGCCAGGTTGAGGAGTTTGGTCTTAATCCTGTTTACAGCAAGAGCAATTGCTTCTTTCTTGAAATATAGGCAGTTGGTTGAACAGGAAGTGCTCATTAGGATACAGTCAGGAAATAGCTTAATTCCACCATTGTCCTCGAAATCTGCCCTTTTTCTCTGCCTAAATTGGGAAGATTTCACAGTATTTTGTCACTTTCAGAACCTCATTAGAAACCCCGATGTGCTATGAGTGAAAATTCCAATTTCTCTTCCCTTGACCACAGCTAAAGCCTGACCTAGGTACCGGAGGGGGCGGGGCAGGCATGGTCTCTGAGCTTGCAATTGGGATGAGCTCCTCCTTCAGTCTGGCCCCCAAGGTGCCTCTCTTGCTTCACCCTCCTCTCAGCCCTGCCTGTCCTTTTAATTGCCCACCCTACCCCACCCACAATCCCTTGCCCTCCCCTCCTCTTCCATTCACGATTCTGTTTCTGGCTGCTTCAAGGTTGGAAAGGAGAAGGAGTGGCAGAGAGGGCGAGACATGCCTTTCACTTGGCTGGTGCAGTTTGCTTCTTGACTGTTAATGACCTTGTGCATTGCAGACACTCCCTGTTCTTTCAGGGCATAACTTGGTGGATTTGGGGGAAGCCTCTGGGCCTTAACAGTTGACAGTTTCCTGATGTGCATATGCGTTCTCCAGCTGGCATCTTTTGACTGCTGGGTTCCTACACCATAAGCATATACGGAAGCAGATTCCCCCAGAGTCTAATGATGCCTCAGCTTCAGAGCCCCTCACTTGGACAGGCTCCGATCAAGGCCCTGGGAAGGGTCCTAGCAGTGTGCTGACATGGTCATGTGCTTTTGTAGAATGTGTAAGAGTAAAGCTGTTTTGAAACAAGCAGCTGTGTTCACTCTGATTTTCCCTCTGAAATACTTCCCCTTATCGCTAGCGAACTTGAAGGGCTTACGGGAACTTCGGGGAGCTGACCAAGGGGAAGTTGATTTGAGATTCATTTAGTTAGGGTTTAGTGGGATGTATTTGTGTGGTTCAAAAGTCACAGGATTTTGTTAGCTACACAGTGTGAACTGGCTTCTAGAAATATTCCAGTCACTCACTGTCATAGCAAGGTGCGAGGACAGAGTCTTACTAACATTAAGTGTCCGATGGCGCCTGGCCTTGGAAGCATGTGGGTCATAGAGAAGAAACTAGATTTGAAACTTAGGAGGCTCAGAGCTAGTGTGTGAAAAATTCTTCCAGATATTACAGATACGAAGGAAACTGTTCACAGAGTTTCCCCAGTTTGACAACAATTCTAAAAACTTACATGACATCACCAAAGTAAGATAAGGGAGAGAAACTTTCTCAACTATCAACAATTTAAAAAAATTAATTCAACTGTACCTGAGGAAAGACTAAATGATGTTTCAATTCTTCTGTTATTGTCATAGAGAGCAGGTTTCAAAAATATACAGCCAGTATTTTTAGAGAAAAACCTATTGTGGAAGAGTGTCAGACAATTAATTAAAATATTATTTTCTGGATTTATGGTGTTTGAGGCATTTTTCAGCTTTTAAAAATTTATAATTCATTATGTATTTTCTTATTCCAAATAAAGCTTTACTTTTGTGGCTAGTTTTGTATATGTAAAAGTAGACCCCCTCCAAATTATATGTACTTGAGGCCCCATGAAACTTCAAATCACCCTTTCTGATGGGCTCATCTTTTATTTATTTACTTTTTAATTATTTTTAAACTTTTATTTTTTAGTTTTAACTTTTATACTTTCCCATAGACACTTTTTCAGTTTTAATATTTTTTAATGAATTAGACTTGATTTACAATGTTGTGTTAATTTCTGCTGTACAGCAAAGCGATTCAGTTATACATATATTCTTTTTTTAATATTCTCTTCCATTATGGCTTATCATAGGATATTGAATATAGTTTTCTGTGCTATTCAGTAGGACCTTGTTGTTTATCCAGTCTATAAAAGCTTACATCTACTAACCCCAGCCTCCCACTCCATCCCTCCCCAAATCCCTCCCGCTCTGCAACCACCAGTCTGTTCTCTATGTCAGTGATATCTTTTCAGTCGGGTGTCCTCTTCAGCAGTAAGCTTTCAAGATGACTCAAGCTCAGTGATTTTCCATGTTACCTAGGCCGCAGGAAATATTTGCATCCCTGTACTGCCAAACTCAGGAACGGTGACTTGCTTCAAAGAACTTATTCTCCCTCAGCTCTGATAGGCAGGATCAGAGCTGTATGCGCTCAGCTCACCAAACCTCTAGCCTGGGGCGCTCAGTCCCTCTGGCAAGGACTCTCCTATCCCCCATCCCATCCCCTATACACCGTGTTGCTTTTGATGCTCCTTTCACTTACCTCGAGGCAGAGGAGAACAGGGGATGGGTAATGCCTTAGACTCATCCTCCGAGGTCAATAACTAAATCACTGCAAATAAATCTGCTCTGATTATTCTTCTCGGTGATTCTCTAGCCTTTTTGGATGTGTATGTTGGACAAAGGTACCTTAACCGGTTTCACTTTCTTTAACAGGCAAGTCCTATAAGGTGTCTAGCGCATCTTGTTAGAGAATGGGGACACTTGTTATCTATTATTCACAGCTGCAGGTTCAGGGGAGGCAAATTAGGGGGTAACTACTTTTGTTCAAATATGTAGTCCTTCCTTGGACCAAGGCTTTATAATTTTTCCTGTCCTCAGGGAAAGAATCAATCAAACAAAAAGGAATTCCAGGCAGATGATTCGAGCCATTCAAAGGCAGCAAGAACAGAAAGAAAGCAGGCTGCCTCTGGGGGTTCCTGGGATGTTACGGCAGCTGCAGCAGAGGGTGTATGAGATGAAGTGCAAAGAGAAGGTGTTAGAAAAGGGCCATGTTGTGACCTTTTGTAGGATATTTCGTTGCTTCTCCAAAGGATCAATGATGAAATCTGAGGCAGCTCTTTAACCTTCAGTAATTTTCAACATTCATTTTGTTTCCTTTATAGTTCCTTTACCTTCCTTACACCCTAAAGTCTAATTTTGTACCTCCACAAAAATTTCAGGAATCTGCTTTCATGTCTTTGGGTAATTGATTGCCAGAACATATTTCTTTGCTTTCTGAATCTCTTCTTCTCCAATTCGTCACAGACTTTGACCACTTCTAATATCAAACCTCTTTCTGTGAAAAGATTTAGTGGCAGAGGAATTAAGAAGCCCTTCGTGGTCTTTTAAGAAAATACTAAGATCTGGAATGAGGAAACTGGAATTATATTGATTGATTGTTTTTTTCTTGTACTATGCTAGGAATGTCACTCTCTGTGCCTCAGTTTTTATACTCTTTTGGTTAAAGTTCAGAGCAATATCAGGATAGGTGTTTGTGGGTTGAAAGATGGTGGGGGAAAGATATGGGTACTTGTGCTCTTTTCCAAATGCTTTACTGAACCTTATGTCATTGGATTCTCACAGTAGTCATGGGAAATATGATTCCAGCTATTACATATAAGGAAAGGAAGACAAAGATAGGTCAAGTGAATTGTCTAAGGCCACTCAACTAGTTAGGGATAAAGTCAGAGCCATGATTCTAACTTCCTATTTCACTTTTGTGTGTGATGTTCTTTCCCTGAAAAGGCTCTGGACAAGGAGACTGAAGGGAGCAGAGCCAATGGAATGGAGGAAGTGGTGTGAGCACAGAGCTGGTCTGTTGTCTAGCCTGCCTCACACTACAGGAAGACCATGGGTAGCTTGAGGCTACAGCTGTCAGCTCTGGCCCAAAGGAGTTGTTTGGAGAAGCAACAGGGTGGATCGATCCCCAGAAATTCCTCCCTAAGTGAGACAGTGGAGATGTCCCCCTAAACAGAGTTAGAGGAATGCAGTTTTGCAGCAATTTGTGGAAACTTTCAGCAAACTTTGTGTCCTGGGGACGTATTTACAGTGCCGTTTTGTATCTTTAAGTGAGTTCTCTTCTTTGTTTGGTATATTCGCAATATTGTAATTACATAAAATGAATTTTTCGGGCTTCCCTGGTGGCTCAGTGGTTGAGAGTCCGCTTGCCGATGCAAGGGACACAGGTTCGTGCCCCCGTCCGGGAGGATCCCACGTGCCGCAGAGCGGCTGGGCCCGTGAGCCATGGCCGCTGAGCCTGCGCGTCCGGAGCCTGGGCTCCGCAATGGGAGAGCCCACAACAGTGAGAGGCCCGCGTACTACAAGAAAAAAAATAAAGCAGATATGCACATACAGATGTCTAAGAGTAGGGAAAGGAAAGGGCTCTAGGACACATCCAAAGGATTGCTAACTAATGGGAATGGAGACTTAAAAGGAAGGGGTTTTGAATCTCTTGACTGTCAAAGAGTAAGATAAAATTAATTCATTCCAAACAGATTTGATTTAATTTAACAAAAAATTTTTTGAGCACCTACCATAAGAAAATATATGAGCACTAAGTAGTCCAGGGTGGCTCAGTGGAGAGTGCATGAGATAAGTAAGAAATCTGTGGATAAAGTTCTTTATAGATTGGGGCCTGAATGATATGGGAGTTAGAGCCTATGAACATTATTCTAAAGGCAGTGCAGAGCCACCAAAATTCAGAAGCAGAGCATGGAGTAAATTAGAGGAAAGACAGGAGGTAAGGACATTACTAGTGTATTAATACACATTAGGTTAATAATACAGTAGTGTAGACCTTTAGGAAAGCTAAGAACCAGAACAAAGACAGAGGCATTGTGAATTGAAAGGGTTGGGTGGGAGATATAAGAGATATTGAGAGGTGCAATTTCTAGAATGTAGCAACTGATTGCTAGCAAATAGAGACATTAAAGATATTTTCAAGTACATGTAACCAGGAATATACTGATTGCATTATAAAAAATAGAATGTCTATTTATAGATGAATGGGTAAAGAAAACATGGTGCATATATATGTAATGGAATATTATTCAGCCCTAAAAAGAAGGAAATTTTGCCATTTGCAACAATATGGATGGACCTTGAAGGCATTATGCTAAGTGGATAAGACAGACAGAGAAAGACAAATTCTGTCTGATCTACTTGTGTGTGGAATCTAAAAACAAACAAACAGAACCCCCCAAAACTGAGCTCATGGATATAGAGAACAGACTGGCAGCTGCCAGAAGCAGGGAGTAGCTAAAATGGATGAAGGCGGTCAAAAAGTACAAACTTGCAACTATAAAATAAATAAGTTTGGGGGAGGTAACATACATAATGGTGGCCATAGTTAATAATATGGTATTGTAAATTTGAAAGTTACTAAGAGAGTAGGTCTTAAAAATACTCATCATGAGAAAAGAAATTGTAACTATGGTGACATGTTAGCTAGACATATGTGGTGATAATTTTGCAATATGTATAAATATATAATCATGTGTTGTACACCTGCAACTAATACAATATTATATGTCAATTATATCTCAAGTTAAAAATTGAGGTAAAAGGAGGAAGCATTTGGGGAACATGGCAAGTCATGAGAATATTCAGGCACCGTTTCCTAATAAGTGGCTGAAGTGTTATTTGTATGGGACTTGGTGAAGAAGATGGGACATTACAGTATATATTTGGGAGTGTTTGGAGTCATTACATTTATAGTGTGGTGAAAAGAGCACTGGACTTAAGAGCTAGGATTAAATTTATAGACCTGGCTACTTTCTATCTTTGAGCCCCTGGGCAGGTGACTTCACCTGTCTGAGTCTCTCAGTTTCCTTCACTGTAAAATAAAGAAGAGTAGGTTGTTGGGAATATTAAAGGAAAGGCTATGTACATTGTGTAAGCTTCTAGAAAAAGTAAGGTATAATTATATGGAGAGAGCTGGTGGTGAATTTGTGACAGGAGAACTAATGAGATTGCCCAGAGAGTAAGTACAAGGAGATGAAAAAAAAAGACGCTTGGGGAATGCCTACACAGATGGGATCTGGGGAAGAGTCTCTGGTAAAAGAACTGAGAGGGTTTGGCCAAGGATGCGGAATCACCTTAGTGTCATCCAAGGCAAGAGAGTCTCAGGGGTAAGTAGGAGGTCAGTGATACCAAATGGTATCAAAGATGACTTGGAGGATCCTATTAAAAGGAACCTATCAAATATGATAATTGGATGGTCACCAGTGACCCTCAGAAAATCCGTTTCAATGCAGGTGTGACAGCAGAAATCAGACGGATGAATCTGTGGGAGGTGAGATTGCTCTCTGATGACCCACTTTTGCCATTCAGCAGTAGCATAGCTCCTCAGTGCACACAGGGAGATGAAGATGTTCCTCCTTCTGGCTCTCTAGCCCTCTGTTCTGATATCCTCAGTAGTCATCTGAGAGGTACAGGAGAGACAGTGGGGGGGGGAACAAAACCAAACCTTCTTAGCTGCTTTCCCTGCGAATGAGTATGTGATACCATTTATTTGGCCTTTACTGTTGTATCTGTAATTACATGAATATTCCACTCACTTCTCCATGTAATTAATCTTACCAAGAGCCAAAGGCAGAGTGTATTGAAATAGTCATTTGTTTCATTCCGCTTTGTCACCAAGCTCCTGCTGCTGTGTTCTGTATGGCAGTAGTTCTTCATATTCTGAATATTAGTCCTTATAAACTCCCTAAGTCCTAATAGCCTTTGTTCTTGCTCTTTATACCTCTTAGTCAAATTTGAGTACTTTTCAGTCTGTGTGTATGTGTGGTAGTTAGTTAGTTGTATGGTTGCACATTGTTCTATGGAATGATCTACTCTGCCTTTCTTACAATGCTTCTGATTACTCTTATGGAGAGACTTCCTTCTATTAAATCACTTCTTACTCAGAAGTAAGAAGTCACCTTCCTCCTTCCTAACCAAATTGTACCCTGATAGAGAAAAGTAAATTCTAGTTTTTGAAATTTCCATAAGTGAAGATTTAAAAAATTTCTCCTGCTTACTTATAGTGTGATTTTAACAGCACTTGTTATGAAGTTTTAAAAGTCTGTGTTCTTGTGTTCTGTTCATGTTTTTTTTTAAGTTTTATTTTTATTTATTTATTTTTTATTGAAGTGTAGTTGATTTGCAATGTTGTGTTAGTTTTAGGTGTACAGCAAAGTGATTCAGTTATACATATGTATATTCTCTTTCAGATTCTTTTCCCTCATAGGTTATTACAAAATATTGAGTATAGCTCCCAGTGCTGTACAGCAGGTCCTTGTTGGTTATCTATTTTATATATAGTCGTGTATATGTTCATAATGTTTTATGAAATATTTAGGATCTATATTTTGTGAACCGCGGGAAGGCAAAATTTGCCTTCATGTGAGAAAAAATGTAAATGACTGTTGACTTTGTCTTTTTCTATTTATTATGGATAAATCCCAAAGAGGAAATTAGCATGGTAAAGTATCCTGTATTAAGAATTTACTTATTATCATAAGTCAACATCCTAACAATGCTTAAAATCCTACATATACTCATAATCTTTACTACGGTTAGTCTTTTATTGGAACAGCTTTTAAAATGTCGATTTTGTAGCACAAGTCATATGCAGGTGAACTGGCTGATTTGCATATGACAGATAGGTGTGCCCAATTACATGCATTATCACTAATTGATTTTATTAGTTCTTAGGCCCGATAGACATTGACAGGCTAAAGAGATCAGATGGATCTATGTAAAGGTTGTCTATGATAATACATTGTCTTACGCTTATCAAGTTTTTACATTTACAATAGTTAGATGAATTTGTGGCACAGATCAAATAAGAGTGTCTTGTAAAGAATATTAGAGTAGAAGAGGTGACTTAAAGGCCTAAATTCCAGATCTATCACAAACCAACCGTGTATGTGACCTTGGGCAAATCACTCCACCTCCTCTGGCCTCATTCAGTTTCTTCAACTGTAAAATCAAGTTTGACTACATCATCTCTAAGGGCCCTTCCAAGTGTGTGATTCTCTATTTAAGTTTTCTTTGTAGCTGAAAAGATGAAGGATTGAAGGACTGCCTTAACACTAAGCAAAAGAATACATGATTTTATGCTTGCCTGTCTCTCTGAAAGAATTCACAGTATGAGCTTCAGGCCCTGTCACCTTGACACATTCGTGTTTGAGCTAGATCCCTGGTGCTTTTGTCAGCCCTGGGCTTTTCTTCACAGAGAGTGCCTACAGGCTGGAGCACTCTCATCTCTCAACTATTTGAACACCTCCTGCATTTGTAATCAGTTTTTTGTTTTGTTTTTTAGTACTGGTTTTCATTAAATGAATTAAGTCACCTTAAGTGGCTATGAACAGTATGCTTCCCTATACATCCAGGGATCCCTCAGGTGGCCCCATTCAGATTGCTTCCATTCATGCATACCTGCTAATAGATCTACTCAATTCTTTAGTACTCTTTCCCAGGTCCAAAGAATACTGAAACAGATGAAGCTAATTTCTATACAAAAATGGCTTTATTCTTTGCCATTTCATCTCAATTTTACCTTGATTATGGGTTCCTAGGTCCCTCAGCCTTCCAGGCTCCCTCATCTTCCATTTGTAACCCTCAGGAGACTAGTAAACTCATCCCTCTTCAAGGTACAGCTGGACTCCTTTCCTCTTAGATCTGGTGTTGTCATAGAGGCACACCAGAGCCTAGGTCCCTCAGCACACTTATTTCTACTGTAAGTAACTCACTCTCTCACGGCATCTTGGGCTCTGTTACAACTGAAAGTGGGTGAAAAAGGATCAGGTAAATCAAGGGATTCCTAAATCCCCTTTCCAGATACCCTGCCTTCACGTTTTGGTGTCTGAGTGGTCAATACCCATTACTTTGTATACTCATTCACATCCAGTTATTTCCCTCTTTCTGAGGAAAGCCACCTCCTTTTCCTATGCTC
This sequence comes from Kogia breviceps, assembly GCF_026419965.1. Classification (NCBI taxonomy): domain Eukaryota; kingdom Metazoa; phylum Chordata; class Mammalia; order Artiodactyla; family Physeteridae; genus Kogia; species Kogia breviceps. The sequence continues at coordinate 47,060,231 of NC_081317.1, read as the reverse complement.
TCTGCTGTCCTTCAAGCCTCTGTTACTACAAAGGGACCAAGATATGATAGATACCCATTGAATGCAAAAAGATAGATTTCCCCAATCTGCCCATAGATCTCTCAGAAACTACCTCAAATAAGTCCTCCGAGGGCTAGAAATATCATGGCAAATTTTGCCAAGTCATCTTAAAATAAGGGGACTCCCTGTTATAGTTACATTCAGGCATTTTTATCTGCCAGCCTGTATTCACCTCTTCTCTAAGTGCATGGCCTGTCTTTGCAACTGTTGATTTAGAAAGAATAAAGATTTTGCACATTTTTAACAACCAACTCCATTTTGGTTGTGAGGTTATATGAAAGCCTATGGAACCATATTTGTAGAGCTCCAGAAGGTAACAAAAAGCAGGACATTTCCTTTTCTGACCCTCAAAAGCTTATAATTCTGATTCTCTCTTTTTTTTAAACATCACTTTATTTTGTTTTATTTTATTATTGATTAATTTATTTTGGGGGTCCTCACCACGCAGCATGTGGGATCTTATTTCCCTGACCAGGGATCGAACCCACGCCCCTGCATCGGAAGCGTGGAGCCTTAACCACTGGACCACCAGGGAAGTCCCTGATTCTCTTTTTTCTTTGAGGATCCCTTTGTTTAGTTTGGTCTTTGCAGAGCTGAGGTGATTGAACCAGTATCTTTGGAAGGCAGGCATGCCTGGTAAATCAGCTTATTTGGTTATAATTTATTTTTGTTTTCAGATTCCCTAGCTTCATTAAGTCTTTGATCTTTTACAGCTAAGACTGAGTTATTGAGAGAATCACTTGTCCTTTCTTGGGTCAGAATGTTGAAGGGGAATCAGGTCACACTCTGTTTTACTACCTTTTGGTAGTTGATGTCATTAATTAGCAAGAATTTTAGGGCTATCTGTTACCTGGAGCTCATGGTTCCTTGATGGTATGTGTGGAGAGAGGGGAGAGGAATCCAAGGATATCAATATTCCATGAATGAGAATAGGTCTTTTTCTGAAAAGGGCACAAAGTTTTCATGATATTCTCAAAGGGATCCATGTCCCCCCAAAGTTAAGATCCACTGTTGTAGAACAATGCAAATCTGGGAGTAAGTTGTGGTCTATAAGATCCAGTGGAACTTTTCCCTCTATCATAAACTGTAGAACATAGATTCTAGTTTTACCAAGAATGGTGAAGATTTATGCCTACCGTTCTTTGATACCCTGACCTGTCATAATGAAAACTTACATCTATATCTATCAATTCTAGGCAGCAATAAGGCCCTTAGCCATGTCACTGGGCTCATCTCTGGTTTCTGCTGTTCCCTGCTGGCCAGATAAGTCTTGAGGCAACTAGGAAAAACTAAGAAAGGCAGCAATTTGTAGGCTGGTGATCGATTTCTTAGCAACCTCCAAAGGGTAGCACGCAGGAGGGAAAAAGTTTACTGAAAATTGTACCTTCAAGGGCAACTCATGGTCAAGTCTTTTCTATATCTAAGTTAGATTTTCAAACAAAGAAGAAAGTTTATAATTCTCCCCTCTTTGACCACATTAGCCAAAATAATCACTAACTTATTTGTTAGACTAATTCTGTCTTTTTGGTCTGTTTTTCTGTCTCAGGTTAGGACTTAACTGCTGGGAAGGAGAAATAAAATGCTATTCTAGTGTTAAAACACCAGTAAAAAGAGCAAATATTTCTAAATGTATGCTAGCCAATAGGGTCTCTAATGTCATGTAAGATCTTTACATTTTCTGGGCTTCCCTGGTAACACAGTGGTTGAGAGTCCGCCTGCCGACGCAGGGTTGACGGGTTCGTGCCCCAGTCTAGGAAGATCCCACATGCCACGGAGCGGCTAGGCCCGTGAACCATGGCCGCTGAGCCTGCGCATCCGGAGCCTGTGCTCTGCAAGGGAGAGGCCACAACAGTGAGAGGCCCGTGTACAGCAAAAAAAAAAAAAAAAAATAGAAAAAAGATCTTTATATTTTCTTAAGGTTCAGGGAGAGGAAAGTATTGTGTGCAAGTAAAAGAGTAGCCCATGGGGCAGTCTCGTATCATTTTGTCTTTTTCAAATGGATGAATCTTGGCTCCTAGGAAGCCTATTGGCCAGTTCTCTGGAAAAACATTCTTTATACATTTAACCTCTACAGAAGATTTAGGAATTTAAAAACAAGCAGAATCTCTTCTAGACTCTACAAAACCTTATCCTTGAGGCCCATGGAGAGTTAGAACTTCATAAGCTTGATTAATAAGACTGCCCAAATTAGAAGTTCTAACCTGGCAAAACCCAGTGTGGACTTATCTTAAGTCTTATTACAAATAGCCTACACTTATTACTGCTGCTATGACATACACTAAACTTAGACAACTGAATTGGGGTCATATTGTAACCTGCTCCTCTTCTTTTTAAATTTTATTTATTTACTTTTGGCTGCTTTGGTTCTTTGTTGCTGTGCGTGGCTTTCTCCAGTTGCAGTGAGTGGGGGCTACTCTTTGTTGCAGTGCACGGGCTTCTTATTGCAGTGGCTTCTCTTATTGTGGAGCACGGGCTCTAAGTGCACGGACTTCAGTAGCTGTGGCACACGGACTCAGTAGTTGTGGCTCACAGGCTCTAGAGTGCAGGCTCAGTAGTTGTGGTGCACAGGCTTAGTTGCTCCACAGCATGTGGGACCTTCCCGGACCAGGGCTTGAACCCACATCCCCTGCATTGGCAGGCAAGATTCTTAAACACTGTACTACCAGGGAAGCCCTAACCTGCTCCTCTTCTGATTGCCTTCAGGCCTGAGCCAGATTTGGACACGCTTAGACCTCTAAAGAAAGCAGTCTCATTAATATTCAGCACAAAGAATAATTACCAGAAAAAGAACCACTGAAAGGAAAATTTGTGATGAATAATTCCCAGAGCTTACACAGGGTTAGAAGATAATTGAATTGGACCATTCAGACTGCAGAAACTTTGTAGAACCTGGGACCCTCAGTAGACACACCAAAACGATCTCCTCTTTGTAGTAGGAGTAAACAACTCCCACAGTGCTTTCTGGATCTACCATTAAAATATTAAAACAAGGCTCAAAAATCTCAGGATAAGATCTATCTTCTGAAGAAAAACTTACCGCTCTTTAAAAAAAGACAACAAGATCCAGGCACTCATAACATAAAATGTACAATAGAAAATTACCAGACATGCAAAGAAGCAGGAAAATATGACCTATAATTAGGAGAGAATACATTAATAGAAACAGATGCAGAAATGACAAGGGTGATGTAATTAGCAAACAAAGACTTTAAAACAGTATTATCAAAATGTTCAAAGATTTAAAGGAAAACATGAATATATTGATAAGAGAAATAGAAGATATAAAAAGCAACCAAGTGGAACTTCTAAAGCTGAATATTAATACCTGAGATAAGATACTGAGAAAAAAGTTTTAACAGTAGATAAGATACTGAGAAAAAAAGGTCATTTAACTTAAAGAGCAATAGAAACTATTCAAATAAAAGAATTCACACAAAAAAGGCTAAAAACCAATACACTGAGTCTCAGTGACCTGTGGGGCAATGTCAAGCAAACTAAAGTGAATACAATTAGTGTTCCAGAAAAAAGGAGTGTAAGGAAAAATATTAAAAGATATAATGAGAAAAATTTTCCTTCTTGATTAAAACTATGATCATAGAGCTCCATAAAGCTAAAAGAATCTAAGCAAGATAAACACACACACACACACACACACACACACACACACACACACACACACAATCAGGGCACATCAGAATCAAATTGCTGAAACTCAGTAATAAAAAGAAAATTTTAAAAGCAGTGAAAGGGGGGAAGGGGACACTTTTTATCCAGGGAAACAAAGATAGGAAGTATTTTTGACATCTCATTAGAAGCAATGAAAGCCAGGTAACAATGGAATGGCTTCTTTTTAATTTTAACATCTATGTACTGATTATTTACATAGATTATGTCTTCACTGTATATAATATCTTTTTTTAAACATCTTTATTGGAGTATAATTGCTTTATAATGGTGTGTTAGTTTCTGCTTTATAACAAAGTGAATCAGCTATACATATACATATATCCCCATATCTCCTCCCTCTTGCGTCACCCTCCCACCCTCCATATCCCACCCTTCTACGTGGTCACAAAACACTGAGCTGGTCTCCCTGTGCTATGTGACTGCTTCCCATTAGCTATCTGTTTTACATTGGGTAGTGTATATATGTCTATGCCACTCTCTCAATTTGTCCCAGCTTACCCTTCCCCCTCCCTGTGTCCTCAAGTCCATTCTCTACGTATGTGTCATTATTCCTATCCTGCCCCTAGGTTCTTCAGAACCAATATTTTTGTGTTTTTTTAGATTCCGTATATATGTTAGCATATGGTATTTGTTTTTCTCTTTCTGACTTACTTCACACTGTATGACAGACTCTAGGTCCATCCAGCTCACTACAAATAACTCAGTTTCATTTCTTTTTATGGCTGAGTAATATTCCATTGTATATATATGCCACATCTTCTTTATTATTCCATTCATCTGTGGATGGGCACTTAGGTTGCTTCCATGTCCTGGCTATCGTAAATAGAGCTACAATGAACATTGTGGTACATGACTTTTTTTGAATTATGGTTTTCTCAGGGTATATGCCCAATAGTGCGTTTGCTGGGTCATATGGTAGTTCTATTTGTAGTTTTTTAAGGAACCTCCATACTGTTCTCCATAGTGGTTGTATCAATTTACATTCCCACCAATGGTGAAAGAGGGTTTCCTTTTCTCCACACCATCTCCAGCATTTATTGTTTCTAGATTTTTTGATGATGGCCATTCTGACTGGTGTAAGGTGGGTGATACCACATTGTAGTTTTGATTTGCATTTCTCTAATGATTTTGAGCATCCTTTCATGTGTTTGTTGGCAATCTGTATACTTTATTTGGAGAAATGTCTGTTTAGGTCTTCTGCCCATTTTAGGATTGGGTTGTTTGATTTTTTGACATTGAGCTGCATGAGCTGCTTGTAAATGTTGGAGATTAATCCTTTGTCAGTTGCTTCATTTGCAAATATTTTCTCCCATTCTGAGGGTTGTCTTTTCATCTTGTTTACGGTTTGCTTTTGCTTTGCAAAAGCTTCTAAGTTTCATTAGGTCTCATTTGTTTATTTTTGTTTTTATTTCCATTTCTCAAGGAGGTGGGTCAAAAAGGATATTGCTGTGATTTATGTCAGAGAGTGTTCTGCCTAGGTTTTCCTATAAGGGTTTGATAGTTTCTGGCCTACATTTAGGTGTTTAGTCCATTTTGAGCTTATTTTTGTGTATGGTGTTAAGGAGTGTTGTAATCTCATACTTTTACATGTACCTATCCAGTTTTCCCAGCACCACTTATTGAAGAGGCTGTCCTTTCTCAACTCTACATTCCTGCCTCCTTTATCAAAGATTAGGTGACCATATGTGCGAGGGTTTATCTCTGGGCTTTCTATCCTGTTCCATTGATCTATATTTCTGTTTTTGTGCCAGTACCATACTGTCTTGATTACTGTAGACTTGTAGTATAGTCTGAAGTCAGGGAGCCTGATTCCTCCAGCTCCATTTTTCTTTCTCAAGATTGCTTTGGCTATTTGGGGTCTTTTGTGTTTCCACACAAATTGTGAATTTTTTTGTTCTAGTTCTGAGAAAAATGCCATTGGTAGATTAATAGGGATTGCACTGAATCTGTAGATTGCTTTGGGTAGTAGAATCATTTTCACAATGTTGATTCTTCCAATCCAAGAACATGGTAAGTTTATTGCTAGGTATTTAATTCTCTTTGTTGCAATGGTAAATGAAAGTGTTTCCCTACTTTCTCTTTCAGACTTTTCATCATTAGTGTATAGGAATGCAAGAGATTTCTCTGCATTGATATTGTATCCTATTGCTTTACCAAATTCATTGATTAGCTCTAGGAGTTTTCTGGTAGCATCTTTAGGATTCTCTATGTGTAGTATCATGTCATCTGCAAATAGTGACAACTTTACTTCTTCTTTTCTAATTTGGATTCCTTTTATTTCTTTTTCTTCTCTGATTTCTGTGGCTAAAACTTCCAAAACTATGTTGAATAATAAGGGTGAGAGTGAAAAACCTTGTTTTGTTCCTGATCTTAGAGGAAATGCTTTCAGTTTTTCACCATTGAGAATGATGTTGTCTGTGGGTTTGTCATATATGTCCTTTATTATGTTGAGGTAAGTTCCCTCTATGCCTACTTTATGGAGGGTTTTTATCATAAATGAGTGTTGAATTTTGTCAAAAGATTTTTCTACATCTATTGAGATGATCATATGGTTTATCTCCTTCAATTTGTTAATATGGTTTATCACATTGATTGATTTGCTTATATTGAAGAATCCTTGCATTCCTGGGATAAACCCCACTTGATTATGGTGTATGATCCTTTTAATGTGCTGTTGGATTCTGTTTGCTAGTATTTTGTTGAGGATTTTTGCATCTATGTTCATCAGTGATATTGGCCTGTAGTTTTCATTCTTTGTGACATCTTTGTCTGGTTTTGGTATCAGGGTGATGGTGGCCTCATAGAATGAGTTTGGGAGTGTTCCTCCCTCTGCTATCTTTTGGAAGAGTTTGAGAAGGATAGGTGTTAGCTCTTCTCTAAATGCTTGATAGAATTTGCCTGTGAAATCATCTGGTCCTGTAGTTTTATTTGTTGGAATATTTTTAATCACACTCTCAATTTCAGTGCTTGTGATTGGTCTGTTTATATTTTCTATTTCTTCCTGGTTCAGTCTTGGAAGGTTGTGTTTTTCTAAGAATTTGTCCATTTCTTCCAGGTTGTCCATTTTATTGGCATAGAGTTACTTGTAGTAATCGCTCATGATCCTTTGTATTTCTGCATTGTCAGTTGTTACTTCTCCTTTTTCATTTCTAATTCTGTTGATTTGAGTCTTTTCCCTTTTTTTCTTGATGAGTCTGGCTAATGTTTTATCAGTTTTGTTTATCTTTTCAAAGAACCAGCTTTTAGTTTTATTGATCTTTGCTATCGTTTCCTTCATTTCTTTTTCATTTATTTCTGATCTTTATGATTTCTTTCCTTCTGCCAACTTTGGGGTTTTTGTTGTTGTTGTTCTTTTTCTAATTGCTTTCAGCTGTAAGGTTAGGTTGTTTATTTGAGATGGTTCTTGTTTCCTGAGGTAGGATTGTATTGCTATAAACTTCCCTCCTAGAACTGCTTTTGCTGCATCCCATAGGTTTTGGGTCATCATGTTGTCATTGTCATTTGTTTCTAGGTATTTTTAAATTTTCTCTTTGATTTCTTCAGTGCTCTCTGGGTCATTTAGTAGTGTGTTGTTTATCCTCTTTGTGTTTGTATTCTTTACAATTTTTTTTCCTGTAATTGATATCTAGTCTCATAGCATTGTGGTCAGAAAAGATACTTGATCCGATTTCAGTTTTCTTAAATTTACCAAGGTTTGATTTGTGACCCAAGGTATGATCTATCCTGGAGAATGTTCCATGAGCACTTGAGAAGAAAGTGTATTCTGTTGTTTTTGGATAGAATGTCTTATAAATATCAATTAAGTCCATCGTGTTTAATGTATCATTTAAAGCTTGTGTTTCCTTATTTATTTTCATTTGGTATGAACTGTCTATTGGTGAAAATGGGGTGTTAAAGTCCCCTACTATGATTGTGTTACTGTCGATTTCGCCTTTCATGGCTCTTAGCATTTGCCTTATATATTGAGGTGCTCCTATGTTGGGTGCATAAATATTTACAATTGTTATATCTTCTTCTTGGATTGATCCCTTAATCATCATGTAGTGTCCTTCTTTGTCTCTTGTAATTATTTTAAAGTGTATTTTGTCTGATATGAGAATTGCTACTCCAGCTTTCTTTTGATTTCCATTTGCATGGAATATCTTTTTCCATCCCCTCACTTTCAATCTGTATGTGCCTCTAGGTCTGAAGTGGGTCTCTTGTAGACAGCATATATACAGGTCTTGGTTTTGTATCTATTCAGCCAGTCTTTGTCTTTTAATTGGAGCATTATCGATGTGTATGTACCTATTACCATTTTCTTTTTTTTTTTTTTTTTGTGCGGTATGCGGGCCTCTCACTGTTGTGGCCTCTCCCGCTGCGGAGCACAGGCTCCGGACGCGCAGGCCTAGCGGCCATGGCTCATGGGCTTAGTTGCTCCACGGCATGTGGGATCTTCCCGGACCAGGGCACGAACCCGTGTCTCCTGCATCGGCAGGCGGACTCTCAACCACTGCACCACCAGGGAAGCCCTTACCATTTTCTTAATTGTTTGTTATTGTAGGTCTTTTCCTTCTCTTATGTTTCCTGCCTAGAGAAGTTCCTTTAGCATTTGTTGTAACGCTGGTTTGGTAGTTCTTAATTCTCTTAGCTTTTGCTTGTCTTTAAAGGTTTTAATTTCTCTGTCGAATCTTAATGAGATCCTTGCTGGGTAGAGTAATCTTGGTTGTAGGTTATTCCCTTTCATCACTTTATATACGTCCTGCCACTCCCTTCTGGCTTGTAGAGTTTCTGCTGAAAGATCAGCTGTTAACTTTATGGGGATTCCCTTGTATGTTATTTGTTGTTTTTCCCTTGCTGCTTTAAAAATTTTTTCTTTGCATTTAATTTTTGATAGTTTAATTAATATGTGTCTTGGCATGTTTCTCCTTGGATTTATCATGTATGAGACTCTCTGTGCTTCCTACACTTGATTGACTATTTCCTTTCCTATATTAGGGACGTTTTCAACTCTAATCTCTTTAGATATTTTCTCAGACCCTTTCATTTTCTCTTTTTCTTCTGGGACCCCTGTAATTCGAATTCTGGTGCATTTGATGTTGTCCCAGAGGTCTCTGAGACTGTCCTTATTTCTTTTCATTGATTTTTCTTTATTCTGCTCTGAGGTAGTTATTTCCACTCTTTTATCTTCCAGATCACTTATGCGTTCTTCTGCTTCAGTTATTCTGCTATTGATCCCTTCTAGTGAGCTTTTAATTTCATTTATTGTGTTGTTCATGTTTGTTTGTTTGCTCTTTAGTTCTTCTTGGTCCTTGTTAAGCATTTCTTGTATTTTCTCCATTCTATTTCCAAGATTTTGGATCATCTTTACTATCATTGCTCTGAATTCTTTTCCAGGTAGACTGCCTATTTCCACTTCGGTTTTTTTGGTGTGGTGGGTGTTTACCTTGCTCCTTCATCTGCTGTGTGTTTCTCTGTTTTCTCATTTTGCTTAACTTACTGTGTTTGGGGTCTCATTTTCACAGTCTGCAGGTTTGTAGATCCTGTTGTTTTTGGAGTCTGCTCCCAGAGGCTAAGTTTGGTTTAGTGTGTTGTGTAGGCTTCCTGGTGGAGGGGACTGGTGCCTGTGTTCTGGTGGATGAGGCTGGATATTGTCTTTCTGGTGGTGTGTTTTGGTGTGTCTGTGACTTTATTATGATTTTAGGCAACCTCTCTGCTAATGGGTGGGGTTGTGTCCCTGTCTTGCCAGGTGTTTAGCTAGGGTGTCCAGCACTGTGGCTTGCTGGTCTTTGGTTGGAGCTGCGTCTTAGAATTGAGTTGGAGATCTCTTTGAGAGCTTTTGCTGTTTGATATTACAAGGAGCTGCGAGGTGTCTGGTGGACCAATGTCCTGAACTTGGCTCTCCCACCACAGAGGCACTGGCCTGCCACCCAGAGAGAGCACTAAGACCCTGTCAGCTATACGGCTCAGAAGAAAAGTGAGAAAAATAAAGAAAGAAAAAATGAAATAAAATAAAGTTATTAAATGAATTATTTTAAAAAAATCAAAAAGTAATAAAAAAATGAAAGAAGAGAGGAACCAAACCAAAAACCAAATCCATCAATGATAACAAGCACTAAAAACTATACTGAAAAAAGGACAGACAGAACCCTAGGACAAATGGTAAAAGCAAAGCTATACAGACAAAACCACACAAAGAAGCATACACATACACACTCACAAAAAGAGGAAAAGTAAAAAAAACGTATATATCTATATATAAAGAAAAAAGGAAGAGAACAACCAAATCAATAAATCTACCAATGATAATAAACTTTAAGTACTAAACTAAGATAAACATAAAAGCAGAAACAAATTGGATGAGGAAGCAAACCCCAAGTCTACAGTTGCTCCCAAAGTCCACCGCCTCAATTTTTGGATGATTTGTTGTCTACTCAGGTATTCCAGAGATGCAGGGTACATCAAATTGATTGTGGCGATTTAATTCACTGCTCCTGAGGCTGCATGGAGAGATTTCCCTTTCTCTTCTTTGTTTGCACAGCTCCTGGGGTTCAGCTTTGGATTTGGTGTCTCCTCTGTGTGTAGGTCTCTTGAGGGCATCTGTTCCCCAGGTACATGGGGAGTTTGTTGCCTTTTGGGAAGTCTGAGGTCTTCTGCCAGTGTTCAGTAGGTGTTCTGTAGGAGTTGTTCTACATGTAGATGTATTTCTGATGTATTTGTGGGGAGGAAGGTGATCTCCTGTCATATTCCTCTGCCATCTTGAAGGTCTCTCTGGTTTGGCTTCTTTAAAGGCTAGAAGGAAGGGAAAAAAATTTTCAAACTAGAATCATATATTCAGCAAAACTATGTAAAGGAAGGCAAAAAGTAAAGGGACATGTTTAGACAAGCAAAATCTGAGAGAATTTATTATTAGCAAACCTGTACTACAAGAAACATTAAAGGCAGCTCCTTTCACTAAAGGAAAATAATACCAGATGAAAATTTGGCTCTAACAGAGATGAAGAGTGCTAAAATGGTAAATGTGTGGATAAATAAAAAAGATTTTTTCTTTCTAGTTTTTGTTTCTTTGAATTATAATTAAATGTTTAAATAAACAACAATGTATTATGGGATTTATAACATGTAGAAATAAAATACATAATAATACAAATGGTGGTGGTAGGGTAGGGTTATAGAATATGCTATTAACAGATACTTACATTTTACATGAAGTGATTCAAAATTAATGAGTAGACTTTGATGGGTTCAGAATGCATATTATAAAACCTAGAGAAATGACTTAAAGAAATAAAGGTGTACATCTAATAAACCAATGGAGTAGATAGAATGGAATGCTAAAAGTACTCAACCTGCTCCTCCTCCTCTCTTACTCCCCTCCCCCCCAAAAAAAACTGACAAAGAAGAATAAAAGCAGTAAGAAAGACATGATGACCTTTCTTTTCTCTCTGAAGTTGGAATTCTGCTGAGAACTCATCTGCTGAGAAGTGAATTCATCTGCTGGGCACTGTTTGAAAAAGATGTTAAAAGGAATAGAAAGGGAGGAGAAGGACTCGCCACATAGAAAGGGCCCATCTGAGGATGGAGAGCATAATAATGGTGACATTATTTCACATGGTTGTACCTTTTCCTCCAGCAGTGCTAAGCCATTTAGGTGAAAGGAAGGGAAGCGAAGTGGTTAGGTTGATATAAGGTTGTCATGCTGGAAAGCCAGACAACAATGAAATCATGGGAGTTGATGAGTTCAAATGATGGGTGAAGTCTAGGCTAAATATGTGAGAAATTATCTCATTTGGGGCTCACAGTTTGGCAGAATAAAGTGTTCAAGGAATTAGAATTTTTAATAAGGTTAAAGAATAGGTATAATAGGAGTGATAAAATGAGAGAAGTGAAGTCATGTAGATTTAGAGTAGGAAACTAAAGTTTAAGTTTCAGAGGTGGAACAGTTGTGGGTGCTATCAAAAAGTGAAGTGCAAGTGTCAGGTGGTGGGGTGAGGTTGTCATTGATTTTTGTGAGGTGAGCATTTTGGGGGGACTGTTCAAATGCACTTGCATATTACTTAAGATGATGGTGAGACTTAAGATGAGTTAGAAAGAGTGTGAACCAGGTGCCAATAATCTGTCATCAATAGTATTTTCAGGGTATAGGAGTCAATTTTTATTTTTATTTTTCAATTTGTTTCATTTTTAAAAACCACTTTATCAAGGTATAGTTAACATATAAAGCTTTAATGTGTACAACTTGACGAGTTTGAGGATATGTATACACCTGTGAAACCATCACCACCATCAATGCCATAAACATACCCATTACCTCACAAAGTTTCTTCCTACCTCTTTATTATTGTTATTATTGTGTGTGTGTGTATCTGTCTGTATGTTGTGGTAAGAACACTACGCATAATATTTATGCTCTCAGCAAAGATATAAATGCTAGTTATATATATTGCAGTTATATTTTTAAGTTTTTGAGGAACCTCAATATTGTTTTCCATAGGGGCTGTATCTGTTTATATTCTCACCAATAATGTGCAAGTGTTCCCTTTTCTCAACATCGTAGGAGCATTTTTTTAAATACATAAGGAGATCCATGATTTTAACCTTCCTGTGTTTTGATCTAGTCAGCTCAACTAACCAGCTACAGGTACTTAGTAAATATGGAATATCTATGATGAAATAACAAGGGGGAAATTACCGGAAATCTCTGAAATGGAAAAATTCATTAGCTACTAATTGCTACCTGAACTTTCTTTCTGATACTGTGTTAAGAAGTATACAAAACAAATGAATCGCTTCTACCACATATTGTTTAGAAAATTTAGAGGAAGACAGTATTATAAACATTGACATCTATACTTGTATATTTCATGGGTCATTATGTAATTTAAAAGAACGGCTGGAAGGAGAATCAACATAGATTTACAATGGGGTAATTACTAATTTATGTGCTTTCTACTTGTATAGTGATGTTTAAATACTTATAAACACTTTATAGGTGAGGAAACTGAGGTTCCAAGAAGGGATGTCACTTCACTGCATTGTAATAGGGTGATTTGGAGAAATTTTAATCACCTTTCTATCTGGAAGAGTTATCTGAAAACAACAATTCCAATTCTGAAATAAAATTGATAAAATTGCTTCTGCAGTTATTAGGGACTTTTATTCACTCTTTTTGTCATTGTAATTAGAGGTCTGCAGAGGGAAGGGAATTATAGATTTGGTAAAGTTATCAGTAGCTTTAACCCTTGAACTAAATTAATAATTGCTTTTAACTTTCATTTGAACTAGTCTACTAAACTCTACAGAATAACAGAGTTAGTTTGACTTCTGATATGGGATCTACTTTTTTCCATATATATTTCTTTGGACTATGTTTGTTTTTCATACCTAATATTGATATAAGCTTATGGTTGGTTGCTTGCTTTAGTGGTTGCCTCCATGACAAATAATGATGGTTTGCCAGTTATTTTAATAATCAATATCTGTCAGAAATACATTGTTTGTCTTGATTTTGTTCTTTCCTTTTCACAGATAGATAATAAACCATGGTAATTTCTAGAAACATTTTTTATAGACACTGTTTAGTTTGGGCCCAAATTTTAAGTAGAATAACTTGTTGAGTTAAAAAGGAACGAAATTGGGTCATTTGTAGAGATGTGGATGGACCTAGAGTCTCATCATATAGAGTGAAGTAAGCCAGAAAGAGAAAAACAAATAACATATATTAATGCATATATGTGGAATCTAGAAAAATGGTACCGATGAACCTATTTGTAGGGCAGGAATACAGATGTAGACATAGAGAACGGACATGTGGACATAGGAGGGGAAGGGGAGGGTGGGACGAATTGGGAGATTAGGTTTGACATAAATACACTACCATGTGTAAAATAGATAGCTAGTGAGAACCTGCCGTATAGCACAGGGAGCTCAGCTCAGTGCTCTGTGATACCTAGATGGGTGGGATGGGCGGGGAGGGAGGTCCAAGAGGGAGGGGATATATGTATACATATAGCTGATTCACTTCACTGTCCAGCAGAAACTAACACAACATTGTAAAGCAATTTTACTCCAATAAAAAAAAGTTAGAAAAATATTATATCATTTGATGTTTACTTCTTTATGGAGTTCTTAAGTATTATCAAAGTCTACAGGTCACGTGAATCCTTTTCTTACTGGAGCTCAGTATTTTGCAACAGGGGGGATCTGCTACTCCTTCCTATTTCTGTCCTTTCCATTCAGACCTGTATCTCCTCTCAGGCAGGGCTAGTATTCCTCCCTCCTCTATCTGTGATATTGTACAAAGCAAGATGGTCTGAGTCCTTGTTCTTCATAGCAGAACTATTGGAGAGGGGCACTAGGGAGGAATGCAGATTATGTATCTCTGGTTATCATAAAGAATAAAAGAAGGACTAAAATTAACATTTATTGAGTCTACAGTTATTCCATCACTACTCTAAGTGATTAACATATATCATCTCATTAATCCCTATATCAACTATACTATGTATTATCATCATATTATTGAGAAAAACTGAGGCGTGGGGAAGGTTTGTCTAATTCCAAAGCTCATGTTTCTTCTATCACATTCTATTGCCTCTAAAACAGTTTGTAGCTGAATAGATAGGTTTGGAAATAAGAGAAAATAAGAGTATGAGAGCCCTAAGGGTGGGAAATTTTTAATGGAAGATAAAAGTTACCAATGTCAGCAACTATAAAGAACAATAATAATACAACATAAAAGATAATAGAGGGTTAAATAACTAAACTGTATGGAATTAAGAGATTAGACATGGTTCTCAACCTTTAATTTGAATTAGTCAGCTGTGGTGTTTGACCAAACAAAAATTCCTGGGGCCTGACTCCAGACCTCTTGGATCAGAAACTATTGGGATGGGTCAGTGATGATGATGGCCTACATGATATATTTAAAAGACACTGGAATAGAACAAAAATTAATGAAACAAAGGCATACCAGGTTAAAGAGGTGAAATTGATTTTTCAGTTTATGCATCAAATGTTGAATGAATTAATGGAAATGCTGCTGTTCTCCTGCTCAGGCCATGCTTGGTGCACTCCCAATTTTTCTGTGGCCTTGTGGTCAGTGAGATCAGAAGGTTCTGGCTCATTTTTCTTTGGTCAGAGCCACAGGAGACTGCATTGACCACCTGGCTCTAGGCCTCCACTGCCCTCTCATGGCCAAGTAGTACTGCTCACACCTTGACTCCACTTTGGCTGGAAGCTGTTGGTCAGGCTTAGCAGCAAGAACTTTGAAGAATAGGACTAAGGTGAAAAAGCTGAGAATAAACTTTCATTTATTTTGGAGTGAGAAGAAAAAGAGTGTGAGTAATAGACTTACTGGTTGGGGATGGTGGTGTAATATCAACATATGATGAAATGAAGGCCTTGTGACTCAAATTCTAAATCTTTTTTTTTCCCCCATTAAAAGTGCACTACAGATTAAGGATCACACAACTAGTATTATTAAAGAAATAGAGTAGAACAGGGCCACCCCCAAAAGATTCAACTGTCCTGGTCAGTATTAATAATTTAAGAACACTGATAAAACTTTAGGAAGGATTCCTGAATAATGCTGACGATCTTAAGGATATACAGAAAACAAGAAAGGGTCAGAGGTAAAGATGAAGCCGGGTAGTCTTGATTTTCCAAAATGGAAATATAGAAGACTCTGGAAAACAATCCAGTAATGCTGATGCGGCCCCTAGGAAAAACTTTATTAAGATTCTTCATAAAAGCTGTTTTAGGGGCTTCCCTGGTGGCGCAGTGGTTGAGTCTGCCTGCCGATGCAGGGGACACGGGTTCGTGCCCTGGTCCGGGAAGATCCCACATGCCGCAGAGTGGCTGGGCCTGTGAGCCATGGCCGCTGAGCCTGCGCGTCCGGAGCCTGTGCTCTGCAACGGAAGAGGCCACAACAGTGAGAGGCCCGCGTACAGAAAAAAAAAAAAAAAAAAAAAAAAAACTGTTTTAGATACACTTAAAAGGATACAATAATCATGAACATGAGTGTGTCAGGAACAAATTAGGTTGGATAGAAGTCCACTTCCTTCTTTAAAGGACTACTAAATTAGCGATTCCAGGGGAGAGTAGATCTAGGGCATGTTGCATGTACCAATGCATTTGAATTCAAGTCTGTAAAGCCATGAACGTGTTAGACATCTTTCCTTCTTGGCTTACTTAATTCCCTAATCTTACATCCATCTTCAGTTCGATCAGGAGTCACAATGTGGAGAAAAGCAGAGTGTTCACCGGGCAAGTGATCATTGTGGCCTGTCTGGGATGCCGGTCTGTCAAAGTAGACAGAGAATGGCAAATTACCACTTCATTACAAAATCTAGAGTTTTGACATTTTTGGTAGGAAATGTAATTGAGGCTCCCCTTAAATTAACTATTTCTATTTCATAGTATTTTTCTCACTCATTATTAACTATTTATATGCCTCATTATTAACTAATTGTTTCTATTCTTTAAAATAAAAATAATAGACATTCACACTTTAAAAAGTTAAAGTTCATAGAGGTACTAAAATTCAGAAAAAATATCACTGAGTCCTCAGTCTCTAGCTATTCTCTTCAAGAAACACTGCTATTAATAGTTTTAATAGTTTTCCAGAAAAAAATGTATTTCCCATATGCTTAAACATGTTGAATCATACTAACTGTATGTACTCTTTTATATTTTTTTTTGCATTAATGTCTGAGAGATCTTTCCATATCTACAGATATGAAAATTCTTATTCTATCATTTAAATTCATAAAATAGTCTATATGTGTGGGGTTCAGGATCTTAGCCACCAGCCACACTGAGTACTTGAAATGTGGCTAGTTCAGCTTGTGAGTGCTATTTATGTAAAATACACATATTGAATCTTGAACACTTAGTACAAAAATATGTAAAATATTCCATTAACAATTTTTCTATATTGTTCACCTGTTGAAATTATATTTTGGATATATTTAATTGAACAAAATATTATTAAAATTAGTTTTACCTGTTATACTTTTAAAAAAGAGGCTAACAGAAAATTCAAAATTGCATATATGGCTCACATTTGTGGCATGCATTATATTACTATTGGGAGTGCTGTTGTATATATACAAAAATATCAATATAATATATACTATATGGTACAAGGAATAAAAGAACATTCATATATCCATGACTATTTATTATTCAGATGGTAGGCACTAGTGTGGCTATAGTGACTGTTGAAGGGTGTCCATACTGACTGGTAGGTAGCTGCTGATCTGAACCTTCAGGTGCTCTACTTACCCCCCCTGCCCCATCTCTTTGGGCATGTACCTCTTTTAAGATTCAGTTCTTAAACATATAAAGCCTGGAAAGCAGTCACTGTTTGGACTCTGATAAATTACTATAGCAGTTGTCATTTTAGATTCGTTGGTAGTTAGACTGTTTGGATTATTGCATAATATGTTTTGAATATCAACCCTGCCTATACCTACCACCCAGTTTAAGAATAGGTTACTAATATTTCTGAAGCCCTTTATGTAACTTTCCCCTTAGGTTTTCATTTTATTTCCTCTCCTCCCCTCCCATAGGGTTAGAAATTCTTCTTTATAGTTTTACTATAAAATTTGCATCTATAAATGATAAATTAGTGCTGGTTTCAAATCTATATATAAATGCAATTGCAATGTGACTATTCTTCTTCAACTTGTTTTTCATTTAACACGTTTCTGAGATTCATTCATGTTTGAGACATATAACTATAGTTCATTCTTCTGTTCTGCTGAATAGTATCCCACTTTACCAATACATTGTGTCCATTGTCTTATTGATAGACATTTGGTGTTTTTTTTTTTTTTTTTTTACAGCTTTTTTGTTGTTATTCCAGTAGTGTTGCTGTGGGCATGCTTGAACATATTTCTTCACATGTTCAAGTTTCTCTTGAGTGGAGTTTTTCAACTTTTATTTTTTATCAGGACTCAGCATTACATAGGTTTGGCAATGCACAGAACACATACATACACATGATCTATTCTACTCTCCACTCTTCTCAGCTCTTGTCCTCTGTCTTTTCTTCTGTTCTCATTTTATGGTGAGGTAAGTTCCACACTACACTCTTCTTCAAGAGAAGAGTTAGTCTGTTGGCAATGATTGACCCTTTACTGTTCCATATTAATTTCATAGTAGGCTTGTCAACTTCCATGAATTTGTCCTTTGTCAAGATTTTGATGGGAATTGAGTTGTCTAGAGATTAATTAGTGGACAATTGATAATCATACTCTTCAGAAATTTGTCTAAGTACTTATTTTTTCCAAATAATCAATTGTTGGCTTTATTGATCATCATCTTTGTTTCATTAATTTCTGTTCTTCACATTAATTTTTACTTTTCTTCTTTTCTAGCATGAGCACTGAATGCTTAAATGCATCATCTAGGCTTTTGGTGCCTCTTCATAGTACAACCAGATGATCTCCATAATTATCTGAGTCTTGTATCCACTTTCCAACAGCCAGGCTGTTCCAGCAAAGAAACATATTTGAGTGTTTTCCTTACTTAAACATGTGTCTCACACAGTATTGTGTCCACCTTTTGTCTTTCTCTTATCTCCCAGCTTTCATTTTGAGTAAAAAATATTTGGCAATTTCTTATAAGCTAGCTATCTTAAAGACATATTTTAACATTTTAATGAAGTGCTAAAAATTCTTCTAAAAAGTTGATGTGTCCTTCAATAGGAAAGTGCTTTTTTTTTTTTTTTTTTTTTTTTGCAGTACGTGGGCCTCTCACTGCTGTGGCCTCTCCCGTTGCGGAGCACAGGCTCCGGACGCGCAGGCTCAGCAGCCATGGCTCACGGGCCCAGCCGCTCCGCGGCATGTGGGATCCTCCCAGACCCGGGCACAAACCCGTGTCCCCTGCATCGGCAGGCGGACTCTCAACCACTGCACCACCAGGGAAGCCCTAGCAAGGTGCATTTTTATTAAAAAGAATAACATACCGACTAAAATTGTCAACTTATCTTGGCCTTAGAAGCAGTGTATGTACATACAAGAGAGCCTCAAATATGTGGTGCTTTTGAAAAGTCACCATATCTCAAGCACTCTGCTTTGTGTTGGCTAATGGTGAGAGAGCTCTTTTTGAGGATGGAGTTGCTCAAATCTGAATGTTGTCACCATGGGGATAAACAGAGAGCCCCTCTCCATCTTCTTATGACAAATTATCAGGAAACTGATCGCCAAGTACTTTGTGGGAACCACATCTCTTGGTATGCAGATATATTTTCTGAGTAGACTGCTCCTAATTCACTTCAAATTGTTCCAAATTCTGTACCAGTTTGACTGTAAAAATGTAAAAAAGAAATTCATGTGCAGGTTGAGCATTGAATACACTGAGAATGAATTTAGTGGGGTTTTTAAAAATGCATTTTTCACCTTCTGGTATGCAAAAGATGAGTTTTATAAAAAAAAAAAAAAAAAAAAAAATGTTGAAAGAGCCTGGCCTGACCAGGTTCCCACGTCTGTGTCCTGGGTTCACTTGGATGGCCTGAGGTAAGTGTCTACCCCAAGAGTATTCCCTGCCTGCTCCTCTTGCCAGGATCCTCCACGCCCTGGCTGAGGGGGCCATTGTTTTGCTGCTTCTACTTTCTTTAGAGGGAACAGGCCTGGGCCCCACTATTTCACAGCACCCCACCCCCAACCCTTGCCCCAGTCAACTGAGAGCACAGGGAATCGGTGAGGCCCGTGGAGACTCAGGGCCTGCCCTAGATGCTTCATCCTGAACTGCTAAATAAAGCTTCTCGAGACACCAGGACAGCATGAACGTACTTATCCCTAGAAGAGGATACATTTTTAGAAAAATTAAAGGTGTATTTTTTGGAAAGCTGGGAATGGGATTACCTTTATTTCATTTAGAAAAATTCTATCATTAAACTGCATTACTATAATCAAAAATATGTTCCTGGATGTGCTGACAAAAAAAAATCAGCAAATACTGATTCTTGGCTCACCTCGGTGTTTAGAATGCATGGGACAGCAATTCCGGTTAGTCATTTTTCCTTTTTGAGTTTTAGTCCAGAGTCAGGCACTGGGAGGGCCCTCAAGAAATGAAGAGTAATTCTTTCTCCCCTGATAGGCAGCTATGCTGTGGAAGAGGTGACATTTTTGTTACATATCTGGAAATAATGGGGCTGAAGTTCTTCTGTGGCCTGACTGAGTTTAACCTGTATTTGTAGAGTGTGCTCATATCCCCAGGACACCAGTGAATGCTGTGAAGTCCCAGATGAGCATTTAGCTAGAACAACACTTCAAATAAGTGAACGCTGACATATGCTGCTCTGTTCAATAAGAGTACAGGATTCTCATACAGTTTTTGACATTGTAACCCCATTGTAGACATATTATTGTAACCACTTGCTCAAGACATGAGAACAAGATAGCGTTAGGAAAAAGGAATCCCAAGTTTTCAGAGTTTTCAAGAGCTAGATGGATCTCTGACCTGGAAGCAGAATCAAAAGGAGTATATCTGTGCCTCTCAGAGAAGCTGTACAGGAACTTATAGGTGAATGCTGGAATCCATCTCTGGGATAGAAGTATTGATGGCCTGGGTTTAGCTTTCTCTGTGAAGTGCGGAGAGGGAGAACCTAGAATTAATGACCAGTCTCATGGTAGAGTTTGGAAGAGATGGAGGAGGTAGAGGAATTGTTATTATCTTGCTAGGTCTCTTAAGGACCTGCAGATGATCTAACCCTTTGAGCACCTCTCTTTTGAAGATACCTAAAGCTATTCAAAACTTGAAGCTGTAAAACTTCTTAAAGACATTTATTTATCTTTTGACACTTCCCATATTTGATTCACTGCATGTTATCACAAGGGGAGTAACCAGTGAAATTAAAGATGATACCGTAGTTAGGCACCTTACCAGTCCTCCAGCTTGTTAAAGGTAGGACAGAGGCTTAGAGAACTGAAGCCCTAAGGAAGAGCAAATAATATGTTTCTTGCAAGTCTTTTTTATTTTCCTATCACGACTGTTCTGATGAGCTTGTGTGAAGCAAAGCAAGCCATGTATCTCAGCAAACTACCTCTTGGAGTTCAACTGGTAGTTCTAATTATTTTCAAAGTCTCCAGAACATGGAAATCTAAAATGTATTTCCTATTATAAATGGCATGGAAAGGGTGGAAGAGTAGAAATTGGAGAATGGTGTTAACCACTGTTCTTTATTTTTTCTTTATTGGAGTATAATTGCTTTACAATGTTGTGTTAGTTTCTGCTGTACAACGAAGTGAATCAGCTATAGGGATTCATATACCTCCTCCCTCTTGGACCCCCCTGCCCCCCACATCCCGCCCATCTAGGCCATCACAGAGCACCGAGCTGAGCTCCCTGTGCTATACAGGAGGTTCCCACTAGCTATCTGTTTTACACATGGTAGTGTATTTATGTCAAACCTAATCTCCCAATTAATCCCACCCTCCCCTTCCCCCCTGTGTCCACACATCCATCCTCTATATCTGCGTCTCTGTTCCTGCCCTGGAAATAGGTTCATCCGTACTGTTTTTCTAGATTTTACATATATGTGTTAATATACGATAGTTGTTTTTCTCTTTCTGACTTACTTCACTCTGTATGACAGAATCTAGCTCCATCCACATCTCTACAAATGACCCAATTTCGAACCTTTTTACAACTGAGTAATATTCCATTATATACAGATACCACATCTTCTTTATCCATTCCTCTGTTGATGGACATTTAGGTTGTTTCCATGACCTGGCTATTATAAATAGTGCTGCAATGAACATTGGGGTACATGTGTCTTTTGAATTATGGTTTTCTCAGGGTATATGCCCAGTAGTGGGATTGCCAGGCCATATGGTAATTCTAGTTTTAGTTTTTTAAGGAACCCCCATACTGTTCTCCACAAGTGGCTGTATCAATTTACATTCCTGCCAACAGTGTAAGAGGATTCCCTTTTCTCTACACCCTCTCCAGCATTTATTGTTTATAGATTTTTTGATGGTAGCCATTCTGACCGGTGTGAGGTGATACTTCATTGTAGTTTTGATTTTCATTTCTCTAATAATTAGTGATGTTGAACATCTTTTCATGTGCTTCTTGGCCAGCTGTATGTCTTCTTTGGAGAAATGTCTATTTAGGTCCTCCACCCATTTTCTGATTGGGTTGTTTGTTTTTTTGATATAGAGCTACATGAGCTGTTGGAGATTAATCTGTTGTCCATTGCTTCATTTGCAAATAGTTTCTCCCATTCTGAGGGTTGTCTTTTCATCCTATTTATGGTTTCCTTTGCTGTGCAAAAGCTTTGAAGTTTAATTAGGTCCCATTTGTTTATTTTTGTTTTTATTTTCATGGCTCTAGGAGGTGGATCAAAAAGGATCTTGCTGTGATTTATGTCATAGGGTGTTCTGTCTATGTTTTCCTCTAGGAGTTTGATAGTGTCTGGCCTTACATTTAGGTCTTTAACCCATTTTGAGTTTATTTTTGTGTATGGAGTTAGGGAGTGTTCTAACTTCATTCTTTTACATGTAACTATCCAGTTTTTCCAGCACCACCTATTGAAGAGGCTGTCTTTTCTACATTGTATATTCTTGCCTCCTTTATCAAAGATAAGGTGACCATATGTGTGTGGGTTTATCTCTGGGCTTTCTATCCTGTTCCATTGATCTATATTTCTGTTTTTGTGCCAGTACCATACTGTCTTGATTACTGTAGACTTGTAGTATAGTCTGAAGTCAGGGAGCCTGATTCCTCCAGATCCATTTTTCATTCTCAAGATTGCTTTGGCTATTGGGGTCTTTTGTGTTTCCATACAAACTGAAATTTTTTGTTCTAGTTCTGTGAAAAATGCCATTGGTACTTTGATAGGGATTGCATTGAATCTGTAGATTGCTTTGGATAGTATAGTCATTTTCACAATGTTGATTCTTCCAATCCAAGAACATGGTATATCTCTCCTTTTGTTTGTATCATCTTTAATTTCTTTCATCAGTGTCTTATAGTTTTCCACATATGGGTCTTTTGTCTCCTTAGCTAGGTTTATGCCTAGGTATTTTATTCTTTTTATTGCAAAGGTAAATGCCCTCCACTATTCTTTTTTTTTTGGCTGTACGCAGGCCTCTCACTGCTGTGGCCTCTCCCGTTGCAGAGCACAGGCTCTGGATGCACAGGCTCAGCAGCCATGGCTCACGGGCCCAGCCGCTCCGCGGCATGTGGGATCTTCCTGGACTTGGGCACGAACCCGTGTCCCCTGCATTGGCAGGCGGACTCTCAACCACTGCGCCACCAGGGAAGCCCCGCTATTCTTGACATATTCAAGACGTGAGGATCTTGTGGGAAGTTCCTGATTTGATTGTGCAGGGGGCCAACTATAGCCCAGAAACTATTTCCATTGTGAGTAAGAAGGTGATGAAGCAAATACTTGTTCATAAGTTTTGCACAACGTGTGAGGCTATTATTAAATGTATGGTGTTTAGAAATCTACATAGTTAAGTACTTCTTTGAATCTATATAGAATTGCTAGGACATTTCTTAGGAACCTGGCAAAATTTGTGGGGAGGTGATTTCTGTTTTCTTGCTACACAATACTTTTCTGCCCTGATTGTTGATTCTTGAGAGAATGTTTGAGACTCTTATCTAAACCTGAATGGAATAGGGGAAATATTTGTTTTTAAATTTCAATATTTTCTTAAGTCTCAGCATGATAGCAACCTTTTTTCTAGTGATCAGCAGAAAGAACTGTTCCCTAAATATCCCCCAGTGAGAGAGAGAGGCAGGAAGACAGGTCCCTAATTCCAACAACTGCAATAAGTGAACAGAGACCCAACTGGGACCTTCTCTCCTTGCACAGGTGTTGAAGTGGAATATGGATTTGCTTTGATATTAAACTTTCCGTACAGGAAAAGCCTCCTTGGGCCTTTTTGTGATGTGATTAGGGATTTCAGTGGGTGTGATTTGGGGATTTCTGAGGTCATCAGCCAGGGAGTCCATCTTTCTGCAGTTCTTTCATAGCTCTAGAGGTCTGAAGGAAAATAGGGTGCTGAGAAATCTAGATGGGTGTGTGGTAGCTCTTACAGAGATGAGCCCAGAAAACCAGTTGGAGTTCTGAACTAGTGTTTGGCACTGATGGGAACACCTTGGATCCCACAGGCTTAGAGTTGGTTAGAATCTCAAATAAATGCATATATACTTGGCATCTTCCTGAATGAAACCAGATTTTTCAGGGTTGGCAGCAAAGGGAGAATTTCCATAAAGAAGAGACTTAGCTAAGGCTCTATAACTGGACATTGTTTCCTTTCTCTAGGGTGTTTCTTGAGGATTTCTATTGCACCATTTTGTAGATGGCATAGATGTATGATATTGTTTCCCTTTGAACTTTCTTCTCTAAGAGGGAATCTGTCTTTCTATTAACAGTTAGGCTTAAGTTGAGATATTTATATTATTTATATAAGACTTATCTGAAAGTTGGGGAATAACAAAAGAGAAATAAATGGAGAATAACATGTAGCCGTGGTTTACAAGGGATGACTGGCTTCCATGAGCATATGACAGATTACCTGAATTTTAGAAGATGGAGGCATAGAGGAAAAAAGCCCTTACCTCCTTCCCAGATAATTGATGACAGTCTCCAGGGGTGACCATGCCTACCTATAAGATTTGAAAATCACACAGTGATTAATAATTCCTAAGTACTAATATAAAGTCATTAAGTTTCAGAGCTCTGTGGCATCTCTCTGTATTATTATTATTTATTTATTTACATATTGAAGCATAGTTGATTTACAATATTTGTTTCAGGTTACAATATCAATAGTGATTTGATATTTTTATAGATTATATACCATACAAAATTATTATAAAACATCGACTATATTTTCTGTGCTGTACATTACATCCTTATAACTTATTTATTCTATAACTGGTAATTTGTACCTCTTAATCCTCTTCACCTATTTCACTCATCTCCCCACCATCCTATTCTCTGGAAACCACCAGTTTGTTCTTTGTATCTATGAGTCTGTTTCTATTTTATGTTTGTTCTTTTGTTTTTCAGATTCCACATATAAGTGAAAACATACAGTATTTGTCTTTCCCTGTCTGACTTATTTCACTAACTGTAATACCCTCCACCTGTGTTGCTGCAAATGGCAAGATTTCATTCTTTTTTCATGGTTGAGTAATATTCCATTGTATAGTATACCACACCTTCTTTATTCATTTGCCTATCAATGGGCACTTAGGTTGCTTCCATATCTTGGCTATTATAATAAATAGTGCTGCTATGAATATTGGGGTGCATATATCTTTTCTAATTAGTGTTCTCATTTTCTTTGGATAAATACCCAGGAATGAAAATGATGGAATATATGGTAGTTTTATTTTTAATTTTTTGAGGAACCTCTGTACTCTTTTCCACAGTGGGTGTACTAATTTACATTCCCACCAACATTTTTCCTTAGCGGCTGTACCAATTTACATTCCCAGCAACAGTGTACTAGCATCCCGTTTTCTCCATATCCTCACTAAAATTGTCATTTGTGTTCTTTTTGATGATAGCCATTCTGACAGGTGTGAGGCAACATCTCATTGTGGTTTTGATTTGCATTTCCCTGTTTCTGAGTTTTAAGAGGGAGAAGTTTTGATGCTTTGGCTGTGCTATTTACAAAAATCTCAGATTATCTTAATGCCCAAAAGGGTGGAATTCTGTAGCCTCTTAGGGAGAAAATGTTTGAGACTCTAGAATGGCCCAAAGTAGGGAAAGAGGGGAAGACAAGGCTTAGGAATTAAAGGGTGTAGGAGCATCTCCATGCATGGCTATGAACTTGCTGACACCCAGTATCAAGAGACTCTGCTGAAGGGCCATATAAAAAATAAAGACACTGTTATAGTGAAATAAAGAGAACATTACTGCAGATTTGGTGTTTTGTTTCTTCTGAGTCTTATATGGGCACAAACTTTGAGGTTGCTGGGCTCCTGGGTAATGTCTAAGTAATGTTCTGGCTTTTAAAGTTACATGCTAGCAATAAATGTGTTATCCCAATGCAACAAAAATGTATTTCCAGGATATGGGTTGGTTTCTCTTCCTAGCAATAGGAAAACAGAGTAGAAGAAGGAAACAACACTTAGCAAATCATGACAAGAAAAGATCTTGCCTAGATAGTCTATACTGACATCTTTGTTTTCCCCAATGGGGCACATCCTAGTAGAAAATAGTGTGTAAATGAAGCTACTGTCATCTGTCCTATTGTCTACTGTATTTGTAACAATACGTTTGAGTGTTGGGCACCCAATTTCACCATGGACATTTAAAAACTTGGTGCATATCTAAAGAAAAAAAGACAACAGACAACTATAGTGAAGAGGCTAGAATTCAATCAGATGAAAAATCTTTGAAAATATTAGGAGTATTTAAGTCAGAGAAGTGAAGACCGGAGCTCATTATGCAAATAGTGTAAGCATTTCCCAGTGAAAGACAAGTTTGTTCTGTATGAGTCCAGAGGGTATGCTGGCTACTCTTTCCTTCATGGTAAAATTTAAACAATTATAGATAATCCTGCACAAAAGAAACTCAAATAGTTTTGCAGCTCATCTGAAGACAGCCAACACACATATTAAGATCCAAGCATACACTCTTTCCTTTTTCATACACCCTTTCATCATTTCATTGATTAAAAAATAGTCAATAAGTGACTTATTGACAACAAATTATTATTGAGTGCCAGTTATGCGCCAGCTCAATAGTGACCATAACAGCTGTGGTCTCTTTTCTTGCCCCTTGAGCAAAATCCAGGATATTTTATAAATATTACCTCTAATATCACCTCTTTTGTGATCCTACTAACTTCTTTTAATCACCCCTTTTGCCATAATATATTCATTTAGTAAAGCATATTTCACATCACATTGTGTTTATTTTTCATAGCTATTTAAGAGTCTGTTAAGGTTAATTTTCTCTTTAGGTTTATAGCCCTATTTCCTGGTATATATCAGGTGCATAATAAATGATTTATTAATGAAAGAATGGAATTACAAACATGTCTTCCACGTCCGCATATAGTAGGCCTACTTAAGGGGCATCTCTAATGCTTAAGTCAAAGATAAAATTTAAATCTTCCTTTTATCCATGCCTTTTATAATCAATGTAGATTGTTCTAATGTTGGTACTGCCCATACCAGAGAGAGAAGGATTATCATGGGAAGGAACAAACCAAGATCCTACTTGATCTGCTATTAAAATTCAGTCTTTATCAGTACTTACTTATACTTTTCATTCGCCCAGAAGTTAAAAAGTAGGTGCTTTACAAACCATGTCTTATGTAACTTAATTCTCGTAGCAACCTGTAATTTGGCACATTATTAAGATGTTGAGCTAAATTCTCAGAAATCAAATTATTTGTCCCCAATTCTATTCGTGATTGTGGTTGCCAGAGTAGAAAATTATGGTGTAACACTGAACTGGTCTATCTGAGTAGACATTTTTAACTCAGGTCATGAAAGCTTTTAAAGAGGGACATCAGGTAATTCTTTACCAGCCCGTGCCTATTGAACTTTAGTGGGAAAGAAATAATGATCATTGTTGACCTATTTTAGACCTTCTTTAACTTGATGGAAATAATCATATTTATCTCAGAGGCTGTCAGTTACTCAAATTTGATTAAATTCTTCTCTTATTGGTTAAGATGGCTGTTCTGTGGAGTTTCCTGAAAGATGTAATATTCTCAGTTCTGGGCTTTCATATTGATTTCCATGTCTGGCGTTGGAGTTACCCAAAATGATCTTGTCAGTAAATGAGAGTTAGTTTAGCTCTTTGATTTCTTGATCAGCATCTATACCAGGGTCATTATTATTTTAGATATGCATCTTTTAACAGGATGATGGAAACTTTCTTGTTTCCAGTTAGTTCATGTATTCCTGTTATTGCTAAATGAGATAAGGATCAACATCAATTCTATTCCTATTTTTTGTTTTTATAGATGTCTGAGAAATATTTACTGAACAGTAGGTGGGAATGGAAGGAACTTTGTGATGGAAATGTCACTCAGTTTTAAATCCTTTTGAGATACATGACAAAAATCATATAATGATTAATCATCAAAAATACTTTTTATGAGCACCTGTCAGCTGGTAAGTTCTTCAGTCAATCTAGTTGAAAGCAAAGAATTGGAAACTCCTTGACTTATCAAAAGATTTTTTTTTAAATCCCGTCATTAAAGTCATTCATTTTCTCAACGCTAATACCAATATTTAAATCATCCATTTGTTTGACAGCTTAAGCTTCTTTCTCTGTAAAATTTGAATAATAGTTTACCTATTTCTTAGGATTATTGTTAGATATTCATGAATTATGCATCTATCATCGTAATAATGATAAGAACCTCAACAAGTGGTAGCTATTTCATGATGAGCTTGGGCCTGATGTAGGTAGGCAATCTTAACTAAGCATGAGTGGGGCACAGCATTGAAATGTTCAAGAACAATGACTAAATAGAAAAGAGATAGACAGCACTATCAAGATTTTGGTATATTTTACAATTTAAAATAGAATTATGTCCAGTGGAAACATCTCATCTCTTTGGGGAGGAGATTGGCAAAAACTGGGTTGGGTGTCCGGAGTCCAAAACATGGGCTTGGGTTAAGAGAAAACTCTAATTTCCAGCAGGAACAAAGTACAGAGAAGAAGAATAATCCAGAAACTCAGTTTTAGAGGTGGGACCAACATAGCAATGTACTGTGGAAGTTTAAGGGTGGCTATGGATGGGTGTGCGAAGCTAGGTTTCATCCTCTCCCTACATACATGCACACATGTATAAACATGTGACAAAGAGCCTAGAAAAGGGCAGGCAAATGAGTTTCATCTTTGGTTCTAATTTCTGTGTGTTGATAGGGGATTTCTGGAATGGTGAGAAGGGTTTTTAAGGCCAGATATTGGTTTATTAAAGATAAACATTCTGGTGGGTCAGGTTAGTTAGCATTCAGACTTCTTTGGCATGCCAGGCCTATAGCAATAAAATTAATTCTATTGATGGTGATCAACTGCTTATTGAACTCCTTATCTTGCTCAGGATTGGTTCAATACCCATACAGGAAGAATTTCAATGGAATAAAAGAGCTTCCTTAATTATGTTCTGAATTCCTTAGGTGGAAAGCAGTACAGAGTACAGCTATCTATCCAAGGCTGCATGTAGAGTACAAACTGATCAATGATTGTCACTGACTGTAGTAGTTTCCCAAGAATGCCTTAGCAAGGTACCATAAGCTAGGTGGCTTAAGAAACAGAAATTTGTTTTCTCATAGTTCTGAAGGCTAAAACTCCAAAATCAAGGCATTAGCAGTGTTGATTCCTTGTGAGGACTGTGAAGAAGAACTGATTCATTAATCTGCTCTTGTCTGACAATCTCAGGCATCCCTTGGCTTGTAGATGGATTCTCCATGTGTCTTCACATCATCTTCCTTCTGTACACGTCCCCCTCTATGTACAAATTTCCCCTTTTTATTAGGATACCAGTCACATGGGATTAGGGCCCACCCTAATTACCTCATCTTAACTTGATCATCTCCTCTATAAAAAATGTATTTCCAAATAAGGTCATATTCACAGGTCCTGGGAGTTAGGAAGGACTTCAACATCTTTTTGAGAGCTATAATTCAACTCCTAACACTGGTATATCCTTAAGTAAGAAATAGGCAAATCTTAGAGCCTTAAAAACACCCAAGGATTTCCCTAGAAAATGGAAGAACACCGATTAGGAATTAGAAGCTTTTGTTTAAGCCCTACATTTGTCACTTACTGACTGTGACAACCCAGGAAATAATTCAAAAGTTTTAATCTCAATTTTCTCATCTCTACAGTGAGAGTAGAACTTCATAGTTTTGTTAAAAGCATTATAATAAATGAGAATAATAGGTAATAGTGATTTGTAAACTGTGTTATACAGGTACTATATGTAATTACAGCTTTTATTAATGCATTGATTTTGTGCCCTATCATTCCTAGATTATTCCAAGCACTAAGTAAAAAAATGTTGGAAGCTCTCAAGTAGCTAAAAGACAAGTAGAAGCAGGGACCATTATCTATATAATTAGTTCTTGAATTAGCAATGAATTTCATTATAAGCGTTAACATAGTTTAATAAATGTTTTCCATAAACATAACTTAAAACACATTGCTTGTCTCGCAGTTTCATTTATGGAATGATTTTCTTTATTAGTGTATAGAATATTGAGAGCCAAACAACATTTAAAATATTTGCAGATCTTCAGAAGAAAAACACTGTGTTGAACACCCATGGGGGAAATATATGGCATTAAAGAACACACACACACACACACACACACACACACACACACACACACACACCTTTCCTGTGTCAAAACAGTGTGGGTGTAAGAGTGTGCAGGGTCAAACAGGGCTCTAAGTGCTATGACTTAAACTTCTACAATTGGCTAAATGAATTTCCTCAGCCGTTTATTCTGCATGCTTAAAGGTTTCGGGGGCTGACAGATTGCTATTATGACCATTGCAGACATTGAAAAATGGCTTAGGAGAAACAGCCACTGCTAGGGGAAGACAAATAGCTTCCCAGGAGAGTGAGATTCATGCAAGCACATACTCGACTACTTGAACCTCAAATACATGTAGACAGTTCAGTATTTGGCAGAATCAGTACAGAAGTTACCTTCTAATTTCTCCTACTTTTTTCCCTCTCTCACCTTACCTTTCTTCTACTGATTCTGATACAACTTCTCCGCTGCTCTAGTCACCAAACAGATAGAATCAATACTAACTCTACAAGTTGAAACGAAAAGACTAGACAGTAAGTCAAAGCTGTGTAAAGAAATAGAAAGCTCAGTGAAATTAAATGCAAAAGCATTTATAAAAGCTAGTGTTATTGTAACTTTTGTTTGTAACTATACTTTTTGTTTTTTATATGATTTAAGAGGCTAATACATTTAAAAATTAGTCTAAAATCTAATATTATTTTAACTTTGGTTTGTAACTCCACATTTTGTTTTCTACATATTATAGAGATTAATGCACAAAAAACAAGTATTAGTTTGTGTTTTTAGACTCACAATGTATAAGGATGTAATTTTCTGAAATCAGTAATGGAAAGGGGGTAAGGATAGAGCTGTATAGAAGCAGAGTTTTTGTATGTTGTTAAAGTTAAGCCTGCATAAATTCAAATTAGAGTATTATAATGTTAGGGTGTTAAATGTAATCTCCATGGTAACCACATAGAAAATAGCTATAGAAAATACACAAAAAGAAATGAGAATTAAAATGTTTCACTGCAAAAAAACAAAAACAAAACAAAACCAGTTAAACATGAAAGAAAGTAATGTAAGAAATGATGGACAAAAAGCTATAAAGCATATAGAAAACAAAGTGACAGAAGTAAGTCTTTCCTTATCAAAATGACTTTGGGGAATACCGTGGGGGTGGGCGGATTAAGAATCTGCCTGCCAATGAAGGGGACATGGGCTCAATCCCTGGTCCGGGAGGATCCCACATGCTGCAGAGCAAATAAGCCCATGTGCCACAACTACTGAGCCTGTGCTCTAGAACCTGAGAGCCACAACTACTGAGTCCATGAGCCGCAACTACTGAAGCCTGTGCACCTAGAGCTCATGCTCCACAGCAAGAGAAGCCACCACAATGAGAAGCCCGTGCACCCCAATGAAGAGTAGCCCCTGCTCGCCACAACTAGAGAAAGCCCATGCACAACAATGAAAACCCAACACAGTCAAAAATAAATAAAATTATTTTTAAAAATTACTTTAAATGTAAATAGATTAAACTTTCCAATCAAAAGGCTAAGATTGATACAATGGATAAAATTACATGGCCCAAATATATATTGTCTATAAGGGACTCACTTTAGATCTGGAGACACAAATGGGTTGAAAGTGAGAGGGTGAAAAAAGATATTTCATAGAAATAGTAACCAAAAGAGACAGGGATGGATATACTAATATCAGACAAAATAGCCTTTAAATCAAAAGCCTATTAAATGAAAAGGTTACAGGGGACAAAGAAAGGCATTATATATAAATAAAAGTTTCAATAGAGCAAGAAAATATAACAATTATAGATGTTTATGTACCTAATAACACACCATCAAACCATATGAAGCAATAATGGACAAAATTGAAGAGAGAAATAGACAGTTCTACAATAACAGTTGGAGATTTCAATATCTCACTCTCAGTGATGGATAGAACAACCAAACAAGACAGAAGTAAGGAATTAGAGGACTTGAACAACACAATAAATCCATTAGATCTAACTTTTAAGGAACACTCTACCCAACAACAAAATACACATTCTTCTCAGGTGTACATGGGCATTCTCCAGGAGAGACCATTTGTTAGGCCACAAATTAATTCTCATTAGATTTTTTAAAAATTTATTATTTGTGTATGTATTTATTTATTTAAATAGGTGCAGTTTATTACATGTCAATTACACTTGACATGTGGAATTGAGACCAGGGATTGGACCCACGCCTCCTCCACTGGGGGCATGGAGTCTTAACCACTGGACTGCCAGGGAAGTCCCTCATTAGATTTTAGAAGCTAGATATAATACAAAGTATCTTCTCTGACTCACAACAGGATAAAGTTAGTTATCAATAATGGAAGGAAAACTGGAAAATTCACACATCTGTGGAAATTAAACAACACATTCATTTTTTAAAAAACATCTTTATTTGAATATAACTGTTTTACAATGGTGTGTTAGTTTCTGCTTTACAACAAAGTGAATCAGTTATACATATACATATGTTCCCATATCTCTTCCCTCTTGTGTCTCCCTCCCTCCCACCCTCACTATCCCACCTCTCTAGGTGGTCACAAAGCACAGAGGTGATCTCCCTGTGCTATGTGGCTGCTTCCCACTAGCTATCTAATTTACATTTGGTAGTGTATATATGTCCATGCCAGTCTCTCACTTCGTCACAACTTACCCTACCCCCTCCCCATATCCTCAAGTCCATGCTCTAGTAGGTCTGTGTTTTATTCCCGTCCTACCGCTAATCTCTTCATGACATTTTTTTTCTTAGATTCCATATATATGTGTTAGAATACGGTATTTGTTTTTCTCCTTCTGACTTACTTCACTCTGTATGACAGACTCCAGGTCTATCCACCTCATTACAAATAACTCAGTTTCATTTCTTTTTATGGCTGAGTAATATTCCATTGTATATATGTGCCACATCTTCTTTATCCATTCATCTGTTGATGGACACTTAGGTTGCTTCCATGTCCTGGCTATTATAAATAGAGCTGCAATAAACAATTTGGTACATGACTCTTTTTGAATTATGGTTTTCTCAGGGTATATGCCTAGTAGTGGGATTGCGGGATCATATGGTAGTTCTATTTGTAGATTTTTAAGGAACCTCCATACTGTTCTCCATAGTGGCTGTATCAATTTACATTCCCACCAGCAGTGCAAGAGTTTTCCATTTCTCCACACCCTCTCCAACATTTATTGTTTCTAGAGTTTTTGATGATGGCCAATCTGACCGGTGTGAGATGATATCTCATTGTAGTTTTGATTTGCATTTCTCTAATGATTAATGATGTTGAGCATTCTTTCATGTGTTTGTTGGCACTTTGTATATCTTCTTTGGAGAAATGTCTATTTAGTTCTTCTGCCCATTTTTGGATTGGGTTGTTTGTTTATTTGTTATTGAGCTGCATGAGTTGCTTATAAGTTTTGGATATTAATCCTTTGTCAGTTGCTTCATTTGCAAATATTTTCTCCCATTCTGAGGGTTGTCTTTTGGTCTTGTTTATGGTATCCTTTGCTGTGCAAAAGCTTTTAAGTTTCATTAGATCCCATTTGTTTATTTTTGTTTTTATTTCCATTTCTCTAGGAGATGGGTCAAAAAGGATCTTGCTGTGATTTATGTCATAGAGTGTTCTGCCTAGGTTTTCCTCTAAGAGTTTGATAGTGTCTGGCCTTACATTTAGGTCTTTAACCCATTTTGAGTTTATTTTTTTGTGTGGTGTTAGGGAGTGTTCTAATTTCATACTTTTACATGTAGCTGTCCAGTTTTCCCAGCACCACTTATTGAAGAGGCTGTCTTTTCTCCACTGTATATCCTTCCCTCCTTTATCAAAGATAAGGTGACCATATGTGTGTGGGTTTATCTCTGGGCTTTCTATCCTGTTCCATTGATCTATATTTCTGTTTTTGTGCCAGTACCATACTGTCTTGATTACTGTAGACTTGTAGTATAGTCTGAAGTCAGGGAGCCTGATTCCTCCAGATCCATTTTTCGTTCTCAAGTTAGCTTTGGCTATTACGGGTCTTTTGTGTTTCCATACAAATGGTGAAATTTTTTGTTCTAGTTCTGTGAAAAATGCCAGTGGTACTTTGATAGGGATTGCATTGAATCTGTAGATTGCTTCGGGTAGTAGAGTCATTTTCACAATGTTGATTCTTCCAATCCAAGAACATGGTATATTTCTCCACCTATTTGTATCATCTTTAATTTCTTTCATCAGTGTCTTATAGTTTTCTGTGTACAAGTCTTTTGTCTCCTTAGGAAGGTTTATGCCTAGATATTTTATTCTTTTTGTTGCAGTGGTAAGTGGGAGTGTATTCTTAATTTCACTTTCAGATTTTTCATCATTAGTATATAAGAATGCCAGAGATTTCTGTGCATTAATTTTGTATCCTGCTACTTTACCAAATTCATTGATTAGCTCTAGTAGTTTTCTGGTAGCATTCTTAGTATTCTCTATGTATAGTATCATGTCATCTGCAAACAGTGACAGCTTTACTTCTTCTTTTCCAATTTGGATTCATTTTATTTCTTTTTTCTTCTCTAATTGCTGTGGCTAGAACTTCCAAAACTAGGTTGAATAAGAGTGGTGAGAGTGAGCAACCTTGTCTTGTTCCTGATCTTAGTGGAAATGGTTTCAGTTTTTCACCATTGAGAACAATGCTGCCTGTGGGTTTGTTATATATGGCCTTTATTATGTTGAGGAAAGTTCCCTCTCTGCCTACTTTCTGCAGGGTTTTTATCATAAATGGGTGTTGAATTTTTTCAAAAGCTTTTTCTGCATCTATTGAGATGATCATATGGTTTTTCTCCTTCAGTTTGTTGATACGGTGTATCACATTGATTGATTTGCGTATATTGAAGAATCCTTGCATTCCTGGAATAAACCCCACTTGATCATGGTGTATGATCCTTTTAATGTGCTGTTGGATTCTGTTTGCTAGTATTTTGTTGAGGATTTTTGCATCTTTGTTCATCAGTGATATTGGCCTGTAGTTTTCTTTCTTTGTGACGTCTTTGTCTGGTTTTGGTATCAGGGTGATGGTGGCCTCATAGAATGAGTTTGGGAGTGTCCCTCCCTCTGCTATATTTTGGAAGAGTTTGAGGATAGGTGTTAGCTCTTCTCTAAATGTTTGATAGAATTCGCCTGTGAAGCCATCTGGTCCTGGGCTTTTGTTTGTTGGAAGATTTTGAATCACAGTTTCAATTGCAGTGCTTGTGATTGGTCTGTTCATATTTTCTATTTCTTCCTGGTTCAGACTCGGCAGCTTGTGGATTTCTAAGAATTTGTCCATTTCTTCCATGTTGTCCATTTTATTGGCATACAGTTGCTTGTAGTAATCTCTAATAATCTTTTGTATTTCTGCAGTGTCCGTTGTTACATCTCCTTTTTCATTTCTTTTTTTTTTTTTTTTTTTTGCGGTACGCGGGCCTCTCACCGCTGTGGCCTCTCCCGCTGCGGAGCGCAGGCTCTGGATGCGCAGGCTCAGCGGCCACGGCTCACGGGCCCAGCCGCTCCGCGGCATGTGGGATCTTCCCGGACCGGGGCACGAACCCGGCCCCCTGCATCGGCAGGGGGACTCTCAACCACTGTGCCACCAGGGAAGCCCATCCTTTTTCATTTCTAATTCTATTGATTTGAGTCTTTTCCCTTTTTTTCTTGATGAGTCTGGCTAATGGTTTATGAATTTTATTTATCTTCTCAAAGAACCAGCTTTTACTTTTAGTGATCTTTGCTATCGTTTCCTTCATTTCTTTTTCATTTATTTCTGATCTGATCTTTATGATTTCTTTCCTTCTGCTAAATTTGGGGGGTTTTGTTCTTCCTTCTCTAATTGCTTTAGGTGCAAAGTTACGTTGTTTATTCGAGATGTTTCCTGTTTCTTAAGGTAGGATTGTATTGCTATAAACTTCCCTCTTAGAACTGCTTTTGCTGTATCCCATAGGTTTTGGGTCGTCGTGTCTCCATTGTCATTTGTTTCTAAGTATTTTTTGATTTCCTCTTTGATTTCTTCAGTGATCATTTCGTTATTAAGTAGTGTATTGTTTAGCCTTCATGTGTTTGTACTTTTTACAGATCTTTTCCTGTAATTGATATCTAGTCTCATAACGTTGTGGTCAGAAAAGATACTTGATACGATTTCAATTTTCTTAAATTTGTCAGGGCTAGATTTGTGACCCAATATATGATCTATTCTGGAGAATGTTCCATGAGCACTTGAGAAAAATGTGTATTCTGGTGTGTGTGGTTTTTTTTTTTTTTTTTTTTTTTTTTTTTTTTTTTTTTTTTTTTTTTTGCGGTACGCCGGCCTCTTACTGTTATGGTCTCTCCCATTGCGGAGCACAGGCTCCGGACGTGCAGGGTCAGCGGCCATGGTTCATGGGCCCAACCGCTCGGCGGCATGTGGGATCTTCCCAGACCGGGGCACAAACCCATGTCCCCTGCATCGGTAGGCAGACTCCCAACCACTGCGCCACCAGGGAAGTCGTATTCTGTTGTTTTTGGATGGAATGTCCTATAAATATCAAGTAAGTCCGTCTTGTGTAATGTATCATTTAAAACTTGTGTTTCCTTATTTATTTTCATTTTGGATGATCTGTCTATTGGTGAAAGTGGAGTGTTAAAGTCCCCTACTATGAGTGTGTTACTGTTGATTTCCCCTTTTATGGCTGTTAGTATTTGCCTTATGTATTCAGGTGCTCCTATGTTGGTTGTGTAAATATTTACAATTGTTATATCTTCTTCATGGATCGATCCCTTGATCATTATGTAGTGTCCTTCTTTGTCTCTTGTAATGGTTTTTATTTTAAAGTCTATTTTGTCTAATATAAGAATTGCTACTCCAGCTTTCTTCTGATTTCCATTTGCATGGAATATCTTTTTCCATCCCCTCACTGTCAGTCTGTATGTGTCTCTAGGTCTGAAGTGGGTCTCTTGTAGACAGCATATATATGGGTCTTGTTTTTGTATCCGTTCAGCCAGTCTGTGTCTTTTGGTGAGAGCATTTAATCCATTTACATTTAAGGTAATTATCGATATGTATGTTCCTATTACCATTTACTTAATTGTTTCGGGTTGTTCTTATAGGTCTTTTCCTTCTCTTGTGTTTCTTGCCTAGAGAAGTTCCTTTAGTGTTTGTTGTAAGCTGGTTTGGTGGTGCTGAACTCTCTCAGCTTTTGCTTGTCTGTAAAGGTTTTAATTTCTCCATCAAATCTGAATGAGATCCTTGCTGGGTAGAGTAATCTTGGTTGTAGGTTTTTTTCCTTCATCACTTTAAATATGTCCTGCCACTCCCTTCTGGCTTGTAGAGTTTCTGCTGAAAGATCAGATGTTAACCTTATGGGGATTCCCTTGTGTGTTATTTGTTGTTTTTCCTTTGCTGCTTTTAATATGTTTTCTTTGTTTTTAATTTTCGACAGTTTGATTATTATGTGTCTTGGTGTGTTTCTCCTTGGGTTTATCTTGTATGGGACTCTCTGTGCTTCCTGGAGTTGATTGACTATTTCCTTTCCTATATTAGGGAAGTTTTCAACTATAATCTCTTCAAATATTTTCTCAGTCCCTTTCTTTTTCTCTTCTTCTTCTTCTGGGACCCCTATAATTCGAATGTTGGTGCGTTTAATGTTGTCCCAGAGGTCTCTGAGACTGTCCTCAGTTCTTTTCATTCTTTTTTCTTTCTTCTGCTCTGCATTAGTTATTTCCACTATTTTATCTTCCAGGTCACTTATCCGTCCTTCTGCCTCAGTTATTCTGCTATTGATCCCATCTAGAGTATTTTTCATTTCATTTATTGTGTTGCTCATCGTTGCTTGCTTCCTCTTTATTTCTTCTAGGTCCTTGTTAACTGTTTCTTGCAATTTGTCTATTTTATTTCCAAGATTTTGAATCATCTTTACTATTTCTGAATTCTTTTTCAGGTAGACTGGCTATTACCTCTTCATTTGTTAGGTCTGGTGTGTTTTTATCTTGCTCCTTCATCTGCTGGGTGTTTTTCTGTCTTCTCATTTTGCTTATCTTACTGTTTTTGGGGTCTCCTTTTTGCAGGCTACAGGTTTGTAGTTCCCGTTGTTTTTTGTGGTTGTCCCCAGTGGCTAAGGTTGGTTTAGTGGGTTGAGTAGGTTTCCTGGTTGGGGGGACTAGTACCTCTGTTCTGGTGGATGAGGCTGGATCTTATCTTTCTGGTGGACATGTCCACATCTGGTGGTGTGTTTGGGGATGTTGGTAGCCTTATTATGATTTTAGGCAGCCTCTCTGCTAATGGATCGGGCAGTTTAGTTTCAATATTTATAATTTTCTAAAGAATTCACCAACTGAGGAAAAAGTACGCTACATCTAATCCATCTTTTCTGTCAGCTTCTATATTTAAAGAAGAAAGAAACAAAGGCTAAAAAGGTTGCTATCTATCATAGTGTGCCTCAAATATTGTAAATTCTTTGTGTAAAATAAGCACAAAAATAAATTTATAGTGAGTTTTAATAAACATTACTACTGATTATATAGAAACAAAAAGGATTCTAAGAGTGTACTATAAATAATTGTATGCCAAAAAATTGCATAATCCAGATGAAATGGATTTCTAGAAACATAGAACCTACTATGACTGAATCATGAAGAAATAGAAAACCTGAATAGAACTAGAACTAGTTAGAAGAGTAAATCAGTAGTTAAAAAAAAAGTCACCCAACAAAGACAAGCTCCAGGCTTAATGGTTTCACTGGTAAATTCTACCAAACACTAAAAAAAAAAAAACAAAAAAACCACCCAAAGCTAACACCAATCCCTCTCAAAGTTTTCCAAAAGGTTGATGAATAGAGAATACTTCCTAACTCATTCTATTTGGGTCAGTGTTACCCTGATCCAAAGCTACATAAAAATACTGTAAGAAAACTATAGGTCAATATCCTTTATGAACATTAATGCAAAAAATCTTCAACAAAATTCAGCAAACCAAATTCAGTAGTGAAAAGGATTTCACACTGTGACCAATGGGACTTATTCTTGGAATCCAAGGATGATTGAAATATGAAAATCAATCGATATAATGCACCACATTAACAGAATGAAGAAAAAAAATCATCTCAATTGATGTAGAAAAACATTTGCCAAAATTCAGTACACTTTTATGACAGTAGCACTCAACAAACTAGGAATGGAAGGAAACTACCTCAACATAAACAGTGTATGAAAAATCCATAGCGAGAATCATATTTAATGGTGAAAGACTGAAAGATTTTTCTCTAAAACCAGGACCAAAGCATGGGTGCCTGCTTTTGCTACTTATATTCAACCTATTACTGGAAGTTCTAGCCAGAGCAGTTAGGCAAGAAAATGAAATAAAAGGCATCTAAATTCGAAAGGAAGAAATAATATTATCTCTGTTTGCAAATGATATAGTCTTATATTTAGAAAACCCTAAATGTTGCAGGAAAAACATGTTAGAACTAATAAATTCAGCAAAATAGGATAAAATCAACATGTAAAGATCATTTGTATTTCTATGTGCCAACAATGAACAATCTGATAAGAAAATTAAGGAAATAATTCCATTTACAATAGCATCAAAACAAATGAAACACTTAGGAATTAACTTAACCAAGGAGGTAAAAGACTTATATGATAAAAACTACAACATATTTCTGAAAGAAATTAGACAAGACATAAATAAAGACACAGCATGTCCATGTATTGGAAGACAATCTTGTTAGGATGTCAGTGTTACTCAAAGAGATCTACAAAGTCAATGCAATCTCTATCAAAATCCCAACAATGTTTTTTTGCAGAAATAGAAAGAAAACCATTCTAAAATTAATATGGAATAGCAATAACAATCTTGAAAACGATGAACAAAGTTAGAGTACTCACATTTCCTGATTTCAAAACTTACTACAAAGTTACATTAATCATAACAGTGAGGTACTGGCATAAAGACAGATATATAGACCAATGTAACAGAACAGAAAGCCCAGAAATAAATTCTCACATATATGGTCAAATAATATCTGACAAGTATGCCGAGACTATTTAATGAGGAAAAGACAATTTTCAACAAATGTTTCTGAGAAAACTGTATATTTACATGCAAAAGAATGAAGTTGGACCCTTATCTAATACCATATATAAAAATTAATTTGAGGTGAAACAAAGAGCTAAATGTAAGAGCTAAAACTATAAAATGCTTAGAAGAAAACAAAAGGTTCACAACATTGGACTTGGCAATGACTTCTTACATATGACCCTTAAGGGCACAGACAATAAAAGAAAAAATAGACAAATTGGACTTCATGAAAATTAAAAACTTTCATGCATCAAAAGACAATATTAACAGAGTAAAAATATAAGTCACAAAATTGGAGAAAATATTTACAAATCATATATTTGATAAGGGATTAATAACCAGAATAAACAAAGAATTCCTAAGGCTTAACAACAAAAAAACCAACAGGCTCTGAGGATGATACAGTAAGCAATGAAAATGCACGCTGATTAGAAGCTGGACCCTCAGGCAGCAGTTTCTAAAGTAGGCAGTCCAATACCTTCCAGGGGGAAAAGCTGGGAGATGGGTGTTTTGTGCCTTCTGTCTCAGTGCTGAGCCTTGGGGGAATAGATGTGACAACTACTCATGTACCAGTTAACAACAGCTTCATAGTTTGCTATAGTCATGTTGGATTTGTGGAATGTAAGCATCATTGACTTTCAGAGCTAGGTGATTTAGGGTCCTGTCCTTTGGGTGGCAGTGTTAAATGTTGGGGCACTAGATGTGTGGTCCAAACCCTTCATTGCTCAAGGAAAAGCTGCGAGTTGGAATTTTCCTCCCAATTGTATGGCTCTGTGTTGGCAGTGGGGTTTATTGCAAGAGTGTGTTAACCAGTTTTGATATAAGTATTTTCTCAGTAACCCAATGTGTAGGAGTCACTCAGCTAGTTTCTGGATCTCTCTCAGAGAGAATTGCTCCATGTGTGGCTATGTATTTGGTGCATCCATAGGAGGAGGGATGCTCAGGAGCTTCCTATGTTGCCATCTTTGTCCAGAGTCCCTGCTAGACTCTATTTGAAACATTTTAGAGATACCTACTCCTTTAAACTTTACAAGAAGCCACCCAATAAGAAGGGCTCTGCAGACAGGGAATATACAAAAGTGACCTTCAATCATAAAGGTAGGTGATTTTGGAGACTAGGTCCCATGACCTGCCACCTGCAATGTGGAGACTCAGGAAATTCGGTGGTATAATTTAGTTTGAGTGTGAGTCTGAAGGCATAAGAATCTGGGGAACCAACAGTTAAATGCTATTCCAAGGGCCAGAAAAGATGAAATATCTTCTGAGATATCCCAGGTTAAGTAGGGAGTCAGGAAGCAAAAAGGGCCATTATATCATTTTATATTTATCATTTATTTCTCTGTAAAATTTACTGGGCTGTACAATTATTTTTTCATTAGTTTTTGTAATAGTTCCTATAAAGTTGGCCAAACAAGAGCAACCTCACTTCTTAGACCAAAACATACTCTCTGCATTTCTAAAGTTGTCACCGTTCAAATATCCACACCAAGAGATAAATATTGTTATATTAAAAGTATCTGTGAGAGGAAGGAGTGGCTGATAGGGCAGTTTTCCTGTATTCCCAGGATGGAGTAAATGTGGCAAGGTTTTTAAAGCTCCATAAGTTAAGATGCATGTACTGATCAAAACCATCTGACCATGAATCATGAGATTGGTACATGGACTGTCAGTCCAGAGATTGGGGGGTGTGGGTCTGAGGAGGCAGCAGGGTGAGTCAGCTTTACAGGGAAACCCTTCAAGTCAGGCATAAGGTCTGAGATTTCAGGCCAATAAGTACCCATAATGCATTCCTGCAATGCTTAAAACATATTTGACACTAAATTAGTAAATTTCATAATTTATATAGAAGGGAAGCAATGACATGCTTCACGTGTGCCTGGGAAAGGGGCACCCATTCACAAAGGGTTATGTGTTATTTAAGGTCATCATATAGGACAATGGTGCCCAACCCCCAGGCCACCCAGCAGGAGGTGGGCAGCAGGTGAATGAGCAAAACCTCATCTGCAGCTCCCTATCACTTGCGTTACTGCCTGGACCATCGCTGGCATTATGACCTGAACCATCCCCCCACCGACCCCGTCCCTGGAAAAATTGTCTTCCACGAAACCAGTCCCTGTTGCCAAAAAGGTGGGGGACTGTGGAGGTAGGAGATATTATTAACCTTCTCTAATCGCATGTAAAAGGATATGTGCTAGTTCAGGATTCAGATGAATTTGCTTAATATTACCCAAAGGAATTCTTTTGCTCAAGATTTTGTAGAGATAGCAAAATAATGTGGGAGGAATAGAACCCACGGAACAAACTGAACAGTGCATACTAAACAGTTAATAAATATTTTATGATGTGTAGTTATGTGGTCTGCTGTTCACTTCCAGTTTCTTCTTACCAGAATTCAAATGAACCTCTACTTTTATGCAAACTACAATACAGTCAATACTTTGATCCTGGTCTTCATAGCTTTTATTCCATGACAATCTAATTTGGTGGTAGTCATCAATGTTTCTCACAGAATACATCCAGCTTTCCACCTTCAAGACACATGATAGAATTGAACTGTTTGACTTCTTTGTGGTTGATAAGGACCAGATGACTTTGATAGGGACTATGTGGTCAATTCTGATGAAGGAGTTTTGGACAGAAGTGACATGTGCTACTTCCAGGCAGAGTTTTTAATTACCTGTAAGCAATTCTACAAAGTGTTCTTTTCCCTTTGGGATGGCTATTGGATTGATAACACTCAGGATGGTGACTTCTCCATCAGACTGGGTCCCTCAGTGATGAAAGAGTCCCCCTGCAGACCCACAATGAATATGTAGTGTAAGAAATAAGTATTTGTTTTTCAAGCCATTAAGAGTTGGGAGATAATAACTGTAGCATAATCTAGCCTTTCTTGACTAATATCCATGCAGTGTTATATTTCATACTGCTAGACACAATTTCTTATCAGACAGGTCATAGGTATATACTAATTATGAAGTGTTCTCAGTCTCTGCTTTTCTTGTTTCAAGTTCAGCTTTTAAAGTACAGAAAACTTCTGCTCAGACATAGCAACCTACAAAATGAATCTATTGTTCAAGGATTTTAGTTACTACTTACCATTGCACAAATGTATACAGATGCACAAAATGCTAGTTATATGAGTGAGACCACATATTGCCCTCTGAAATAATGCCTTCTTCAAAATACCATAGCCTTGATTGCATATGATTTATAGGCCTTGATATGCAAGTGATAAATGGAAAATATTTGGACTGTTTTCTGGGAGACTCCCATTCCTTAGAAAACCTTTCATCTACTGTCATTCTCTCTTACACAAATAAGTGAATCTTGGCTATAGTCACTGGTTGTGGCTATTTCATAACAACAAAAAAGTAGATTACATACATACATAACATAGTATGAACAGTATTGAAAGGAATTTTAAGACTATCCAATCTTCTTTGCCTCTGTAAAGACTAGGAATTATCTCTTACCAAGCTGTCTTGCTATTCCTTTAAACATCACCAAAGCATTGGAAAAAATCATTACGTGCATCAGTGGCTTATGTAATGGTGACATCATTAAGAAACTAGAGTGACTGCCTCTGTTGGGAGGAAAAAGTCTTGCATTCCACAGAACGGATGCTTCTATCAAATATGACCTTGATAGAGAAAAACCAAGAGTGCAGTGACTACTTCAAAGGGTTAGAAACAGTCACAGTAAATGGAAGAAAAGAGACTAAGACTAGTAAGGGGAAGGAAAAAAGGTTAATGCCACCTACATATAATTTCATGGAATGATATCTAAGAAAAAAAAGCTTTGGGGAACTTCATTTATCTAACCACCAGTTGAAAGTGACATATGAACCCTAATAGGACCAACAGGATATAGATAGGTATAGATGTAGATTACAGACATAGATTATAGATATATAAGAGGAGATTTATTTGGGGAATTGGCTTATGCAATTATAGAAGCTGAGATATGCCACAATCTGACCCTGCCATTTACCAGCTGAAGAACCAGGAAAGTTGGTGGTATAATTCAGTCCAAGGTTGAAGGCCTTAAGACCAGGGGAGCTGATGATGTAACTCCCAGTCTGAGGCTGAAGACTTGAGAAGGGATGGGGGTATATGTGGGCTGCTGGTGTTAAGTCCCAGAGTCCAAAGGCTTGAAAACCAACCAGGAGTGCCAGTGTCTGGGGACAGGAGAAGATGGATGTCCCAGCTCAAGAAGAATGAGAATGTGCCCTCCCTCTGCCTTTCAGTTCTTTTCAAGTCCTTAATGGATGATGCCTGTCTGCATTGCTGAGGGTGGATCTTCTTTACTCAGTCCACAGATCCAAAGGCTAATCTCTTGCAAAAACACCCTCACAGACCTCCAGAAATCAGGTTTTGCCAGCTGTATAGGCATCCCTTAGCCCAATCAAGTTGACACATAAAATTAACCGTCGTAAACACCAACCCTTAAAATGCTAATCATGAAATCCATTCCTATGGGGCTGCTATTTTTTCTTCTTTTGGTATCAATATTTGCATCGCTTCCATTGTCTTATACAACTCAGCAATTTTATCTTCAGCTACTTGCAGTATCAATTAACTCCTCTCATCATGTTTTTCATACAAGAATTTGGTTCACGTGCCTCCTAGCCAGAATACAATGAATTTTTCCACAATTATTAAGTATGCCTATCATTCCTGGAGTATTTCTAA
Organism: Kogia breviceps; assembly: GCF_026419965.1. Classification (NCBI taxonomy): domain Eukaryota; kingdom Metazoa; phylum Chordata; class Mammalia; order Artiodactyla; family Physeteridae; genus Kogia; species Kogia breviceps. The sequence continues at coordinate 47,015,471 of NC_081317.1, read as the reverse complement.
ATTTTACCCAATACATTTGAGAATGAGTGATTTTTATATACTAGTATCTTTAATTTTATTTCCAATTGTTTACCATAATGAATCAAATGGGCTACTCTTTGGCAAACAACTGACCTTTAGTGGTGACCACATGTTTCTCTAGAAGGAGATCTATGGGAAAAAATCTGATAAATTCCACCAAATCATTGTTCTTTTTTTTCAATCATATAACTCGCAACCATCCCATTTTGAGGACACTGTTTTATTAATATAATTATTTTGTCTGGAATAATTTATGTAACTGATTATATAAAGAGATTAAAATTAATTTGGGCAAATAATAAAGTTAACATTTTTGTCTCTCCAGTATTTTTGAGTATTTCAAAACCAAGAGAATTCTACAATGACCAGTTCTTAGATTATTAGAGTGTGAGGGGAAACTTTGATATCTTCTAATCCATTTCCTTCATGTAGTTGATATCTGTTGTTTTTTTGCACCAATATGTGTTTGCATTTTCTCTTCTAACAGCACCTGGACTTCCTTTAAATTGTATTTGGCGAGCATGTGACTCCGATTCAAGCCAAAGTGACTGTGTCTCATCTTGGCCATGGTTGTTGGTCCAAGAGTTGATGTGAGCTCAAGTTAGGTGAATGAAAGGTGATAAATACCAGCTCCAGGTCCTTTGCTGAAACTGTTGGGAAACACGTTCTCTCCTTCCACTATTGTTACACAACAGCTAGAATATAAGCCTGATGTTTCCAAAGGCCATTTTTGTCTCCCATTGAGAAGGGCCTCTCTGAAAATGAAGCTCAAAGGACACTGAGTGAGGGGTGAAGAGTGACAGTTCAGTATTGTACCCCCTTAAGCACCTAGATTCAGCCTTTCCTGAGGTCTGCTACCTAGAAATTTTGATTATGTAAGATAATAAATCCAATTTTTAAAATTTAAAGTATTTTGAATTGAGTTTCTATAACTTTCAGGCACAATAAGCCCAGTTTATATGCTTTATTGTGTATACAAAGGAGCTACGACCCCCCCAAAGTACTGTGATTTACTTCCGGTTCACAACCCTGAGCCAGAATCTAAAACTGAATCCTGCCAATCCACAGCCTTTCCATTTCACACCCTTCCTCTTTAGAAGGGGACTGTTAGGATCCCAATTTGGGGAGCTGACAATTTTCCGTCTTGTTCTGTGTTCATCTTGCATCACTGCCTATATCAGCCTCCTTGTGTCACACGTAGAATGAAGTTCCCAATCGTTCATGTCTCTGATGCAGAAGGCAATAGATTGACAGATAGAGAAGGAATGAAAAGATGTCTTTTATTTCTGGATGTTTGTCTTGTCAGAAATAAATAAGGCTGAGCTTTGATAGGATGCCTTGTAAATGATTCTTAGGTGGAATATATATAGAACACTCACTTTGCCAAATCGATGGCAGCTATTATAAATTGAAAGGGTGTGCTTTCTCTGACCCAAATGAATTTGAAAAATTGAATATTTAATCTTTCTTTCAGTATGAAGACTTTCAAAACTCTCCCTTAGAAATGCCAAAGTAAGGGCATTCTGTATAACTTATTTTGATGAGGATCTGACCACTACATTTAATGGTCTAACTCTAAATTTAGGAAAACATAAGATATTATCCTCTAGGTAAAAGGCATATGAGGTATAATTCAAATAAACCTTTAGTTTCCCTGCATGGCCATATAACTATGTAAATATTTAGCAGTTTCAGTCAGCCATCAGGCCAACTCAGAAAAAAAAAATTGAGTCTTTGGTGCTTGAAAAGTTGGTCTTGACTTGGAGAAGTTTTGCTGAAGGTTCTTGTTGCTGCATTTCTGATCTGTCAGAATACTTAGGAGGGTACTCATGATATTAAAGTGAATTTGTCTTTTATTTTGCTGGTAAACAGAGTTTGCTCAGCCAACAGCAATGGCGAATGTGGTGTGGCATTTCCTGCTGTCTTTCTGCCTTTATGGAATCATAATCTTCAAGGTGGCATCAAGGTGACACCAGTGTGAAAGGAGTTAATTGCCTGTGAATCCAGCAAAAGTGCCTCAAGCAAAAAAAAAAAAAAAAAAAAGAAAACAACAAAAAACTCAAACAACTAAAAACAAACACACGATACAGAAATTCCGACTTGAAGAATTTCTGTTTCCCATCCCCTGAGTGGGTTAATGGAAGGCAGAAATGATTTTCATTATAAGAATTTTTCTTATACATTTGTGAATAAAACTTCTGTTGTTTATCTTAAATGCCACTGAAATTCTGTTAGAGATTGATACTTGGTTCACTGTTTTTTAAAGTAGGGCCAAGGCTGTTCTCTTTTGATGCAATTTGTTTTTTTATAGGAGTGGTTTCTTTCTCTCTGAACTAATACATAACCCCTGCCTTCTAAATTTGATGCAACACTTGAGAGCTGGCAGTTGGCTGGTAAGAGCTACCTGGGAAAGGAGGAGTTAATCTGTCATTCAGGTCAGCTGGAGTTGTAGGTACTGGGGGCGGATGCAGACCTAGCCACACTGAAGGCACATGTGATAGTTTGTTGAACCAAGGGCTACAGTTTACATACTTTAACTTCACAGGTGGAACTCAGTCCCTAAATGCAGTTTCTTCACATTTCTCCTGTCTCTGCATTCTTACCATCTTCCCGGTAATGTGTGGGATGAGAGGACAGTAGCTTTCAGAGGGACCTAGGTCCCATTTGAACTATGCAGAATGAGAGAGAAAAGAGAGGTGCCATCAATTTTGGAGTCTGGGGAGTCATGGAAACAAGTGTCCCTGGGTTGGACTCACCGCTTTCTCTGAACTTACTCAGTAGGAGGGGTGGAATTAGGAGTATTTTACATTCACTGAACCCAGTTACTTGGTTAGAGATTAAGAATTGTTGAAGTGTGTGTGTGTGTGTGTGTGTGTGTGTGTGTGTGTGTGTGTGTGTGTGTGTGTGAGAGAGAGAGAGAGAGAGAGAGAGACAGACAGACAGACAGAGACAGAGACAGACAGAGAGAATTTGTATTTTATGATATGCAGTGAAGGAATTTTGAGGAGGGGCACCACCAAGCCTCTTAAAACATAGCTTCAATGGTATCACTGAAGTTCTTGCTGGCTCTCTAGTACATGAAAACCCTTTGAAAAGGCATTGATATTCTCATTAAAGAGGTTGGCAACCAATATTACAGAAAGGTTGGGGAACTTCTTTGTCACCGATTGCCTTGATTGATAAGCCATATCAGAAGCTTCACTCATTTCAGAAACAATAGGCAGCAAATAATATCCAAAGAACTAACTTTTATATTTTGGCCCTTTTGGAAAGGTCCAAAACACCCTAAAACACACAACACCAAACCTCAAACAGGACAAACAGAAGGAAGTGTTTCCTAAGTCTCTGAGAGAGGAAGAGCACACATCGATTTTGTGAGACCTGATGAGGAGGCTTGCTCAATGTGACACATCATTCTCCCAGAACAATGTTGATTTGAGAGATGCTTTGGAGAGTGCAGGAGGCAAAATGTATGACTTACAATGAAATCAGTTGATCATTCAATCTCTAAAGGTTTAATGAGATCTTTTGAAGGCCTTTCTTTGCTTTGGGCACATTGTTGCTGAAAATTATCTTCAGCTGTTTGCTGATAGATGCAGGTCTTTGTTATTTCTGGGTAGCTGGCATCATGGCAAATTGGGAAACTGAATTGCTCTAGTAATTTAACATTCTGGCCAATGGTTAGACACCTGCTTTCTCCCAACATTAGGATCATATCTCTTTTTCTCTGTATGTCTCTCTGTCACACTTTCTTCTCTGCCTTCTCTTTTTCTTGCAAGTTTTCTCCCAGGATGTCCATAAAGAACTAGGACTTTGCAAGGACAGAGTTTGCTCAACATGACACCTTGGCAAAAATGTAGGCTCTGTATTTCGCAGATGTTTCAGAGTCCAATTATAGACCAAGGAAAAGGAATAGATGAAGCAGAGCTGCCCAGCAATGGAACAGTCTAACCTAGTTGATTGTGAGTTCTCCTACTTCTGGAAGTTCAGAGTAAGTGAAGCATAGCGCTTAACAGCATGGATTTGGGAGACAGACTGCCCTCGTTTAAAACCCTGGCTCCAACCCATGGCACCTGTGGGACTTGGACATGTTATTCACCCTGGGAAACTTAACTCTCATTTGTAAAACAGGGACAGTAATACCTATCTCACAACATAATTTTGAGTATTAAAATACAGTAAATAGGGCTTCCTTGGTGGCGCAGTGGTTGAGAGTCTGCCTGCTGATGCAGGGGACACGGGTTCGTGCCCCGGTCCGGGAGGATCCCACATGCCGCAGAGCAGCTGGGCCCGTGAACCATGGCTGCTGGGCCTGTGCGTCCGGAGCCTGTGCTCCGCAACGGGAGAGGCCACAACAGTGAGAGGCCCGCGTACCGCAAAAATAAATAAATAAGTAAGTAAGTAAATAAATAAATAAATACAGTAAATAAATATTCTTATAAAGTGACACATAGTAGGAACTATGTGTAATTGTTAGGACCACCTATTATACATATTGTAGAAAGAGTCCTATTTAAGCAGTTTAACATATTCCATTTTACTGTTCTTTAAGGAAAGAATTATCTTTCTGGTATTGACTTTCATCATTCTATCTTAAGAGCTTACTCTAAGAATACATGGTAACTGTGTCATTACTTGGCTAATCAGGATTTTTTTTTTTGTAGGAGTTAGCCACCTAAACTGTCAGTCAGAAATTGGCAAGAATTAAGTGAGTTAGTACTTTGAAGTATTATGCTCACTACCCCAATTCTGCCATTAATATTTTACTAAGCTTGCTACATCTCATAATCTATGCATCCATCCAGCCATCAATTTTTTGATGCATTCTAATGTAAGTTACAGATATTAGTACATGGTATCCCTAAATATGTCAGTATACATATAATTAATTATAGTTTAATTTTTACCATGCTTTTATTTAGACAAAATTTACATACAATGAAAGGTACAAATCTTAAGTGTACTATCTATGACTTTTGACAAATGCATAACCTGCATAGCCCAAACCATAGTCAAGATACAGAACATTGCCATCACCCCAGAAAGTTCCCTCATGTGCCTTTCTAGTCAAGGGTTTACTTCCAGAGGCAATCTCTGACTTGATGTTTTTAGTTCATTATGTTTCAGTTTTGTCTGTTCTAGAATTTTATATCAAAGTCTAGGGTATGTACTCTTTTGTGAAAGAATGGTTTCATTTAGCTTACTATTTTTGAAATTCATGCTTTGTTATCATTGAGTAGTATTTGATTGTATATGAATATAGCACAGTATTTTATAAAAGTATATTCTCTTAATAAACATTTGGGCTATTTCCAATGTTTGGTTAGTATGAATAAATCTATGAAATTTCCTCTACATGACTTTTTGTGGACATATGCTTTCATAGCCCTTTGGTAAATGCTTATAATTTTTACAAGCTACAGTTACTGTACTTCCTTTTCAACAATTGGAGTATTACTCTTTTAATTTTAGCTTTTCTGGTGGATGTGTAGTAGTATCTCACTGTGGTTTTAAGATGCATTTCTATGAAGAGTGATTATATTGAGCACTTTTTTATGTGCTTATTACCCATTTTATATCTTTTCCAAAGTGTCCAAGATTTTTGTCCATTTTTTGAATTGGCTTGTTTGTCTTTTATTATTGTTATAAAAATTCCTCATGCACCTTCAGTACCAATCCTTTATCATATATGTTTTGTGAATATTTTTTCTCAGTTTGTTGTTTGCCTGTTTATTAATGGTATCTTTTGATTAGCACAAGTTTCTAATTTTGATGAAATCTAATATATCATTTTTTTCTTTTGTGGTTATTGCTTTCTGTGTACTGTTGAAGAAATATTTCCTGCCTTCATGTGGTAGTTCTACACTCTTAGAAGCTTTCAAATTTTAGCATTTACATTTAGATGTATAGTACATCTCAAACTTTTGCATATGGTGTGAGGTAGGGGTCAAAGTTTATTTATTCTATATGAATATCCAGTTCTTTTAGTAACATCATTTTTTGTAAAGACTTTGATTTCTTCGTGGATTTCTTTGGCACATTTGTGAAAAAAATTCAAACGATCATATAAACGTGAGCCTACTTCTAAACTCTGTTTAGTTCTGTTGACTGTTTTGTCAATCCATATGCCAATACCGTACTGTCCTGTAACTTTTTAGTAAGTCAGCATCAGGCAGTATTTGTCTTCCAATTTTATTCTTCTTTTCAAGGTTGCTTTTGCTATACTATGTCATTTACATTTCCATGTACATTTTTAAATTGGCTTGTCCATTTCTACAAAAAGCCTAGTGGAATTCTCATTCGGATTACATTGATTTTATAGATCATTTTGGTGAGAATTGACATCTAAGCAATATTGAATATCCTAATCCATAGGTATAGTCTATCTCTCCATTTGTTTAGGTCTTCTTTAGTCACTCTAAGCAGAGTCTTACAGTCTTCATTGCAGAAGTCTAGCAGTCTTTTTGTTAAATTTATTTCTTAGTATATATGTTATATTTTTGATGGTATTATAAATGAAATTTTTCTTTTAATTTTCCAATCAATACCACTAGTATACAAAAATATAATTGACTTTAAATATTGACATTATATCCTGCAATCTTTCCAAGTTTAGCTGTTAATTCTGATAGTTGTTTTGTAGATACCTTAGAATTTTCCACATAAGCAGTCATGTAATCTGTGAATAGAGATAGTTGCCTTCTTCTTTGATGGTCTTTATTTCTTTTTCTTGCCTGACTGCACTACTAGGACATTCAAGAAAATGTTGAAAAATATATCAGGAGTGGATATCCTTGCCTTGTTCTAAGTTTCAAGAAAAACACCTTAAATATTTCATCTTTAAGTGTGATTTTAGCTCCAGGATTTTCAGAGATGTCCTTCATGAGATTTAGGAAGCTCTTTTATATTTCTAATTGTTGAGATGTTCTATTATGAAATGGATTTAAAATTTTGTAAAATGTTTTTCCTACATCTTTTGAGATGGCTATATGTATTTTTCCTTATTCTGTTAATGTAGTGAATTAAAAATGATTGATTTTTGAATGTTAAAACCACCAAACATTTCTGGGGCAAATCCTCCTTGGTAATGATGCAATGCCATTTTAATATATTTCTAGAGTTGAAATTGTTAAAGATTTTTGGGTACTCAAATATAAATTTTTTTTCATTTATAAAACTCCTTTAAAATAATTGAATGGCTAAACAAAAATAATAACAATGAATCATGAGAAGTAAAACGTATGACAATAGTTCAAAGAATGAAGTGTAGATGAAATTATAATCTTGTAGCAGTCATACATTTTACATGACATAATATTATTTGAAGTAAAATTGAGGTATATTAAAGATGTGTATTGTAAAGCATAGCATAACCACTGAAACATAAAGCAAAGAAGTAACACCAATTAGGTAATAGTGGAGAAAAACGGAACTGTACTCAACCCAAAAGAAAACAGTAAAATAGAAAAAAAAGTAACCAAAAAAAAAAAAAAAAACCCAGAAGGGAGAAATAGAAAACAAATAACAAGACAGTTGATTTAAACCCAATGATATTGATAATTATATTAAGTATACATAGTTAAAACATTCCAATTAAAAGATGGAGGTTGTTACACTGGATAAAAAAGACCCAACTTTTGTATTCCACAGAAACCCACTTTACCCCTATGATACTATGTTATAACTTTTATTTTAAGCAGTCATGTATTTTAAAGAAAGTAAGGGGAAAAATTAATTTCTTTTGATAGGAAGTTTCTAAATTTAATGAAATCTAATGTGTAATTTTTTCTTTTATGATTATTGTTTTCTGTGTCTTGTTGAAGAAACATGTGCCTGTCTCCGAGAGGCACACTGTATTAGAGCAGAAGGCACATTTTCTGATTATCAGACCAGTGATATTGTCACTATATCATGGTGAAATTCTGTATACAGGAGTGCTATGTTCATTGTCAAGCAACCCACAAATGAATATAGCATGTAGGTTTTTTTAGGGACCCCTGGAACACAGCCATTTCAGGAGGTACCTTCCAGTCAGTGGTCTCCAGGAGGTTAGAAGTTGTGCCCTCAGCAGCTGGACACTCCTGCCACGGGAGATTTCCAGTCCATGTGTCTGGCTTATGAGAGCTTGCAGCCATTTTTGCCTGCCAGAGGAGAGCTTCCATTGGCAGGTGCTCAGACATGACCATTTGGCTCTCCCTCCATTCCAGTCCTGTTCCCCATAGTCTCTACCATTTCATCAAACAAATGGTGAAACATAGTATGCACATGAATGTATAAAGTACAAACATGGGTTAGTGTGCCCTCCTCCATCAGAGGAGTGAATGTTAGCTGGACGTGGAAATTGGAGACTGAAGCAGGGGCAGGGAGAGGGTAAATGGTGAAAAACCTTCAGTGTATGGCACATATAAGTCTGTTTGGCTTTAGAGTGGACTGAGGGTGTCAATGTCTGGTGTTTCTAAATCACAACCTGACAGAGAAATGAGTTTCAACTCCGCCCCCCCCCCCAATTTAGCAGCATTTACATTTTTAAATGAAATTTTATATAGAACACTATTATAGATAAAATTTCACCTCTGTCTCTGTAAAAGCAGGTAAATGGCTTAAAGGTCTACTCTTTACCCCCTGTGGAAGCCTTGAACACAGTCTAAAACGATAGGAAAGATAATTTATTGTCAAGTTTGAGAAAGAAATCCAGTCAAATCTGCACTGTGTTATGCTTGTTTACCTGGATGAAGCACTAAGTGCTCATACAAACCACTAATGAAAAGATGGGAAGCCTTAAAAAAATGAGGAAAGCATATAAAAGTCAGTTTGTAGAAAAAATAAATGCAAATATTAAGATAACTCAAAATATGAAATGAAGCTAAACTTCATTCATAATTAAGAAAATGCATATCAAAACAACAATGAGACACATTCCCCCTTTTTCACATCCGATGGGAAGAAATTAAAATGTTTAGTGGTATCCAGAACTAGTTGTGAGAGCGTGGGTAATGGGAATCCTTATACTTTGTTTCTGAGAGAAAATGGGTGCAACCTTTCTGGAGAGAAATTTAACAATATTAATGAAGATTAAAATGACCTGGAAGTTCCTTTGCTAGGAATTTACTCTATGGTTATGCTTGGAAAAAATTTACCAAGGCATACTTTTTGGGGGAGAGAGGGTATCCCTTCTTCTACACTCTGATGTTTTCTCCCATGTTGGAGGAACTTCCACCACCATGAGACTGTGCCTTTCTTTGCTTCCTCATTCACTCTTCCCAAGAGGAGGTGGAGTGACATATCTGATTTGTGAGCTTGGAAGGAGAAACAGACTTGTGCATCTCTGCCCCACCCTTTCTCCCTTCTTTAGGAAGCTGCCTGCCTGCAGGGCGTACACATTCCACTTGCCCCTCCATGCTGTACATGCTGTAGTTTTGTTTTGGTTTTTTTTTGTGTGTGTGTGTGTGTGTGTGTGTGTGTAAATCTTCCAATTCTGCATTGAATTATTAGGAAGCCCTTTTGCAGACAGTTTTGAGCAAAATTCTTCAATGTTTGTAGTAATGGAAGCAGTATTTTGCCCTCTGTATGCCTTAGTCTTTCTTTTCTCTCTCTTATTTAGTTGAGAACTAGGGTGGGACAAAAAGGGTAAACCCTGAGAAATATGTAAGGAATGGAATTTCAGCTGCAAAAGGAACCATAAACATTTTTACCTTGGCAGATTGATGTGATATTATTTTGGATAACGGGCTGCCTTCCTAGAATCCTATCCTGTTTTTAACTGCTCCAACTGGAATCCATAGATTTCAAGACTTATTTCATATGGTGTTTTGACTTTAGCAAGGTGAACCAGCTTGTGGCATCTTTGTCTACTAGCTAATGATTATTTTTATATGTGTCACACTAGCCTTAGGCAAACACTCAAGGGCATTAGGAGAAGACACAGGCCTTAGCAAACATGTCAGCCTTAGCAAGCATACATAGCCCTGTGCCTACAGTCCTCCAGAGAGATAATTTTGCATAAGAGGGATCATCTTTGCAATAAACCTTGACTCTTTTAGAGCCAACATCAATTGAGCACCTATTTGGATCTAGTGATCTTGAAGGATCAGTGGGATAAGAATACAATGGTCTTGGTTGCTAAGCAGATAATAAATTAACACACAGCAGAAACGCTAGTTCATTCAGTTATTTATGAGCCTAAGGTGGAAGCAGAAATAGAGCCTAATCTCTGACATCCCTCATCTTCTCCTCTCATCAGGGTACTCCTCCTTCTTCCATTACCTATGCTGATGCCTTGTCAGAGCGAATAAAGATAAGACAACACTACCATAATTCTTGTGTAAGGGGCTTTGCTCTGTGTGTGTAACTGCCCTGCCTGAACTGTCCTTCTCGCCCACCTCTGCCTATCCAGATCTGTTATATTCTTTGAGGCCCAGATGATGTCCTACCTCTTCCTTGAAGCCATTCTTGATTGTTTACACTTGTCTTCTTTCTTCTATGAACTTAGAACTTCATATCAAACAGCCTCATATTTTTCTCTAGACCCAAACGCCATGGGGGCAGGATTTTACTTGTACCTCTTAGCCAAATCACAGTGCTCTGTAGTTTTAAAAGTACTCTATGATTACAGGGTGGTTTATAATTTAACAGATTATGAGTAAATTTTGGAGTGTTACAGTAATATTTTATTAATATTTGAAAAAAGAAAATTTTTAATTTCACTAACCATCACCAGGAACTATTTTTATTTTAACTGTATTACCTGTCTTTATTTCTAAGCTGATCTCCCTTGCAGATCTACCCTGCATGTAGTATTCTGCATTATGTTTTTTTCCCTTACCAGATAGCATTATGTATAAGTCCATGCATCTATATAATTCTCAAGATTATCATTTTTATTGGTTGCATCATATTCTAGCTTGCCGATAGACCATAATTACCGTGTCATTCCCTTTTGTTGGACATAAAGATTATTTACAGTTTCTTGCCACAGTGTAGAGTTAACATTGTCAAGTGTGTAACTTTTGGGGTTTTGCTCTATTTTGAGGATAAATTCCCAGGATGTTGTGTGATTAATAATAGGTGTCAATAATTGAATGCCATTGATTTTGTCCCCAAAACACTTTTGAGTAACTTTGTGGGGTGAGTCACTATAAAAGTTACTCGTTTTCTTTTGGTTAACAAGATCTACAAAGAATATTTATTGATTATTAAATAATTTTCTCCTCAGTTTCAGTGTCCTACTTCCTTGGGAAATGTGGAAGCACTGGAATTAAAGTCTTCCAGGACATATACTTTTTCCTTTGGAACTTCAGAACACCAGATACAACTGCAACAAAACCACCCACATTTGGCTTGCAAGGATAAAACTGTCATGCAGAAAATCCTATAACCCAAATATCATTGTCTCCAGACACATGGCAAAAATAGCAGTGTGTCCAGGGAAATATGTATTGGTCCCTCTCATGTCTTCATCTGCAGTTCAGTTTTGCTGGCTATTAAAAATGCAAGAAACTTTGTTGGGATTTATCATTGGCTTACCAGCCTTCTTTAAAGGAATAATCACAAACTATAAAACATGCAAGGATTGAAACAGAGTGTATGACACTCATATAAAGATGGTTGTGATTTAAGAGACAGGAAATGTAATTACATGCTGCTGAAGTTCTTGTCCTTGCTTATGCAAGGGCACAGTAAATATAAAGTTTCCATACCCCAGGCAGGGCAAAGTCTTGCTATAACTTGTTGGAGAGATCTCAAGAATTGAGATCGAGAACTATTTTTTTTTCTGACAAGCATTTTGTGGACTGCCATAAATATTGTAGATTTGTAGTTATTTTAGATGTGTTGTTGAATCAAGCAATAAGTAGATAAGTACCAGAAGGATGCATCTCCAAAATTCATGCAGAGGTAATATGGTATCTCTCTTCTTTCATCCAGGATCTCAGGGTCATACCTCTTTCCCACTTTATTCTGTCATAAATCCACCTCAGTATTCTGCAACTTATGGACTAAATGGGAGAGAGAACCACCACAAACATAGCTAATATAAGTAGCAAGGGAAAGGGAGAGGAAGAGAAGCAAGCAAGGGCAGACAAGGAGATGTACCATCTCGATTCTACAGAGCTGAGCCATGAAGCCACAACTGTTCCTTGTTATTTGCTATTTTCATTTCCCGTTATTCACTGTTTCACATTCCCCTTTTCTCTGTCCATTATCTCAGATAGTCACAGTTCCTTGTCTGTACAGTAATCTAAACATTTATTTCTGAGAAGACAAAGTTTGTGGTGGTCCCAGCTATGTGTAGTTTGAGAAAGTCTGTACTTAATATTTACAGAGTGAAACAGAAGGTGGTTTACAGTATAGTCTGGGTTTAAACTCCTTGTGGCCCTCACTGTGTTGGAACAATATTTCCTGTTACTGTCAGTGTGAATCACCTCAGCCAAGCCCATGACCTCCTTTTTTTTTGCATAAGATACATGATCCCCAAATGTCCATACTGCAACTCAGCTTTCATCTAATGGAAATATTATTTGTTTTCAAGTAGAAATGTCCCTTGCATAGGTATTAAACCCGTGAACAAGCAGAGTGCTGACTATGGGATCAAAAGGCAAACATTTTGAGTGTGGACGATTAAATGTACCATTGAGAGGTACCATCCACATTTCTACTCTTTGGTTCTCAGATGTGTTCATTTGGTTGGGGGTGAAAAGACATGATATATTGGCCATTGATTTAGACATATACATATATTACAAGACATCACCCCAAGTCTACAAGATATTTTCTCCCAGCTGGGACTATATTGATTTTCAATGACCTATTTTAACATTTTTCAATATCAGCTACTTTTGGATGGTGAAGAACATAACAAGACCCCTGGCTTCAAACAGGGTTTAGAATGGAGAGCCTGATTGTCACACAGAGCTTCTTTAAAGAATTTACAATTGAATTGAGAGTTAAGTCCTGAGAAGTCATTTACTTGATAGAGGGAGGAGGGGGCAAGAGTGTTCCAGGCAGAGGGAAGAGAATATGCAAGGAGCTTGTGGGGGGAGAAATGATACTGTGTCTGAGAAACCAAAGAGTGAATAAGGGTAGAGTGAAGCACAGAGACTGAACCAAAGAGAAGTATGAAATGAGGGAAATGAGGATGGAGATATAGGCGGGACCAGAGCATATAGAGCCTTATAGACCATGTTAAGTATCTTTGGTATTTATCCTAAGAATAATAAAAAGCTATAAAAGTGTTCTAAGGATATGTGTGTGTGTGTGTGTGTGAGTGAGTGAGTGTGTGTGTGTGTGTGTGTGCACGATGCACATAGAAAGGAAAAGTTTTGACATAATCAGATTTGCTCTATAAAGCTTTCACTCCAGCTGTAGCATGGAAGAATGGAGGGCACATTACAAGGGTGCCAGGAAGCATACATAGAGACTAACTGGGGACCGCAACCAGAGTATGAGAAAAAAAGGGTGGCAGATTGGTGTCAATGAAGACTGGGATGAGTATATGGAATTCAAGAGCTTTTCAGAATATAACTGAAGACAGAAATAGATGCAATTACCCAAGAAGGTTGTGTAGAGTGAAGACCAAAGGACGAAGCTTGAGACTTGAGGAACTTCAACATTTAATGGTGGGATGGAGGAGGATAAACTCCCACTAGCTATCTATTTTACGTTTGGTAGGGTATATATGTCCATACCACTCTCTCACTTTGTCACAGCTTACCCTTCCCCCTCCCCATATCCTCAAGTCCATTCTCTAGTAGGTCTGTGTCTTTATTCCCGTCTTGCCCCTAGGTACTTCATTACCTTTTTTTCTTTTTTTTCTTAGATTCCATATATATGTGTTAGCATATGGTATTTGTTTTTCTCCTTCTGACTTACATCACTCTGTATGACAGACTCTAGGTCCATCCACCTCATTACAAATAACTCAATTTCATTTCTCTTTATGGCTGAGTAATGTTCCATTGTATGTATGTGCCACATCTTCTTTATCCATTCATCCGATGATGGACACTTAGGTTGCTTCCATCTCCTGGCTATTGTAAATAGAGCTGAAATGAACATTTTGGTACATGACTCTTTTTGAATTATGGTTTTCTCAGGGTATATGCCCAGTAGTGGGATTGCTGGTTCATATGATAGTTCTATTTTTAGTTTTTTAAGGAACCTCCATACTGTTCTCCATAGTGGCTGTATCAATTTACATTCCCACCAACAGTGCAAGAGGGTTCCCTTTACTCTACACCTTCTCCAGCATTTATTGTTTGTAGATTTTTTTTTTTTGATGTTGGGGATAGGAGTTTATTAATTAATTAATTTACCACTCTTCATGCCACTCTTCATCGCAGTGCTCGGGCCTCTCACTATCGCAGCCTCTCTTGTTGCGAAGCACAGGCTTCAGATGCGCAGGCTCAGTAATTGTGGCTCACAGGCCTAGTTGCTCTGTGGCATGTGGGATCCTCCCAGACCAGGGCTCGAACCCGTGTCCCCTGCATTAGCAGGCAGATTCTGTTTGTAGATTTTTTTGAGGATGGCCATTCTGACTGGTGTGAGGGGACATCTCATTGTAGTTTTGATTTGCATTTCTCTAATGATTAATGATGTTGAGCATCCTTTCATGTGTTTGTTGGCAATCTGTATATCTTCTTTGGAGAAATGTCTATTTAGGTCTTCTGCCCATTTTTGGATTGGGTTGTTTGTTTTTATGATATTGAGCTGCATGAGCTGCTTTTAAATTTTGGAGATTAATCGTTTGTCAGTTGCTTCATTTGCAACCATTTTCTCCCATTCTGAGGGTTGTCTTTTGTTTTTGATTATGGTTTCCTTTGCTGTGCAAAAGCTTTTAAGTTTCATTAGTTCCCATTTGTTTATTTTTATTTCAATTTCTCTACGAGGGGGTCAAAAAGATCTTGCTGTGATTTATATCATAGAGTGTTCTGCCTATGTTTTCCTCTAAGAGTTTGATAGTTTCTGGCCTTACATTTAGGTCTTTAATCCATTTTGAGCTTATTTTTGTGTATGGTGTTAGGGAGTGTTCTGATCTCATACTTTTACATGTACCTGTCCAGTTTTCCAAGCACCACTTACTGAAGAGGCTGTCTTTTCTCCACTGTATATTCTTGCCTCCTTTGTCAAAGATAAGGTGACCATATGTGCATTGGTTTATCTCTGGGCTTTCTATCCTGTTCCATTGATCTATATTTCTGTTTTTGTGCCAGTACCATACTGTCTTAATTACTGTAGCTTTTTAATATAGTCTGAAGTCAGGGAGCCTAATTCCTCCAGCTCCCTTTTTCATTCTCAAGATTGCTTTGGCTATTCAGGGTCTTTTGTATTTCCATACAAATTGCGAAATTTTTTATTCTAGTTCTGTGAAAAATGCCAGTGGTAATTTGATAGGGATTGCATTGAATCTGTAGATTGCTTTGGGTAGTCGAGTCATTTTCACACTGTTGATTCTTCCAATCCAAGAACATGGTATATCTCTCCATCTATTTGTATCATCTTTAATTTCTTTCATCAGTGTCTTATAATTTTCTGCATACAGGTCTTTTGTCTCCTTAGGTAGGTTTATTCCTAGATATTTTATTATTCTTTTTGTTGCAATGGTAAATGGGAGTGTTTTCTTAACTTCACTTTCTGATTTTTCATCATTAGTGTATAAGAATGCCAGAGATTTCTATGCATTAATTTTGTATCCTGCTACTTTACCAAATTCATTGATTAGTTCTAGTAGTTTTCTGGTAGCATCTTTAGGATTCTCTATGTATAGTATCATGTCATCTGCAAACAGTGACAGCTTTACTTCTTCTTTTCCAATTTGGATTCATTTTATTTCTTTTTCTTCTCTGATTGCTGTGGCTAAAACTTCCAAAACTATGTTGAATAATAGTGGTGAGAGTGGACAACCTTGTCTTGTTCCAGATCTTAGTGGAAATGGTTTCAGTTTTTCATCATTGAGGACGATGATGGCTGTGGGTTTGTTATATGTGGCCTTTATTATGGCGAGGAATATTCCCTCTATGCCTACTTTCTGCAGTGTTTTTATCATAAATGGGTGTTGAATTTTGTCGAAAACTTTTTCTGCATGTACTGAGATGATCATATGGTTTTTCTCCTTCAATTTGTTAATATGGTGTATCACGTTGATTGATTTGCATATATTGAAGAATCCTTGCATTCCTGGAATAAACCCCACTTGATCATGGTGTATGATCCTTTTAATGTGCTGTTGGATTCTGTTTGCTAGTATTTTGTTGAGGATTTTTGCATCTATGTTCATCAGTGATATTGGCCTGTAGTTTTCTTTCTTTGTGATGTCTTTGTCTGGTTTTGGTATCAGGGTGATGGTGGCCTCATAGAATGAGTTTGGGAGTGTTCCTCCCTCTGCTGTATTTTGGAAGAGTTTGAGGATAGGTGTTAGCTCTTCTCTAAATGTTTGATAGAATTAGCCTGTGAAGCCATCTGGTCCTGGGCTTTTGTTTGTTGGAAGATTTTTAATCACAGTTTCAATTTCAGTGCTTGTGATAGGTCTGTTCATATTTTCTATTTCTTTCTGATTCAGTCTTGGCAGGTTGTGCATTTCTAAGAATTTGTCCATTTCTTTCAGGTTGTCCATTTTATTGGCATAGAGTTGCTTGTAGTAATCTCTCATGATATTTTGTATTTCTGCAGTGTCATTTGTTACTTCTCTTTTTCATTTCTAATTGTATTGATTTGAGTCTTCTCCCTTTTTTTTCTTGATGAGTCTGACGAATGGTTTATCAATTTTGTTTATCTTCTCGAAGAACCAGCTTTTATTTTTATTGATCTTTGCTATCATTCCCTTCATTTCTTTTTCATTTATTTCTGATCTCATCTTTATGATTTCTCTCCTTCTGCTAATTTTGCTTTTTTTTAATTCTTCTTTCTCTAATTGCTTTAGGTGCAAAGTTAGGTTGTTTATTCGAGATGTTTCCTGTTTCTTAAGGTAGGATTGTATTGCTATAAACTTCCCTCTTAAAAATGCTGTTGCTGCATCCCATAAGTTTTGGGTCATCGTATCTCCATTTTCATTTGTTTCTAGGTATTTTTTGATTTCCTCTTTGATTTCTTCAGTGATCACTTCGTTATTAAGTAGTGTATTGTTTAGCCTCCATGTGTTTGTGTTTTTTACAGAACTTTTCCTGTAATTGATATCTAGTCTCATAACATTGTGGTCGGAAAGGATACTTGATACGATTTCAGTTTTCTTAAATTTACCAAGGCTTGATTTGTGACCCAAGATATGATGATCTATCCTGGAGAATGTTCCATGAGCACTTGAAAAAAATGTGTATTCTGGTTTTTTTGGATGGAATGTCCTATAAGTATCAATTAATTCCATCTTGTTTAATGTATCATTTAAAGCTTGTGTTTCCTTATTTATTTTAATTTTGGATGATCTGTCCATTGGTGAAAGTGGGGTGTTAAAATCCCCTGCTATGATTGTGTTACTGTCGATTTCCCCTTTTATGGCTGTTAGTATTTGCCTTATGTATTGAGGTGCTCCTATGTTGGGTGCATAAATATTTACAATTGTTATTTCTTCTTCTTGGATCAACCCCTTGATCATTATATAGTGTCCTTCTTTGTCGCTTGTAATAGTCTTTTTTAATGTCATTTTGTCTGATATGAGAGTTGCTACTCCAGCTTTCTTTTGATTTTCATTTCCATGTAATATCGTTTTCCATCCCCTCACTTTCAGTCTGTATGTGTCTCTAGGTCTGAAGTGGGTCTCTTGTAGACAGCATATATATATGGGTCTTGTTTTTGTATCCGTTCAGCCAGTCTGTGTCTTTTGGTGAGAGCATTTAATCCATTTACATTTAAGGTAATTATCGATATGTATGTTCCTATTCCCATTTTCTTAATTGTTTTGCATTTGTTATTGTAGGGCTTTTCCTTCTCTTGTGTTTCTTGCCTAGAGAAGTTCCTTTAGTCTTGTGTTTCTTGCCTAGAGAAGTTCCTTTAGCATTTGTTGTAAAGCTGGTTTGGTGGTGCTGAACTCTCTCACCTTTTGCTTGTCTGTAAAGGTTTTAATATCTCCATCAAATCTGAATGAGATCCTTGCTGAGTAGAGTAATCTTGGTTGTAGGGTTTTCTCCTTCATCACTTTAAATATGTCCTGACACTCCCTTCTTGTTTGCAGAGTTTCTGCTGAAAGATTAGTTATTAACCTTATGGAGATTCCCTTGTGTGTTATTTGTTGTTTTTCCCTTGCTGCTTTTAATATGTTTTCTTTGTATTTAATTTTTGACAGTTTGATTAATATGTGTCTTGGCATGTTTCTCCTTGGATTTATCCTGTATGGGATTCTCTGTGCTTCCTGGACTTGATTAACTATTTCCTTTCCCATATTAGGGAAGTTTTCAACTATAATCTCTTCAAATATTTTCTAAGTCCCTTTCTTTTACTCTTCTTCTGGGACCCCTATAATTCAAATGTTGGTGTGTTTAATGTTGTCCCAGAGGTCCCTAAGACTGTCCTCAGTTCTTTTCATTCTTTTTTCTTTATTTTGCTCTGCAGTAGTTATTTCCACTATTTTATCTTCCAGGTCACTTATCCATTCTTCTGCCTCAGTTATTCTGCTATTGATCCCATCTAGAGTATTTTTCATTTCATTTATTGTGTTGTTCATCATTGCTTGTTTCCTCTTTAGTTCTTCTAGGTCCTTGTTAAATGTTTCTTGCATTTTCTCTATTTTATTTCCAAGATTTTGGATCATCTTTACTATCATTATTCTGAATTCTTTTACAGGTAGACTGCCTATTTCCTCTTCATCTGTTAGGTCTGTTGTGTTTCTATCTTGCTCCTTCATCTGCTGTGCGTTTTTCTGTCTTCTCATTTTGCTTATCTTACTATGTTTGGGGTCTCCTTTTTGCAGGCTGCAGGTTCATAGTTCCCATTGTTTATGGTGTCTGTCCCCAGTGGCTAAGATTGTTTCAGTGGGTTGTGTAGGCTTCCTGGTGGAGGGGACTAGTGCCTGTGTTCTGGTGGATGAGGCTGGATCTTGTCTTTCTGGTGGGCAGGTCCACGTCTGGTGGTGTGTTTTGGGGTGTCTGTAGCCTTATTATGATTTTAGGCAGCCTCTCTCCTAATGGGTGGCATTGTGTTCCTGTCTTGCTAGTTGTTTGACATAGGGTGTTTAGCACTGTAGCTTCCTGGTCATTGAGTGAAGCTGGGTGTTGGTGTTGAGATGGAGATCTCTAGGAGACTTTCACTGTTTGATATTACGTGGACCTAGGAGGTCTCTTGTGGACCAGTGTCCTGAAGTTGGCTCTCCCACCTCAGAGGCACAGCCCTGATGCCTGGCTGGAGCGCCAAGAGCCTTTCATCCACACGGCTCAGAACAAAAGGGAGGAAAAGTAGAAAGAAAGAAGGAAAGAGGATAAAATAAAATAAAGTAAGATAAAATAAAGTTATTAAAATAAAAAATAATTATTAAGAAAAAAATTTTAAGTAAAAAAAAAAAAAAAAAAAAGGATGGACAGAACCCTAGGACAAATGGTGAAAGCAAAGCTATATAGACAAAATCTCACACAGAAGCATACACATACACACTCACCAAAAGAGGAAAAGGGGAAAAAATAATATATCTTGCCCCCCAAGTCCACCTCCTCAATTTGGGATGATTCGTTGTCTCTTCCACAGATGCAGGGCACTTCAAGTTGATTGTGGAGCTTTAATCCGCTGCATCTGAGGTTGCTGGGAGATATTTCCCTTTCTGTTTTTTGTTTGCACAGCTTCCGGGGTTCAGTTTTGGATTTGGCCCCGCCTCTCCGTATAGGTCGCCGGAGGTCGTCTGTTCTTCGCTCAGACAGGACGAGGTTAAAGGAGCAGCTGATTCGAGGGCTCTGGCTCACTGAGCCCGGGGGGAGGGAGGGGCACGGAGTGCGGGGCGGCAGAGGCCGGAGTGACGTTGCACCAGCCTGAGGCGCGCCAAGCGTTCTCCCGGGGAAGTTGTCCCTGGATCCCGGGACCCTGGCAGTGGCGGGCTGTACAGGCTCCCGTGAGGGGCAGTGTGGATAGTGACCTGTGCTCGCATACAGGCTTCTTGGTGGCAGCAGCAGTGGCCTTAGCATCTCAGGCCCGTCTCTGGTGTCCACGCTGATAGCTGAGGCTCGTGCCCATCTCTGGAGCTCCTTTAAGCGGAGCGCTTAATCCCTCCTCCTCGCACACCAGGAAACAAAGAGGCAAGAAAAAGTCTCTTGCCTCTTCGGCAGCTCCAGACTTTTTCCTGGACTCCCTCCTGGCTAGCCGTGGTGCACTAACCGCCTTCAGGCTGTGTTCGCCGCCAACCCCAGTCCTCTCCCGGCTTCCGCCCGAGCCTCAGCTCCCAGCCCCCGCCCGCTCCGGTGGGGGAGCAGAAAACCCTCTCGGGCTGGTGCGTGCTGGTCGGTACTGATCCTCTGTGCGGGAATCTCTCCGCTTTGCCCTCCGCACCCCTGTTACTGTGCTCTCCTCCGAGGCTCCGAAGCTTCCCCCTCCGCCACCTGCAGTCTCCTCCCGCGAAGGGGCTTCTAGTGTGTGGAAACCTTTCCTCCTTCACGGCTCCCTCCCACTGGTGCAGGTCCCGTCCCTATTCTTTTGTCTCTGTTTATTCTTTTTACTTTTGCCCTACCCAGGTACGTGGGGAGTTTTTTGCCTTTTGGGAGGTCTGAGGTCTTCTGCCAGCGTTCAGTGGGTGTTCTATAGGAGAAGTTCCACGTGTAGATGTATTTCTGATGTATCTGTGGGGAGGAAGGTGATCTCCGCGTCTTACTCATCCGCCATCTTCCCAGCTCTGAGGAAAGTGTTTTAAGTGATGGTTGTGATTAACAGTGTAAAACACTAGTGAGAGGTAATGTAAAATGAGTGCTTACAAAAATGTCCCTTGAGTTTAGTGCCAGAGAGGCGTTGATGATCCTTAGCATGAGCAATTTTGGTGGATGGATGTAGGTAGAAGGAAGAGTGGGAAGTGAGGAAACAGAGACAAAGTGATAGCTGCACAATATTTAAGGAATTATGTGAGCGGAGAGGGATTCGTTGCTGGGGAGGAATGTGGGTTCGTGTAGAGTGTTGTTTTAATAGGAGAGTTTTGTGAGAAAGGACACCCGATAGTGTAAATTTGCTGAAATAAACAAGAAACGGGATTTAAAGAAGGAGGGGGCTGGACAGTTCCTCTGCTGTGGTAAGAGGGAAGTGGGTTTAGGGGTGGGGATACTAGGAGTTTGATAGCAGGAAACTGAGGAGTTCCCATTTGACGGCTTTTACTTTCCGTGCAGTAGTAGTTATCTGCCGAGAGTGGAGAGCCATGGGGAAAAGAGTGGAGATTTGAGAGGAGTTTTGAAATTGCTATTAGGAAGATGATCATAAAAGGAAAAAGGACCAGAGCAGGACTGCTGGGCAGTGTTGGTGATTATGCATTTATACATCTGAATGAACCGGCTGATGGGTAGATTGTGGAGGATGGAGAGAGAAGTTCAAATGAATTTACCTAGGCAAGTGGTGCCCAGACTGTGTTGAACAGGTCTTTTGTTAAATACCTAAGATGTGAATAGATACTTTGCTAAACATAGAATAGCATGTCAGGGGAGGGGGAACCTAAAGAATTCTGTCTACTGTCTCCCTCACTTAGAAATTCACAGTGTCCTTCATTGTACTGTGTGTCTATGAGAAGTCTGAAACTTGCTAAATTTTGTTTAAACCAGTTTCCCCCTAGAGAGTTCTTCAAGATCAGGCCTCTGCCTGACAGCCTTGCCATCTGTCAGTCTCCTGATCTACTGCCTCCCTCCCCATTTCTCCTGGACTATTTACATTTCTTTAAAATGCCCCAGTCCTTCTTTCCTCAAGTCCTTTGCACAGGGTGTTCCCTTAGCCTGGAACATCCTTTTCCCCACCCACTTTTCATATGACTGTCTCCGAGTAGAAATCACTTATGCCAGAAAGCCTTTCTCCGATCGCCCAAGCTTTGTGTCAGTTGTCTATGTTTGTCTGGTCTCCTGTTCTGAGGTCAGACAACCCTAACTCCCTGTTGGCTTATAGTCTCTCCCACTGGACTGTAAGCAGCTTGAAGCAAGGAAATTTGCCTTCTTTAGCGCTGTTTCCCCAGCACAGGGTTCATTCAGAGTACAGGCTCTGTCAGTGGCTGGAGAGCCAATGATAAATGGTTCTTCCTTTCACTTTGTGCAGGGGAGGAGGGAGGTGCATGATTGCGAGGGATGCTGCATCAGGTGGATCTGGCCCTGGGTGGGCACTGAATCAGCAAACTCTGGGCTGGTGCTGGAGCCTTACGCTTCCATAGTTAACTTCGGTCATTGTTTTCTGCACACAATAATAGTTAAATATATGCGAGTTCCCATCATGCATATCTGTAACGCACATGCACACAATTTGCATTCTCTCTTTTCTCAGCTTTTCCTTTTAGCTTCTCCATCTGCCCTAGATTGCTTATGGAGTTATGGTTGTTTTCATACTCTTTTAATTCATCTTGATCTCTTCCCTCCCCTTATAATGTTTTCCATAGTCATTCCTCTGGGCATTTTGCCCTTTTATTTTGTCTTTTATTTCTTCTTCTTTGTAGTCTGCTTAAAGCGCCTCCCAACAGACTTTCAATAGGAATACAGAGGCTCACTTTGGCGGTGCAGATGTTAAACAATGGCAATGTTCAGAGCTTTTCTTTTTTTTTCCTTCTTTTAATAAATGTATTTATTTATTTATGGCTGCAATGGTCTTCGTTGCTGCACTCGGGCTTTCTCAGTTGAGTAGAGCAGGGGCCACTCTTCGTTGCAGTGCAAGGGCCTCTCATTGTGGAGGCTTCTCCTGTTAGGGAGCACAGGCTCCAGGCACGCGGGCTTCAGCAGTTGTGGCACACGGGCTCAGCAGTTGTGGCACACGGGCTCAGTTGCTCTGTGGCATGTGGGATCTTCCCAGACCAGGGCTCAAACCCGTGTCCCCTGCATTGGCAGGCAGATTCTTAACCACTGCGCCACCAGCAGTGCTTTTCTTTTTTCTCTTTTTTTACTTTAGGGACTAGATGCATACAGTGTTTCACTGCTCATTCTTTGTAATAGTACTGCACAAGCAAAATGTTAATCAGTTATGGCAGCAGAACTAATTAAAAAGCATGCATTATACATCTTGTGGACACAGTCTTCATTAGCATAGATTCTCAGCATTACACATTCACATCAGAGGGAATGAAAAGGAAAAATTAAAAATTAAAAAGACATACATGCAGAGAACCAGGCACTTTGGTTTTCTTAAGACTTTTGTCAAGTGTATCTCCTTGAGGATTCAAATGTCCCTTTCATTTTTTGTGTGATTTTTAAAAGAAAAACATGATGTCCTGTTTTTATATATTTAAAAATAATCCAATAAACCTTATAATGACAAAGTTAATCCTACTTTTACCCCCTCAGAAGCTTAAATGATACTCAATGAATAGGTTTCTAGAAACAGAAACATACCTTTAATTTATCTCTTCCATAACATTTCCTAATAGACATTTGACTATGAGTAGCTCAGTCACTAGACTCTCATGTTTGCAATGCTGTTGCTTTCAACTCAGTTCTTATTCCAGAACCCAGCTTGGACAGTAGCAAGACGGGCCGAGTCAAGGGAAAGGGCAGCTCAGAACTGCCATAGAGTTCCTCCCTGTTTTTTGACTTCTTCCTTAGGAGGATATGTTGGCTCAGGCTTTTTGTGACAGTTTGGGCTTAAGAATACTGGACCACATATCTTCTGTGCTGACAGAGTTCTCTTGTGCATAATCACTTCTCATAACTTTCTCTGTAGACACATTCACGTGGAAACCAATGTGATAGACAGTAGAAGTGCTGATATGGGGATGACTAGGCATCCTTTAGTCACTGAGCCAGGTAATGTGATGATTGGATTCTGCTTTTAACCATAAGTATTCATATCACTTTTTAGTTTCTTGCCTCCTTCCAAAATAGGATTCAAGAGCTTGAAATGCTGAGTTGATGACACTATTATAAGAGCTTCACAACTCATCTCCCTACATTTACTCTTGGCCCATAGTCTATTCTCCGCTCAACAATTCAAGTGAGATTTAGAAAATGTAAATCAGATCATACTGCACCCTTGTGTAAAACTCTCATGCTTCCCATCATTTAGGAGAAAGTTCAGCCTTCTAAATGGCCATCTAGGCCCTCCTTGATTTGGCCCCATCTCTAATCTCATTTCTTATCACCATCTGTCTTTTCCACTTTGCTCTAATAACACTGGCATTCCTGTTCCTTGGACATGTCGAACTCGCTTCCTCCTCAGGACCTTTGCACATGCTCTGCCTTTTCTTCTGACAGTCTTACCCCAGATGTAAGTATGGTTTGATCCATCAGTTCATGCAGGTGTCTCCTCAGAAGGGACTTCTCTGACTACCTTTTCTGGAACACTAGGTAGCACTTATGGCTACCTGATCTTTAGTGTATATTTATTTGAAATGTCTTCTCTCTGTCAAAATGCAGGCTCCTTGTGGTTAGGGGTTTTATCTCTCTGACTCAGTGTTTTTATAGCACAGTCTGGAAGAGTACCTGGTACATAGTATTCACTACCCATTTATTGAATAAATGAATGAGTGAATCTTCTGTGGTGTACTTGAGTGAATACTGGTATTTAGATTTGACCAGTTATCAAATTCAAAAGGACCTGTTAGACACATGCCTCATAATGTGAGAGCTTAAGAGGAAATTACATAGGATAGGACAGTGAAAAATATTGTAAAGAGGTGAGGCTGGTATTATTGCAGGACAATAATTCAGTGTCAGGTGGGATCTAAGTATACTTCATATAAAAGGACAGAGTGACAATATTACAGTTGCTTTCATCAAAACCTAAAATGGTTCATGAGCGTTCAGGGAAAAGAGCCCTCTTCTACCCAACTGCTCAAACTGTAAATTGACATCTCTCTGGTGTCACTATTTATCAAAAGCCTCAAAAAGTTGCATTAATTTTTGACTCATCAATTCCACTTCAGATAATTTAGCTTACAAAATAATTAGGATCATGACACTCCTAATTAGCTCCAAAGACACTTGGTACAGTCATTGACAATAAGAAAAAAAATTGGAAACAACTTAAATATCCAACCATATGGCTTTGGCTAGATAAATTACAGTATGATTAGACAATGGAATTCTGTGCAGCCAGTTAAAATAGAAAGATATTCACAATAAAATGCTAGGTGAAAAAAGTTTATGAAACAATATGTACTCATTAAAAATACATATGTATGTAATAAAATTGGTTTATGCTTATGTTGATTTAACCACCTAAATGTTACCAGTGGTTATCTCTTCATTTAGAGTGATTGGAAATTTTAAGTTTTCTGTTTTTTAATGATTCTATAAGGAACATTTGTTATGTGTATTTGAAAATAGACACCAATAAACCCCACAAAGAGTGAATGATTTGTGAAAGAGCTTCATGCATAGAAGTTTGTCTGTGAATATGCTTCTTCATGCTGTGACCTATCTTTGGGTTATGCACCCATTTATCTGACACACATTTAGTGAGCACCTACTGTATGCCAAGTTCCATATTAGGTTATCCCTCTACCATGGGGATACTGACTTCACACAACCCTTCCCCACCACTGTAGGCATCTCCCTGGGACAGAGGGGAGGCTCTTTCACACACCCCTTTATCTCCTTTTCCTTGAAGTTGTTTCCACAATGTAAAGTGTCTGTGTTAGCCCAATCTCAAGGCTTTTCATTTTGGACAGGCCACTCTACCGAGATTTTTTTTTTTTTTTTTTTTTGCCCAGAAGAGCTGCTCCTTGATAGTAAAATGGAATGTTTGACCTGCAACAGTTTCTGTTTGAGGTCATCTCCCAACTGTGTCACTGGACTATGTGCCTGGCTTAGCTTCCCAAGACAGAGCTGATATATTTATTTTGTTTTCTACTGTACAAGCTGGACAGAGACAGGAATAAAAGGCACCTTGCTGAATGACTTCCACACAGAGAAGTAGCTAAAGGACAGGCAGTGAAATGATACCTCCTTTTCTAGGTGTCTTACTTGAAGTGGAATCCCCAGCATATCAGCTCACACAGAGCAGGCACTCAGTAAGTACTTAAGTGATTTACAAACAGTCCAGATATCAGCTTGCTTGTTTCTAATCTCACTGAAAGCACCCTAGCGGGGGGGCCTGTTTCTCCATATACCAACTCAGAAACATGTGAAAATGTAAGGAATTTGGGAAGAGTACTATGTGTAGTAACTCTGACAAATGAAAGCATGCTATGGCAAAATGACCAAGATGAGAAGGCACATAAATAACCCATGTGGCACGGTAAAGATTGCAAAAGCACACACAGACAGTCGGCCTTGGCCCTGCTTAATGTGCAGGCATTTAATTGGAAACCTAAAGAATAAA
This sequence comes from Kogia breviceps, assembly GCF_026419965.1. Lineage (NCBI taxonomy): Eukaryota > Metazoa > Chordata > Mammalia > Artiodactyla > Physeteridae > Kogia > Kogia breviceps. Next base: position 46,989,065 of record NC_081317.1, on the reverse strand, counting down.
TTAAGCTTTCTGTGTTGGAATCACTCTCTGTCATTCTGCTTATCTGTCCCTGAATGAGATGAATTTCCATAGCACGCTTAGATTGCTTTATTCGACACCAGCAGGCAACCACTGTTAATGCTTCTTTTCTCTCCTGGTAACTGGAAGGGAGTTTTCATCTTCCTGGGGGAGGTGGTTGAACCAGAGTTGCCCCACAGAGTCCATCTGCATCATTAACCTCTAGGAATAGAGAGCAGTCTCTGCCTCTCTCCTTCCCCAATTAGCAGCAGTTTCCACTCTACTTAATACCCAGTGTTCCCAAAATAGGCACATATGCTTCTGTGTTTCACATATCCCAAGACTTACCGTCCGTCTAGAAGAAAAAAATGAAGGGTCTGCAGAAGAGAGATGATTTCCCATATAAAGCACATGAGGTTTCCACTACCTATGGGTCGCACAATCTACTCTTATCTTCTGTTTTACTTCAACTCCAGGAAAATCCCATTCTCATCAAGAAAAATGTGTCAGAAAAAAGAACCCAGATTACTCTTGTCGTAGGGGGGTTATATAACCAATTTCCCAAACCAGCTAATAAAAGGAGGCTTTATCAACATGAAGACAGGAGAGTTTTGAAGGTGATGAGGAGCAACAAGTTTTCTCCCTGTGGCGGCTATGATCGCAATCATGAGATGATAACTTCAGAGGAAGAAACATGCCCCTTTGCCCTTTCAGATAGTCAGTAAGCTTTTGCAAGCAGGCACCACTGTACTCTCATTTAGGTTTTAATTAATATCAAATTACAGTTGTGTTTTCACAACATCCCTAGTTAGATCCCCATTAGGCGTAAAAGAGTTCATCCGGGTGGATGTTATTGTGAAGAACAGGGGATCGAGTACGAGATACACGGCTGGTGCAGGGGCTGGGAACGGGGGCGGGGGACACATGTAGAACAACGATACTCACAGGCCTCCTTGTGACATGATGATAAGGTTTTGTTCTACTTAGGAGAGCTTCAGAGTTGAGGGGCAGCATGGCAGAGCGCAAAGAGGAGGATGTTGAAATTGGACAGCATTGGGTACATATCCTATAAAATGAGAAAAACTAGTGGTTGCCAGTGGGGAGAGGGAAGAGGGGAGGGGAGAGATAGGAGTATGGGATTAAGAAACACAGACTACTATGTATAAAATAGATAAACAACAAGGATATATTGTACAGCACAGGGAAATATAGCCACTGTGTTGTAATAACTGTAAATGGAGTATGATCTCTAAAAACATTGAAGCCTATGTTGTACACCTGAAACTAATACACTAGTGTAAATCAACTATACTTCAATTAAAAAAAGATGGTGCCCATCCACATCTAGGGTTTCTGGGAAGATTAATGAGCTTGTTTTTGTAAAGTTTCAGGTACAGGTAGGTGCCCAGTAATCGGTGGCCGTTATTGCCTCTAATTTGCATATGTAAATTGCAAAGAGGGTCATATAGACTGAGCTGAGTAAGAATAATCTTTTTAGAAGAATGTGAACTTTTAAGGATACAATTCCCACCATGATCACTACAGAGGATTTTCTCAGACCCTTTTTTACGTCCTGAATGAGGGAGTAAGCAGGTTATGTCTCCTTTCTGGGCTCTTCTGTTGGCACTTCACCAGAGGCCCTGGAGTGTTGAATAGAGAGAAGGAGCAGGGGCAGGAATGAATCATGGTGGTAGCAGCAAAGCCTTTCAGATCTCTATCTTAAAACAGAGTTTACTCTTTAAAGAAGACTAAGAAGAATTGTACTGTGATAATAATTGTGATTGCCTTTGAAAGATAGGCGTATAAAGGATTTTTTTTTCCTGTCCTCTCTGTATTTTCTACAATGAGCCAGCATATAGTACTTTTATAATTAGGAAAAAGAAAACAGCCCCTTGTTAATTACGTCATTGTCCTAAGTCTCCTTCTGGACTTTTGAAGGAGTAAAGTTTGAGGAGCTTAGCAGACTCATGGTCAGATGTACATTAATAGGGCATGAGAGGTTTAGAAACTCAAATTCTAGCCTCAGAAAGCAGCACAGCCCCAGTAGGCTAGGACCCTAGACCCCTTTAGAGTTTATAAAAGGCAAGGACAGTATTTAATATGAAAGGATCTAGCTTTGTAAACATACCTCTAACCTCAGAAAAAGAAAAGTTGGTCCCTCCCTGATTTCTGGAGCATTTTGTTCCAGCGTGGGACAAAGTCTAGTGGCCTAGCCTCTGATACAGAATTTTGGTTCTCTGGGAACTTCAGCGAACATGAGTAACTTGGACAATTGCTGGCTTATCACACTTAGCCTGGCACCCTGTTTCTGTACTATCAGCAAACCCAGTAGGAATAGCTACAGGGGAGCTTGGGAGCATCTTGAGTAAGTTTTAATTTAGGCAGTTATCTTCTTCAAACAGACAGTTTGGGACTCTTTCGGTCAAGCAAATGGTCTTAGCAAACACTGTGGTGCTTGTTTAGACAAGAACACTTCGATTGATGCTTCTGCACCAAAATAACTCTGGAGAACAAGCCATTAGCCTGCCACTTAGCTCACATGGGTAAGCCAATCTGCATACTGAAAATGGTACAGCTGACCTGGAATGTGAGTACATTTTGAGTAAATAAGAGAGAAAGAGATTTAAGAGGCTACGATTTTTGCAGAATTATAACATAACTCTGGGGATGTGTTGTGAAAAACCAGAAGACGCAGCTCTTTAAGGACTTTGGTGCAACAGAATGAAAAGTCGTATGCAATTGCAGAAAATTAATGACAACTAGGCCAGCGTCCTAAAGAGTCAAGGAGTAGTAAAGTAAGTGAAAACAAGGAGAGGACTTTTGTAGTTGTTGAAATCTCTTTTCATTCCAACTTCATTTGCTTATATTGACTTCACTGACTTGTCTTCCTAATTTTGTTACCAAACCAGGTTCATTTGCCTCATGCACAGCAAGTCAAAACCCTGAGACCCCAAGATTTGCAGCAGAGAAGGGGTTTATTCACAAGGCAGTCGAGTCTCAGATCCATCTCTCTAAAGGAGAGGGGCTTGGGATATTTATGGGGTAAAGAAGCAAATGGTCTTAGAAGTGGAGAGAGGTGATTGGAGGTAGGGAAAAGGGGAAATAATCTGTGTTCTATGCAGTCATATCTGAGTTACAAGCTTCTTCATGGGATGTATGTTTAAAAAAGGAGGTGCTTAGCATGATCTGAGGGTGGAATTTTTGGCCCTCTGACATCAAAAGTTCGTTCACTGGACACCTGCATGGGCTCAGTTTTAGGGTGAGTGGTCCCAACCAGACTTAGCCAGCTTGAACTAGACACAGCTGACTCCAAGTTCCTGAAAAACAACTTTGACAAACATCTTATTGTTTGGGCTAGGTGAAGGTTGCAGGGTATACAGCTTACAACAAAATAACTAAGGCAAGCTTGCTCACCCAAGGTGGGTACAAGCAGATGGGTTTTTAGAAAGCTGTAAGACTAGCTCAAGAATTTCTGTTAGTCACCCGTTTCTGTAAACCCTATGGTGTACCATTTCAGGATAGGTTTTCTAACTCTATGGGCCATGGTTTCAATATTATATTCCATCTCTCATGCTCACAGTAAATAAAGGTGATGGAGCACTTGATTAATGTACAGAAACCAACTGCTATGGACTGAATTATAGCAATAATTCACTGTAATAATTATAGCACTCCCAATTAATATGTTGAAACCCTAACCCCCAATGTGATTGTATTTGGAGATAGGGAAGGAAATATCCTTTTAGAAGGAAATTAGGTCCAATAAGGTTATAAGAGTGGGGTTCTAATCTGACAGGGTTGGTGGGCTTTTTAAGAGGAGAGAGAGAGAGATATCTCCCTCTCCCCATGTGCATGTACCGAGGAGAGGCCGTGTGAGGACACAATGAGAAAGTAGGTGTCTGTAACCCAAGGAGAGAGCTCTCACCAGAGGCTGACCCTGCTGGCACCTTGATCTTGGATTTCCCAGCCTCCAGAACTGTGAGAAACAAATTTCTGTTGTTTAAGCCACCCAGTCCATGGTATTTTGTTATGGCATCCCTAGCTAAGACACTAACGATGTTTTCGTTTTGTTTTGGTAAAGTTTCTTTAAATTACTATGGCAGAATCCTGGCCCAGAATTTTTTTTTAAATCAGACTTAATTGTTTTCATCTCATTTCCTAACTGACAGAGATAATATCTCATGGTTATTTCCCATCACTTGCAGTGACATTTTTTGCTGGAAAGAAAAGAGGTCATGTTACCATACACCTTGGAAGGTCTGTTTCTTCACACCCATCTGTCTTAAGTGATTCCACCGTCAGCCTTGAATGTGGAACCCTCCAAATGGGTTCTTCTTAAATTTTTTCAATTCTAAATCTTGAACAATTTTATTTTACTGTTTCCCAAGTAGATATAATTGAGCTATACCAATGAATGTAGGAGAAGGCTGAGCTTCTGTTATAATTATGATTAAAATATGATAATAATGCAACACTATTAATGAAACATTAAAAGGATGAAGAGAAGAATAAATGGTATTTTAGAACATTCAACAACCAAATACCTTTTTTTAGGAAAGTATTTTATTTTTGTGTCTCAACAGATGAAATTCATAACCTTGTTTTCTGATAAGACAATTCAAACATACAAATCAATTACAACAATGTGCTTATCAGCTCCCCCCTCCCACCCCTGTATTTGAAAGCATCTGACAATTTTGAAGGACACCAACACAATAGGGCTTAGCTAAACAATATGGCAATTAAAATTGGCCCTCTAAGAAAATAATTACAGTGGTTGTTGAAAAGAATTCGTCCTTTGAGCAAAACAGACAGCATGAGAAGAATCATCATGAAACGGGTAGATTTTAGCTTCCCTTCCAACAAAAGGGAAAAGAGGATGTATGTTAAAACAGTGGTACAGAAAGCTGGGGAGTCAGACTGAAAACAACAGAAAACCCTAGGCAATAAATTTCTCCAATGAAATGCATCCCCTTGAAGATATCCATTCAAAGTCTTATTTCATATTGAAATAACTACCCCCACCCCCAGCACCTGGAAGGGAATCATTTTATTATCTTTGGTAAAATTAGTTTAATAATTTTTCCAAGCGAACATCTCTCAAAGAGAGGGAAATTTGCAATGAATCTTGTAGACATCATATTAAAGATAAATCAAGCCAATTGATGGTCAATGCCATTTTAGATTCTAATTGTATTAGGGAGCAGACCTGGGCCTCCCAGGGGGAGAGGGGTTCATACTCAATGACCTTGTCCAGCCACTCTAAATCCTGTAGCACCTTTGTATTAGGCCCCCTATTCTACATACAATTCCCTCATGCTTTTACAATAAGCCTCACAGCACCCTTGTGAGGTAGGTTGTGTTATGGTCCTTTTGAGAGATAGGGATGCAGAGATGTTAAGTATCTTGCCCATTAACATGAACCCAGTGACAGAGCCCTTAGAACTCTTACTCCAGATCCTTGTCTTTTCAGTACTTAACTACACTGACGCCCTGAGAGTGGATCATTAAAGCAGGTAGGTCCTTAAAGCCAGATTAGTACCTGGCCATTTGGACACTAAGGCCCATCTCTAAACTACATGATTTGGATGATGGAATGTGAAATAAGTTGTGATCAACTGTGAAAGCCAAAGTTAATATGGAGAAATGCAGGATTAAAGTTGGGACTACAATTTGGTAACAATTTGATTTATTGATGTACTGTTAAGTTACTATGATAATGGATACTCAGTAGATGTTACATGATTAAGTAGATGAATGAATGAATGAATGAGTGAATGAATGGAGATTGTGCTTGGATAGGTGGAAAATCAAATTTTGTACATATTTTAAAACTAGAACTAGAGAAATCTGATTTCCAATTTCTAATCAAGAATGAGAAGGAAAGAGTTCAGTAGATTCCTGAATTTTCTGTGGACATATATTTGAGCTAATACTGACAGCATTTAAAAGAATATAGATACACAGACATTTACAATAACTTTTAATATAGAATCTGTGAACTTACTGGTTTTGAATCCAAACTATGAAGATCAATATTAGAGGTATTGCCACATACATATAATACCATCCATTTCCCTTCAAAACGAAATTCCCTTAAGTATACCTATTTTCTCATTGCCATTTGTTTGAAAAGCTTGTGCTCTCCACTTCTTATCAAATCCTATTTTGAAAATACATTGGACTAAAATAGTGAACTTCTTCTCTCTTGACTCACCAGTCAGGGAACACTTTTCAGTTACTTTTCATTTCTGTGAACCCATTTTTTTACTCCAGAAGACTCAGGACAGAAAACAGCTGCCATGTATTGAAACCAGCCCTCCATTAATACCAGCAATTTTTTTTTTTTTAAATTGTAGTGCCATGGAAGGCTATTGAGACCACTGAAGTACAGGCAACTGGATTCTCCAGGTGTCACTAAAACAGGAGAGCTTATGTAAATCAAGATGGTGGAGCTGACTTGGTAATCTCTTTGCATTCACATTTGTTCTGTGTTCAGTAAATTAATTCCCAGTAAGATGTTTGAACTGATACACAGTGAGGCTTAAAGAAACTCTGGACACTATGGTATGGGTTTGTTTGTGTATGTGTGTGTGTGTTTAAAGAAGTGTTTATCTAACTTTCACAAGAGTCCTGAATGTATATAATAGATGTAACCTGTTAGGCTTTTGTACATCCAGCTAATAGCCCATGAGTGAAAGAACAGATTAAATGTAGTGAATTGTCTCTATGCTATGGTACCAGCTTGATTTCTTGTGCCTAAGAATAATATGAGGAGTGATGCTGTCGTTAGAAAGGGCTTACATAAATGAGGAGGATCTGGTAAATAGATTTATCTCTCAATATGACAGTGAACAAAATTATTCAGTATATTCAATATACAACTATTGTTTAAGATTTAGGTCTTTCAAGTAAAGATGTAACCTATGTAGTAGTATGTTGTTTCTCACAGAGACTTTCCATGGGTTTTCATCTTTCAGACCCTATTTTCTTAGTGATTGAGTTCTGTTCTTAGTTTTCTTTATTAGAGGCAAACAGAATCGTGAGAATCCTCAGATAAACCATATATTTTCCAGCTGCCTTTTCTTTTTCCTTATCTTTCTCCTGTTAGTTCTTAGTAATTGTGTGTGTGTGTGTATCTGGCATTAAACTACATGTACTATATAGAGAGATTTATTGACATGTTCTGACTTTCTGATTTACCCAGTTCAGAGTAGTATGGAATGAAACAATGACTGTATAGCTATAACAAGAGTTTTCCTTTCAATCCAAATTTTTTATAGAGGGTCATAATTTTTGCATTTAGTTGTTTATAAGAGTTGATGAAAGGCACCGAGTGACAAGCCCTACGAGTCAGTGTCTTCACATTTTCCATCCATTGGTGGCAGAATTCCTAGGTGAATTTCCCCTCAGGAATCCCATTAAGGTTTCTCAATTTTTTCCTCAAGTTGGCCTTATTCCACATTAGTCTTCACATCCTGGGTTTTAGGTCTGACAATGAGGTAATTATGAAAAGAATATTGGGTTCTATAACATACTTATCTGCCTTAACAGGAGTATGCAGGAACTCATAACTTTTATTTCTACTATCTCAAATGACACAGAAACATTAACAACTGGAGCAGGATGCCCATGACTAAGGAAAATGAGAGGGAGAAAAAGACCAACAAACATCCCCCCAACTCAGAGACTCAAAACTCTGATGGGCTTGGAGCATTTATGAAGCTTGAAATTTATGAAGCAACACATGATCAGAATGTCCTTATAAGGAGAGAGCCAGAAGCCAGACTGCTAAGAGTACATTTGGCTCTCATTTAAAAATTTGACTTCATTATATTGTCTTCTTCCCTCTTATCCTTATTTAAGAAAAAGTCCTGAAATATTGGGGCTATCTTTTCCCTGATCAGGGAATAACTTGATCAGGGAACAGGTTATTGGACAACCTAACTTGTGATGTATTCGTTGGTAGAGATGTATTCCCAACATACTCAAAACTATATTCATGGAAAATCTTTCTCCATTTTGGTCATGCTAGTCTAGTGGTATAAAACGAAAGCCCACTGTCAGAGATGTGACTCTCAGTTACGCAGCTTTGGCAGTACCAAAAAATCTTCCCGGAGAAGGAAACCCCTTTCTGATGGTAAGCTCTTCATTCTGCAATTGAAGAATAGCAAGGCGGCCTTTTGTGAATTTCTTGCTAGCAGCCTCAGAGTTTGAGTATCTGCTGCTGCCTGGACGTGAGTCTCGGACTTTCTTGTCATTTAGCAGTATGGCTTCCAGGTCCCACTCCTGCCAGGTTTCTGCTTCCTCCACTTAACTCTCTCTTCACTGGAAGGCATCTAACAAGCTCTAGGGGGTGAAGATGAAACCACAGGATGACGCTCCCTGAGCACAGCTGCCTAAAGCCTGTTCCCTTAAGCACCAAAGGTGAGGAGAGAGCACCTTTGCTCTCAGAAGAAAGAGTGCACAAAGGGCAGTTTTTACATTTTCAGTTCTTTTCCTCTTTTACACTAGACAGTCTTCTTTCCTTCGTTACCAATTTGCCTGAAGACGAGAGAAAAGATTTTTCTTTTTAATATTTTGCACCTTATCTTACACGATGTCTCGATCATCCATAGTTGGCTGAGTGAAAGCTAACTCAGAGAAGGTGATTAGATGATGATGTTGTGTGTATGGCTTGCTGAATCCTGCAGTTCTTGCTCAAATATATTTCATATCTAAAGTCATGGCCATTACTTGCTTTTATAACCAACTCAAATGGATGAGATGATTTTGCAAGTGATACAGGATTTATCTTCAGTAAGGTAGAATATATTTCTAGTGTGGTTGATATGACTGGGTCATATCAAATCATGGCCCCTTGGAATTTTGCTTACAATGAACCTGAAAACCTGGCCTCTGATTCCCTTCTGAGTGGCTTCCATTCACCCCAGCAGTAGAATCAGATTGCCCTGGGCCTGCTGCTTCTCTGACTGGAATTATTTGTAGATTATCTGTTCTAATAACAATGTTAAAGATATTTATGCAACCTCATATTCCCGGTAAGGCTCATATAACCTACTTCTCTCAATAAGGAAATATTTTCTGATAGATGACTCCAATTGTCTTTTATTACATTTCATTTCTTAATAATACCCAAATGGATTTAACTGTGATGTCAGATGCTTAAGCCCTTTACATCAATAAAGAAAACATGTGTTCTTAACTTATTTTACATGTTAATAAAATAAGTTAACTTATTTTTACATGTTAAAAATAAAACATGCCCACAATAAATCAGTATAGTCAATGAGGCATAAACCTAAATCAAGATACTTTTGTCATTAGCACTAATTTTTTTTAAGAACAAAAACAAGCTAACAGGCATTTTAAAAAAAAGTTTTATAGGTTGTTGGTTAGTAGCTTCCAGTCATGGGATCGTCCCAGAATAAGACTTTGATAAGACATTAAAGAAAAACACAGACACACATTCTGTTTTTTTTTTTTCTCCTGCTCAAGCTTATCAACTTTAAAAACAGTTACATTTTATACACTTAAAAAAAAAATCCAATCACCCTCCCCCTCATATTTATATATGTATATATAAACAATAGCTTTTAAACTGATTATTATTTGGGGCATTTCATACCATATGGAAAAGGACAAAACGTAGGAAGACAACTGACTTGCATATCAAAGCAACACGCGTGTGTGTGGTACACCTGATTTTATAACTGGGGAGGAAAAGAGCATTTCCTTCCAAATAGCCTGTAAAAAGTTTGTTCATGACTCAATTCCTATCTCTTGCCATCACATAGATATGTATATGACTCAGTGTGTTGCTGGACACACATTGTTGTAAAGATTGAATTCTTTTTGCAAGTCTGAATTATCCCCCTGCTTAATCTTTATTTGTTGATTACATGGTATTACAGGTTACATTGATTTCATTTTAGTGGAGATTAAAAATATTAAAGTAATTTAGAATAGGAAGTTTGCAAGAAAATGAAGAAAGTTAACATGGCAACCAAATTTCTGGGTTGTTGTTTTTTGTTTGTCCTTGTAAAATAGACCCAGCATCTTTGACTCTGACCCATTTGTAGTACGGAAAGTTATCTTTTGAACTTTACTGGAATTAATACAGTTAACCAATTTAGGAGAATGTAAATTTGCATTTTTGTTATCTTCTAATGGCTATTTTGCATATTAAAGGCAAAGCCTTCCTTAAACTATGCAGTACACTCTTGATTATGCCAGCTCTTTGCTCATTCTGCTAAGGCTATAAATAAAGCTTCTATTTAAGGCTGGCATTATATCAACCCACCTGCTTCTAGAAGAGAGAGAAAAAAAATCAGAATCACTCAACCTGCAGATTGCTGTCAGCTTGTGATTATGTGAATGGTAAGTCTTAACTTTTAAAGTGTTATGTGAGATAGGCTGGAGGGCTTTTTAAAAAAAGCAATTTCCAGTTTAACAATTGCCCAAGAATTTCTGAGTGCTAATGAGAGGAGACTTTTCCCCGGGGAGAGCATTCATTGATGAGGTATGACAGCAGCTGGGGGGTGACAGTGGTGAGTAAGGCAGAACTGGAGAATGAGGGATCATTTCAATTGTAGTATCAGGAAAGAAGGCAGGAATGGGGGGGCGTACTCTCTGTGAGCTGTCTCAGGGGAGTTAGTAGTCCCTGATCTTTTCCTCCTTCCTATTCAGAATGTTCTCCAGGGAGAGGGGGAGGGGGGGGAAGAGGTATTAAAGACTTTGGCCAACTGGAGAAGGGCAGTCTGGGGTGCTTGCAGGCTTGTCTTGATCAGATTCCTATATTTTGAAAGAGGAACATCAGCTTCAGTTCAGGTCTGTTTTAGAAAAATAAAGCTTTTACAAACTTCTTAATTATGTCTTTTTTTTTTTTTTTTTTGCTGCAAACATTTTATCCTAGACAATCTGTTGAAAAGCTCACAACAGGTAAGCAGTTTCCATTCTCTAACATTTTTGAGAAAATACGCAGAGCTACATTTACTGCTACCAAAACAGAAAAGCCAACTTCAGATTTGGAAACCTGTCATTCATTCATTGTTGATTTAAAACATGGTTTACTTGGCTAAATCTTGCAAGTCTAGGCCTACGGCTGCTAAACCCATTTTTTTGTTAGGTAATTTCTTAGCTAAATATCATGGCAAATCAGCTCTCATTTTGATCTTATTGACTTAGACTGTGAAGCTGTCCTTTCCCGGTAGCAGGACTTTTGCTGGAGTGAGACTGAGAAGGCTCTCTTTGGAACAGCTTTTGGAGGAGTTAAGGGAAGAGTAACAGAGATTCATGTCAAATGTTTGCCAGAGTACCAGGAAGCACACTCTGCTGCCTAACATGCAACTCTAAAATCAACAAGTCAGGTAATGGTTCATTCCTCAAGGCTTTCCACACACGAGGGCAAGGATAACTCCAGAACGTCCTCAGTCATAAGAGAGCAAGGATTTTAGAAGAAAGGATGGGGCTCTCAAAGCCAATGCTGGAAAGTCAATGGAAATCACCAGGCACCTCATGTATGGATATTAGTCTAATGGGAAATGTTTCCAGGACTTTAACCCCAGGAATAAAGGGGATAAATCTTTACCTAAGTACTGAGTAGAATGAATGGCTTTGGCCTCACATGCTTTGTTACTAGGTTCACATGGCACAAAATCCATTTGGAATGGCTTATGTGAGCTATATAGATGTGACCAGGACATAGGTAATAGGGACAAAAAAGACAGTGATGAAAGTTAAATAAGAGTATAACCTCTGATGTTTCTTCAGTTAGAAGATAACTATAAAAAATAGTAATAAAGGAAATAGGATTAAAATTCATTCAAATGTCTCCCTCCAACCTTTCTTTAAACTTCTGATATTTTTTTGGTCAGGTCTTAGCCTTCTAAGTTGAAAATGATGTGTATATTTTTTCTTTCCTAGAAAGCCTCAAGACATATTCTGTGGTGTTGAACAGCTTCTGAGCACAGTTCCTGAAGTTAAAACAAATTTCTTGATGTGGAGATAAAGACAGACCCTGGAAGGGTAAGTTAATCTACATGGGGCTCTACTCAAGTTTTCTTCTCCAAGATCACATGCTGTCTTTTGTACCTTATAATATAGAAATATATTTGTTCCTGCTTGAGTCATGGAAAATGACAAAGGTCAGGCTTAAATGCAGGTGAGATTTAAATAATTCTTTTTTGAAAAAGTCATGGAAGACTGTAATTTCTGGACTCCTCTGAGAACTGAAGAGAACAGAATATTTGACAGAACAATGGAAAAAGAATCCACCTTGAACACTTTAGAGCAAATCCTGAATGCCTTTATACTACTGCAGAATAGTTGGTGATAAGCAAAATTTCTGAGAAACTTGAACAAAACCAGAGCTCTGAAAATGTGCTCTGGGACTAGGAAATACAAGTCTTGGCAATTCTTGGTTTACATTTTCAAACTTTGAGAATATTTGAAAAGCTCATAATTATAAATGCAATGAAAATGAAAAAAAAGTAAGTAACATGAGAACTTGGAAAAGTAGAAATCCCTTGCCAGGAACACATTAGGCCAAATCGTTTGGTGAGTTATCATACTCTAATAACATGTATTTCAGACATTTGGGGGCATAGATCAATTCTCTGACCATTAGGGCTCTAGTCAGGGAATTTTTCTTCTAGAAATTTAATGCCTAGGGAGTATAAAATCTTCTGTGAATATGCTTAATATGCACACAGAACTGGTCAACCCAGAGTTAAATGCTGAGCCGAACAACTGTATTTCTTCTAAGGACAGTTTGAACAAATACTCTGGGAAGATGATGACCCCGAGATGACTACTCGGGAAAATTTGGCCCACTTGCTGATCTAAACTGCTGTTGTTTACCACAGTCTAGTTGGACCTAACAAAGAGGTAAACTGAGGCCATAAGGGAAAATTCCCTTTGTGAAATTCAATCCTAGAGCCCCCAAATTCTAGTCAACGGAACCCAAGATCAGAGCTTTGCAGTTATAAAAAGGAACCCAAGATCTGAACAGATAGTGAGAATGTAGAAAATTAAGTGGCCATTCAATTACCTATAAATCCTTTACTATGATGCTTCAGACAGAAAGTCACAGATTCTCCTAGAACTATCTGGCCAGTACATTTTAATGATCAGATCACTTATCCAGGTGGCATGTTTCTTTTTTTTTTTTTTTGGTAATCTATTGGAGCCCAATTCAAATAGTAATTTTACTCTTGTTGGAAACATTGGGTTTAGGAATAATTCGGAAGAGTACTACTTTAGTCCGATGTTGACCAAACTGGGTTCTGTGGAACTCTAGTTTTTCAAGATGTTTAACAGTTGCATCATGAGAAGTGCTTCATGCTCAGATAAGTTAGAGAAACCCCAAGGTAAACAAAATTAAACAGGATTCTTGTTTATTGGACTTTTCAGAGGATTTATTAGGCTCAAATAGATATTGAACCTCCAAGAGGTGGTTACAGAATGCACCATTTTCCCGACTTATTAGTCTATGGGACTCTTTTTTGGAAAGAACGCTTATTAATATCTTAAATAACTAGTGTTCCAGGGATCAGAGTATGGAAACCCCTGAGAGAGTGCAATCTCTTTTCTTCCTGTGGAATAATAACTAAATCTTTTCACGGACGGGTTAACTTTAATCCAATTTCATTTGACTAAGCTTTTTGGTCAACATTTATTTTGATAGAAAATAGCAGTTAGAATTATAAAGCCCTTTTATTAACTGCTAAATGTTTCTCTCTCTATGTTTTTGTTGGCCAATTAGTTAAGTACTTACTCCATGCAAAGTACTCTCCATTAACTTTTGGAAGACTATCTCTCTAACTTTGTTCATTTGTAAGTTTGAAAGACTCCATTCCATTTGCACACAAGTTGGAATTCTGATAGAATTTGTAAGATCTTGATTTGTATTGTTAGATATAAATAAGGTAGTTAATTGCCATAAGAGGGAAATGAATTTCTAAGTGATGTATGATAATCATCAGGAAAGTCAAATGAAAAATGATTCAAGCAGGCAATTCTTCAATCTTTCTATCTCATTTTGCACCCTTTTATTAAGGGAGAAATGGGCTTAACCATGCTGCTATCCAGTTGGCAAACAACTTCTGGACCTGTCACTTTTTCACCGGGGTCAATTTAATTTTATTGAAGTTACTCAAAATTTCAAATACTCAAAAAAGCCAGCTTTTTGAAAGTCAAACCTCCAGTCTGAATTGCAAGAAACAAACCCCAGAGACCTTCTACTCCAGCTTACATGCTGTCCAAAAGGGTGCTCTTTTTTAGGTCTCTGTCAGTGTGAAAAGTATAGATATCTATCTGTTCTATGCTAATTAAATATATCATATGTCATGAATACACTCTATATTCAGTGCTTTCTCAGATCACATAAATATACTTGACCCTTGAACAACATGGGTTCGAACTGTGCAGGTCCACTTATACACAAAATATTTTCAACAGTAAATAGTATAAGTACTATGAGATCTGAGGTTGGTTGAATCCATGGATGCGGAATTGCGGATACACAGGGCTAAGTTATATGAAGGTTTTCAACTGTGCAGAGCATCACCACCCCTAACTCCCACGTTCAAGGGTCAACTGTATATGCTTTGAAAACCATTGACTCAACCTTTAGCCAAATGGAATTATGTCTCATCTGAACCAGGTCACTGGTAGTAATGGCATGACGCCATTTTTTAAAAACTATAATATTTTAACTTTGAGTACCAATCAGTAAAACAAACTGAATTGGATAAACAGCCTTCATTCAGAGGGGTGAAAGTGTCAGCACGATTTAACCTATTTATAGGGGTAAATCTTAGTTTTTCACTCAGTAGAGAGAAAAAAAAATCAGTAAGTGCTTTTTAATCTACCTTGTTTTTTGCCACTTCTTTCAAAATAAGACAGATTCTTCTTGTCTACATCAGACAATTTTCAAAATAAAAATCAGTATCTACTTGGAGAGGAAGCAGAGGGAAACCCTGAAGTTGTCCATTTAAGATAATACTGTGTTTAAAGTATTTGAATAGACAACAGCAGAGTTGCAGTAGCTAGATGATTCCTTAGATTGGAAGCAATCTAGCCTTCAGACAGTTATCATATTTTAAACAGATCCTTAGTTGCATGGATCGTGTAATGCATGGATCACCCCGGTTTGTGTTGGAATCTGAGAAGAACTCCTCCTTATCCAGAGAGCTTTTAAACATCTGAATTGTTGACCTTAGCTACGAGCTGAATAGTGCCCTATGAGTATATATAACAATCACATCCTCTTCCATTTTCTGTTAACCCATTAGTAGCAATGGATGAAAGTAAAATCAAGTTGTGGTTAAATGAATAATTTTCATTATTAACACCTACCTTGCATTTTACAGATATAAACAGTGGCACACCACCTTCTGGAGAAACCAAGGACTTTGTAACAGTAAACTGGTCCAGTGTGATATTACAAGTATAAAAAATATTCCATTCTGTATCAAAACTAGGCACATGCCTTTATTTATAGTAACAGAAGTTAACAGAATTGAGCATTTTTGCCTTGGGTCCTATTTCTTGGCATCCTACATCAGACAAACACATCTTTCAACATATATCTGCCCATAACTCCAGGGATCTAGTCTCAGGGTTATCTCTATGTAAAGGAAGGTGAAATCACACTTGGATCGATAGTGGTGAGTAACTAAAAGCACAACCTCTCATTCATATTGCTTTAAAACATATACAGCATATATGTTTCAAAAAATAAGAGTAAAGAATATATTGATTTCTTTGTGGTGTTGAACCAACAATACGGTATGATGCAAGGCTTTAACAAATGAGAATCAGAGATACAAATTTTTCTGTAGAGTATGTTTTGGACAAATGTGTCTTTTTAGTATGCAAATCCTACATTGTAGGTTGTTCCTTTTTATTTATTCTTTTGTTTTTGCAGTGGTAGAAAATGTTGAATAACTGTCCATGAGCATGAGTCAAAGGTCAGGTTCATTACTGAGATCCCCAGAATGCCAATATTTGCAATGCAAACAATTAGTATCCCACTGTGTGAAGGGCTCTGACACATGCCTGCCTGCCTTTAGGCGGCGACTCTCCATCAGAAGTCCTCCTGCTTCCATGGACCCTGCTGTGACACAGGGGCAGCTGCACTAAGCTGCCCTTTAACCTAGTGCTTTACTGTGCCAGGCTGTCTTACTGGTTACCAACAATGACACGGAAACAATAGCTGGAGTGGTCGACCGTCAAATCATTTTCATGTTGAACCTCCTGGGTCCAGCCACCTCCCCTTCCACAACAGCACCATTGTTTTTTCGGGGCACATACTCAAGGTCAATGCTGTTTTTGTGTTTGCCTTTCCCTCGGCTCCACACAAAAAGGAGGAGAAAACAAAATAAAACCACTCCCAGGAATGTGAAACAGCCCATGGCTGTAGACACCAGTATTGTTTTAAGGTCCAGGGAAAAAGTGTTGGCATTGGTGCCATTGGAAACGGTGTCATTGGAGTCGGTCATGTACATAGGGGTCCTGTTTGCATAAAGGAAGCGGTCTGAAGTGAATCCTTTCACAGTTAAGGAGGCTGTGAAGGTGTCATTCCCAGCGGCATTGCTAGCGATGCAAACATACGTCCCACTGTCTTGATCCTGGGCAAAACGGATTTCCAAGGTGCCATCGCCCAACACAGTGGCTCTTCCATTGGACTTGGTGGTGATGAAACGCCTTCGAGGTGTCACCCAGGAAATCACAGGCTGTGGGTCTCCATCAGCATTGCATTCTAGCTGGACCGTCTGCCCCTCATCCACTAGCAGATGCTGCAACTTCTTTTCACGGATTTTGGGTTTTTTGCAGGTAAAGTAAAAAGAAAGGGCAGTGCTATGGAAATCCTTGAATGACCTCTCACGAATGGTGTCTGGGCCAGCACACATGGGCTGCTGACCACCGAACTGCAGGGTGGGGTGACGCTGCAGGATCCAGAGAAGGCGGCAGTCACAGGCCAGTGGGTTGTTATTAATGCTCAGGACCTCCAAAGCCCTAGGGGAGGAGAAGACATTCTCTTCCAAAGTTTCCAGTAGGTTCTGAGACACATTGAGCACACGAAGGAAGCGGAGCCCTTGGAAGGAGTGAGGCTCAATGGTGCGGAGCTGGGCCCCCACTATATGAAGCTCCTGAAGGCGGATCAGGTCCGAGAACATGCCAGCTTCGATGGTGCTAATGGGATTGTAGGAGAGGTTAAGGTGGGTCAGATAGACCAGGTGTTTAAAGGCAAGAAAGGGTACAACGGACAGGTTGGTGTTCGTGATTGAGAGGGATGTGAGGTTGAGACCATAGAGGCTATTGGCAGGCATCATATCCAGTAAAGGCCAATAGTCAATCTCTAGATGTTTCAGGTGGAACAGTCTTTTAAAGGCATACACGGGCATGTTGTTGATATTGAGATGCTTCAGATGCAGGCTGATGAGGCTGCGGAGATGGGAGAGGGCTTCTGTTGGTACCGCTGTTAGGTTGCATTTCTCCAGGGTGAGCTGCTCCAAGCTAACCAGCCCACTGAAGGCCCTATGTGATATATAAACCAAATCATTATCCCCCACTTCTAGAGACTTCAGGTTATGCAAATCCTGAAACATGTAGTCCAGTAAAATGACAATCTTATTTTCACTAATGTCAAGCTTGGTGAGGTTGGCGAGGCCCGTGAAGACCCCCAGAGGGACCAACTTCAGGCGATTGCCCTTCAGGCGGAGGGAACGCAGGTTGAAGAGGTTGTTAAATGCTCCCGGCTCCACATTGGCGATGATGTTGTCACTCAAGTCTATTTCCTCCAGCAGAGGGTATGAGATGAATTCTTCAGGGTTGACACTTTTCAGCCTGTTCTTGCTGAGGTCCAAGATTTTGGTCTCGATGGGAATGCCCTCTGGGATGGCAATCAGTCTCCTTCGGTGGCAGCTAACAGATTTGTTCTGGGCTGAGCACTCACAGCGAGCAGGGCAGCCAATGGTGGATCCCATGAAGATTAAGACCACAGCCAGACCCAGGAATGGCTGCCAACATGATAAGGCCGTGTGAAGCATGACTCCCCCTCTTAGTCTTACACCTTGGTCACGGGCCTGCAGGAGAAGGGGCCAAAGAAAGGAGGAAGAGAAATTGAGTTAGGACATAGACAGGTAAAGAGACATAAATGAGACAGTGAGTACAATGAAAAAGACCCTGGATTTGGAACGCTACAGATCTGAGCTTTAAACCTGAGAGCTGCCATCGTTAGCAACACGATCTCAGGTAAGTTATTGTGTCTCCCTGTACTTCAGTTTTCTTGGCTGTAAAATGGAAATAAGGGGGATGATAATAGTAGCTTCCTAGAGTAATGACAATTTCAGTATTGGACAACTAGAAAGAGACTATTACAGTGTCTGGCACAGACTATGGAGCAAAACAATACATTTCACAAAAGGTTCTGTTTTGAACCCAAAGGACCAAAGCAGAGGTCAATGGCTAAGAGGACACCTCTTCACTTTGAATCAGTGTCTGCATCTCTAATGTTTGGGAATGTCATCCTCTGTTCAAAATGAAGCTAACAGAAGCTTCATTCAACGTCAGGTCCTTGGGTTCCAAGTACAAAACAAAGTTAACATTCAGAGAAAGAGGATAAGACTTTTTACCTTCATATATAAATTTTCTATTAAAAGGTCCCTTTCAGGTAGAAGGTTGTACCTCTTTCATAATTCAGTAAATTTTGATTTATGAAGGGTTTTTCTTTTTTGAGGTAAACAAAAAGATCCTCAAAATCTCCCTGTACTCTTCGTGTTTATTATAGAAATGAGGCAGAATCAAGGTATCATAGCGGCTATGATGATGAAAATGCTTTCTTTAAGATTTTGGGTTAAATATGTAAGAGTGAGAAGAGTCATCATTTTAAGGAAAAAAATGTTTTAAAATAATAAATGGACTATCATTTCTTCATATTTAAATTCAAACCCAGTAAACATGTTAACCTGAAATTAAATAGGTATCAAATGAGATTGGAAATGAATATGTTTTAAATGTATATAGTTAAGCAGACACTGAACTTACGGCTCAACTGAATAGTAAGAGGTGTGTTATGGAGCAGCGCTTCTCAACCTGAGATCCCTGGGGGTGCATTTCATCCAAAAACACCATATTTTACTCAAAGGTAAGTTGTTTAAGACAATATTTTTAGATAAAAAGGTATTTGATGAAATTTCAGCATTTGCTGCTGAGCTGTAAGAGTATAATTCTCCAGTCAATGTTTACATATATGTCTCTGTATGTATAGCTAAACAAATCTAAACAAATCTATCCATAAAAAATAACAACTAGGAACAAACTTAATACTGAATCACTAGAAAAATGGCCTTAAAATGTAGGAAAAAAGTGAAGATGCAAAAAGTGCTAGCAAAATCAATTATAGAGGAACACAAGATTTAGTTTTGCCACATCTTTTCCAATAATTCTATCTTTGTAGATCAAACTAAAATCTGTCTTGAAAACCAAAAGAAATCAACTGAAAAAATATTAGAACAAAGAGAATAAGTAAATTAACATACTATAAAATGAAAATAATTTTCATATAAATCATTTAGAAAATATTACTGTGTAAAATGATTCCAGTCACAGCATCTCTGAAAAAAGTCAAATTCCTTAGAATAAACTAAACAAGAAATACACAAAGTATTACAACCATTCAGCCCTACTAAGGAAACAAAATAAAACTTACTAAAAAGAGGGATATAGTATATATATTTCAATAGAAAGGTTCCATATTATAAAGACATTAATTCTTAGTAAGTACATACATTTCAAAGAGATTATTTTTGACTTGAAAAATTAATTCTAAAGTTCATTTGGAAGAATATAAATATGAGAAATATCAGAAATATTAAAAAATAGTAATGAAAACAGACTTACCCTACAAAATATTTAAACAAATTACAAAAATTAATAAAAAAGAGTATCATGCTGACACAAAAATACAGAGGTAATGGAACAGAAAGAGTAAGGAATTATATCTAAATACATTTGAGAAGTCAGTATATGTGAAAGGTGGCATTTTAATCCAGTGAGAAAAATATAAGTGGCTAGATATTTAGTGGGAAAATTTGCATATCAACTTCACTGGTTCCAATAAGATAAATTCTAGATGAAGGTTTAAAATGCAAGAACAAATAATGAACCAGAAGAAAATTCATTAATATTAACAATAATAGAATTGAAAAGGCTTTTCTATGATGAAACCTAGCAACCATGAAAGAGAAGAATAATCTATTCAATTGTGTGTAGTTAAAACATTATAGTATAACACGCAAATAAACAACAGACACACACAAACACAAAGGCCATTGCTAAAATGAAGAATATCTTTTAGGCTTATAATAGATGAGGGATTAAACATAGTACTAAACAAATGGTTCTTATCAATCAATAAGGACAAGAGGTGAATGTCAATAGAAAACTAGGCAATGAATGTAATAAAAACTAAAAGCAGCTAATAAATACGTGAAAAGCTGGCTAACTTCATTAGTAAGCAAAGAAATACAAATTAAACAACAGGGGTATATCACTTTTGCTTATCAGATTGACAAAGTTCAATAATTATTTTTGCCCAGAATTAACAAGAGTAGAAGGAACTGATATAAAAAATATAAACTGGTATAATCTTCAGGAGGTTGAGGTACAACAATGAGGAGGTTAAGGATAAATTAAATTAAAAAAAACTAAGTTCAATATGTTCATCCCTTTGAACCATTTTTTCCTTGTAAAGTTTTTTTTATTTTTTTAAACCACTTTATTGAGGTATGACTGACATCCAGAAACCTGTACATATTTAATGTATAGAATTTGAGTTTGGAGATTAAGTATATATCCATGAAAACATCACCATAATCTACACCATAAACATATGTACCACCTCCAAAAAAAAGAGGGTAGATCTTATGAAGCTTTTCTTTTTTCCTAGCAATGTATCATAGGGAAATAATATAACATAGATGTACACAGATGTTTGGTACCGGCTTGTATATAATATAGGAAAACTGGAAATATGTAATAGTAGAAGTTTAGTTATACATTAAGATACAACCATACTATAAAATATGTAGCCAATAACATAAGACTTAGGTCTATACTTATTAACATGGAAAAATGAAATAGACATATACTCCTATTTGTGTGAATATATATTAATATTTATATATATGAATATATAAATATATGTAGGCAAGGACAAAATTGGGACGATATAATGACAATGTTGACCACTATTATGAGATTGTGGGATTAAATGTGATTTCCATTTTCTTATAACTTTACATGCATTCTATTTCTTTCCACAATATACCTGTATTACTTTTATAAAAAGAAAAACAAAACTATGTTGACTTTTGAAATTGCTTTGACATGTAAAATGTCATGGATATATTTTACAATAAAGGATCAAATTTGCATTGATATTTTTAAAGGTTATTTAAATTTTCATATAAATCTTAGCATCACTTGCCAATTTCTAAGAGTCTGCTGGGATATTGGTAAGAGTTGTGTTGAGTCTATAGGTTTTTGTGGAGAATTGATATTGTAACAATATTCAGTTTTCTAGCCCATGAATGTGGTACTCTCCATTTATTCAGGTCTTCTTTAATTTCCTTCAACAAGTGTTTCTTCCTTTCTAACTTTTATGCCTTTATTTTTGTGCCTTTTTGTGTTTGCTACTACCTCTATGACAATGTTGAATAGAAGTACTGAAAGCTATCTTCTTTACTTTGTTCCTAATCTTAAGAGAAACCATTCCTTTTTTTTTTTTTTCACCATTAGGTTTGATGTTAGCTGTAGGTTTTTTCTTTTTTTATATAGATGTCCTTCATTAGACTGAGCAAACTCTCTTCTCTTCCTAGTTAACTAAGAATTTTTATCATAAATGAGTTATTGAATTTTGAAAAATGCTTTTCTGCATCTATTCGGGTGGTCTTGTCATTATTCTTTTAGTATGGTAAATAATATTGATTTTTTTGAATGTTACACCAGCTTTCAACTTTGGGATAAACCCCATTTATATAAAGTGTGTAAATATATATACACATATTTTGTTGGGTTTGTTTTGCTAGTATTTGGTAAATAATTTTTCTATTTCATGAGAAGATTTTCTCTGGTTTTTAGATCTCTTGTGATGTATTTGTGTAGTGTTACTATGGGTAATACAGACCTCATAAAATCAGTTGGAAAATATTTCCTTGGCTTCTATTTTTTAAAGGGTTGGTGTAGGATTGTTATTTCTTTCTAAAATATTTGATAGAAATTACCAGTGAAACCAACAGAGCCTAGAGTTTTCTTTGTGGGAATGTTTTGACAGGTAAGTCAATTTCCTCTGCATATATTGAAATATTTAGATAATCTATTTTGTGTGTGTCAGTTTCGGTAATTTGTTTAAGGAATTTGTCTATTTCATCTAAGCTATCAGATTTATTTGCTGGAAGTCATAAAGTTCCCTTATTATTCTTTTAATGTCTGTAAGCTCTCTAGGTCATCTCTTTCATTCCTGATATTGCTAAGTTGTGAATTTCTTTTTTCTTGATAAGTTTAGCTAGAATTTTGTCAGTTTTATGGAACTTTTCAAATACAAACTTTTACTTATATTTTCTCATTAATTTCTGTTTTATGCTTATTATTTCTGTCCCTGTATTTACTTTGGGTTCAGTTTGCTTTCTCTCTCTCTCTTTTTTTTTTTTTTTTAAACTTCCTAGGGTAGAACCTTAGATCACTAATTTTGGACATTTTTTCTTCAAGCTTTTAAAAGTATAAATATCCCTTCAGGATATTTATACAGGACTGCTGTAGCTGTATTTCACAAATTTTAATATAATTTTAAAGGATTATCATTCAGTCAAAAAGTTTTTCAAATTTACTTTGTTGTTTCCATCGTTGACCTATGGATGGTTTAGTTTTGAGTTAGTTTATTTCCAAGTATTTAGGTCTTTTCTAGATCCTTATTGTTTTTTATTTCTAATTTAATTCTGTTGTGGTCAGAGAACAAACTGCAAAATGACAACCTTCTAAAATCTACTGAGATTGTTTTATGGACCACCATACGATCAATCTTGATGACTATTCCATGTGTACTTAAATATGTACTTGCTGTTTTGGGGTGTTGTGGTCTGCAAAAGTCATGAAGATTAATATGGTTGCTTGTGTTAATAAGGATTGGGAACTTTTTCTAAGTAATTCTATCAGTGACAGAGGTGTGTGTTAAAATCTCCAGATATGTATGTGAATTTGTCTATACCTCCCTAAGTTATGTAGGTTCTTGTTTCACATATTTTGAAGTTCTGATATTAAGCAGATGTTCAGTTTCTGATTTATTGAATTGTTTTTTATCATCAGAAAGAGTCTGTCTCTGGTAATACTTCTTGTCTTTAAGTCACTTTGAATGATTAATATAGCCACTCTAGCTTTTCAAGCTTAATGTTTTCATGGTATATATTTTTCCATTCTCTTCTTTTCAACATATTTGTGTCTCTGTAGTTAAGAGCATCTCTTGTAGGCAGCATGTGGTTACATCTAGCTTTTTAATGTCTGATGATATCTGCAATTTCTGCATTTTGTTAGATTGCTTAGTCCATTTAAATAGAATATAATTACTATTATGGTTGCATTTAAGCATGCCATTTTGCTAATCTCTTGAATTCTTTTGCTCTTCTCATTCTCCTGTCTTCTGTTTTAAGCAGTTAGATTTTAGTTTGTGTTTCAATTCTTCTTTCTGTATTTATTTACATTATTTTTATTTGTTGCTGTATGGATTAGAGTATACCTCTCTAACTTACCACGATTTACTTATACTTTTTAAAGAATTGCTTCAGGTAAAATATATAGTAGCCTTGCAACAGTATATTCTTGTTTATAGCCTCCCCCCACCATCCTTAGTGGAGGGAGGTATAGTGAGTTCTAGGCAAAGGGAACAGTGTGTGCAGAGACATGGGAACAACGGAGAACACTCTGTGACTGGGGAATTAAAGTCTGCAGTTCAGAATGGTTGGAGCAAAAACACAAGAGAAATGAAGAGGAAAAGAGGCTGAGTGGTAATTAGGAGAATGATTTACAAGGGGCTTGTAAAGTGTGATAAGCTATTTGCACTTTATCCTGAGGGCAATGGCAAGCCATTAAAGTGGTTTATGCTAAAGAGTGATATGAACAGATTTACATTTGGGGAAGATTAATCTGACTGCAGCATGAAAAATAGACTTGCAGGAGGGGAAACCTTGAAGCTGGAAACTCAGGAAGCTGTTGCATTAATTCAAGCCAGAACAAAGTAGTCTCGAGCAGGGTCATAGGAGTAGGCTTTAATAAATGGACAGATTCGAGAGGTGTTTTGAGACAGAGTAGAAATGCTTTCTTTATGGATTGACTGTGAGGGGTGGAGAAGAGGCAAAGATGACGTCTAGCCCTTTGTCAACTGGATGGGACCTGGTGTCATTCACTGAGATGGCGAGCTTAGCAGTTAACAGGATGAGGAATTCCTAGTTCCCACAAATGTGTCCGTCACTGGGCCAAGATGTGTGGGCAGATAAATGATTGTCTACTCCTTGAAAATAATATTTTTCAAATATTTTGGGAGACATTTCTTCGGTAAGGCGGGAAAATGTACTTTCTATTACAGATTTTACGTTCAAGATAAAAGTTTTATTACACACTCTATACTTGTCAGTTTATTTTGACTTATGGTAAAGAGTTATTTTTTATAAATTCTACTGCAGAGTGTAGTCTTTTCTGGCAGTTTGTCCAATCTACATGTCACCAGTTAGAGAAGGAGATAACTGGCATCCTAGTTCTGATTTATTGCAGTAATGTTTTGGGGAAATGTGATTTTATTGCTTGGATCCCTTAATCGGGCTCTACGTCCAACATGGAAATGACAGTATCTAATTCAATCATGGCTGCAACTTAACCAGAAAGGAGTTCAACTAAAGGTGGATAGAAGCAAGTATCTTTTTCCTTAAAAAATTGGTACTTTTGGTTCCAAAGTGAAGGACCATCACAAAGAAGGATGGATAAGGGCTCAGCAAGCAGGTAGAAGAGCTCCCTTCTGGTCTGGACAGCTCCCCTATTCCACTTCCGTCTTTCAGCTAGGCAGGAGTAGATAATATGGGGCCATATCTCATCAGAGTTCTTTGATGTGGTTTGGAAACTGTGTAGGAAGGTTGTGCTTTATTATTCTCATCACAATATTTCTTAGTTTTAGTTTAGAAGGGCAAACTGCTGACTCCATTTAGCTTCCACTGTCAGCGGAAGTCTTGTAATCAAAGCTTTCTCTTAATGTCTGACTGTGACCACGGTTTGATAAGATGAACTTCATTTCATTAAGAATAAAGCTGGAAACTAAAATCCATAGGAAGCCAACTAGGGCCTTTCTATTAATTCTGATCAAAAGGACTCTTAGGCACAATGACGAGTACCTTTTTAAACCTAGTGTGCGAAGTTGGATATTTTCATACTTCACCTTTTTGTGTGCTGAGTGTATTTTACAACTCATTCTATTAAAAGTATGAAACAAAAAAACCCATAAAGGACTTAAGGAAGCAATGGAAAAATAGAAACAATATTTGGATGCAAATATGTGGCTCAAACTCTGAGTTTGACATTTGTTAGACGTAGGACATGGGTAAGCTGATACCATCTGCGATTCTCGTTATCTTCTATGTTAATTTGTGGTAATAAAGCAGGATAAATGTGAGGATTAAAGATGGTGTATGTAAGGTGACTAGCACATAAATAGCTGCCGTTATTGTAAATTTTTAATGGGATAATGGTTTGGTTTGTTGAAACAGTATCTGTCAGAAGTACCTGTCTGCAAAGAAGACATGGATTTCCTCTGAGGACAGATTTGGAAGATATTGGAGAAGGAAGTCCTCAAAAGGATGATACAGTGATAAAGAGAAAAGGAGAGTTTCAAACAGCCATCATTTAAAAAAAAAAAAACAAAAACAAAAGAAAGAAAAGAAAGAGGTGATGGTGGTTGTATGTTGTTTAAAAAGAAAGCTTCGAAGAGAAACAGCTGCTTTGATGATTGATAAGGTAATGATAAATTTCTTAGCCTGGGAATTCTATGATTAATTTAGTTTTCTGACTGGCAACTGAACAAGGGCACAAAACAATAAATGGATAGCACAGAAATCTCTTTAAACCTTCACACTACCAAATGATAGGTTCATTTGTTTATGTATTTCCATTAAAGCTATCTCCCAAATGGAGAGATGTGGGTGATGAGGGAGGTAAGGTGGGAAAGAAAAGAAAGTAGAGGATTTAATGAAGAAAAGTGTCCAAAATATGTCTGAGATGGTAACTTCCAGGTTTCTAAAACCACAAATTCATAAATACTGGTCTGTGCCCAAATCAGATACTGAAGAGTTGTGAAAGTTGTATGAAACACTTGAAAACCAAGAGAAATCAATTTTAGTGTAAGTCTTGAAAGTCACCAGGGTTACCTGTTCTTCGAAGGACCTGAGTGAACTCGAGATTGAACCCCAAAGTCCCCGACCTGGCAGGAAACATTGGACTTGAACCGTTTTTCTGCAAAATAAAAAATTATCCTTCTATGTGATCCCTAATTACCCTCCAAAGTATTTTATTTTCACCTTTTTCTCTCTACTCATTTTTGATAGGGAGGAAAGGGAAACTTTCAATATCAAGACTCTTTAACATTCAAAGGGGAAATGGAAACAGCCAACATGAAAGCCAGGTTTGGAAGGCATCTGATGTCTTATATTTTTAAAACAAAACTCACAAATGGAATGATAAAATTACTCAGTGGCTCTTGTAGGTAAACAGCTATCCACCATTGTAGATACCTCTCAATTAATCATATGCAGATGACCAATTCTATAAATAGCTGAAGATAGCATTTTGATCTTGAGTTACTTGGATAGAGACTGTTAGATGCTTGCAATTATCATTTGATTTATAGTCTATACAGATAATGTGAGATTCTATCTGTATGAAAATTAGCTGTTAATGTGATTTAATGCAATGAAATTTATGTGAAATGATCATACAACTAGTAAACTGAACAAGCAGGACTCGTGGACGTCGTCACATAGCATCTTAAATTTTACCCTCTGTTTTCCCTTTATAGTTAATTCAGAAGGGGTAAGGAGATCAGGAAAGTTCTTATTTAACTAGAACCATCATAGATGGTTCTAGAGAACTTAATGTTCTCTGTGACTTGTAGATTTTAAAGCTGATCCCTTTTATGTGGCAATTTCTAGGGCTCCTTGGGAGCCACAATAAAGGAATATCTCATTCGTAGTTCCCTTGACCTGGATGAGTCAGTCTCTTATTCTGGTTTGTTGAGTAGTCATCCCACAGTCCCCAGGAATATTCACCTCCAGCTAATGTTTGCTGAGGTCCCATTATCCTCCCAGATGGCATTATAGTAGAGGACCTAAGACACTGTCCTTACTGGCTTTCTCATGCATGTTGCCCTCATTTGGCATGGGGAAAACTCATTTGCCCAGAAAAAACCGCCGCCAATGTAGAAAAATCCCAATACAGCAGCAACTTCCTTTACTGTGCTGCAGAGAGGCTATCTAGCTTAACAATTGTTCTTTAGATTTCCCAGGAAGAAGTCAGACTGAAGTCATGATGTGCCCTTAACTACAGTGGAAGACTCTGAAGGATTCCACAAAGCCTGTTGAAGCACTTACCTCTTGACTTGAGGAGAAGGCAGAAGCACCCTTCTTGCCTGTGAGTCATTTACCTAAGATTATATAGCCCTAGTCAGTAATGGAGCCAGTATTTCTGTGCATTTTTTACTTCAAAGGCAGAATTCTTACCACTTACCCTGTACTACCTTCCATCCTTTCTCATACATTTTTCACTACAATTCATCTCAAATAGATGATAGCAACTATAACTATTAAAAATTTTTTAATAGTAATGCTTTTTAAAAAAAAAAATAGAGAAAAACATAAAATTCCCTCAGATTCCCTCTGAGCTACACTTTGGTATCTTTTTTCATGGTTCTGAAACAGCTTTCCACTGGACTGTATCTACTTCAAAACATGAGTTCATTTTGTATTCAAGTGACTAGTAAACAATTAGTAAAGCTTGTCCTGAGTCATTAAGTGTTTCTGTTTAATCTTTCCTGAAAGTGGGGTCCTCAAGATCCTCAAGATTACTCAGTCCTCCAGATCCACCAAGGCCAATCTCTATGAAATGTGTGACCACAGAGGACCACTTCTCTCTTTCATAAGATTATTAAATTTTATTGGGAAAATGAGATGAAATGGAGAAGAATTCTGTTAAGTAGTTTCCCTTTCAGATTCTTGAATCTTATCGATTATTCTATGAAAAACTGGACTTTTTCAAGTGTGGGTATCGTAAATGAAGGGGATTCTCTCTGGAGATTACCTGGTTTTAATTAGTTGGGTGCTGATGACACCTAGACTTTTTTTTTTAAACATCTTTATTGGAGTATATTTGCTTTACAATGGTGTGTTAGTTTCTGCTTTATAACAAAGTGAATCAGCTATACATATACATATATCCTCATAGCTCCTCTCTCTTGTGTCTCCCTCCCACCCTCCCTATCCCACCCCTCTAGGTGGTCACAAAGCACTGAGTTGATCTCCCTGTGCTATGCGGCTGCTTCCCACTAGCTATCTATTTTACATTTGGTAGTGTGTCTATGTCCCTGCCACTCTCTCACTTCATCCCAGCTTATCCTTCCCCCTCCCCGTGTCTTCAAGTCCATTCTCTACATCTGCATCTTTATTCCTGTCCTGCCCCTAGGTTCTTCAGAACCATTTTTATTTTTATTTTTTTTAGATTCCATATATATGTGTTAGCATATGGTATTTCTTTTTCTCCTTCTGACTTACTTCACTCTGTATGACAGACTCTGGGTCCATCCACCTCACTACAAATAACTCAATTTCGTTTCTTTTTATGGCTGAGTAATATTCCATTGTCTATATGTGTCACATCTTCTTTATCCTTTCATCTGTTGATGGACACTTAGGTTGCTTCCATGTCCTGGCTATTGTAAATTGAATATTGGGGTGCATGTGTCTTTTTGAATTATGGTTTTCTCAGGGTATATGTCCAGTAGTGGGATTGCTGGGTTGTATGGTAGTTCTATTTGTAGTTTTTTAAGGAACCTCCATATTGTTCTCCATAGTGGCTGTATCAATTTACATTCCCACTAACAGTCCAAGAGAGTTCCCTTTTCTCCACACCCCCTCCAGCATTTATTGTTTGTAGATTTTTTGATGCTGGCCATTCTGACTGACACCTAGACTTTTTAAAAGCTGTTCAGACAAGATAGCTATTTGAAATCCCATGAGGAACACTCTGGAAATGAATAAATATAAATTTCTTCCAGCTTTTGTAACAGATAAGCCCTAATCTCAGTGGCTTAAACCAGTAGTTTATTAGTTCTGTTTCAAGAAAACACCGAGGGACTTGTGCCTGTGTATTTTGTGGCTCCACACTCTTCTAAATCTTTCTTTCAAGTGCTTGCCATTCCATATGGAGAAAGACAAAGAGGATTATGGGTAAAAGGTTTTCATGAACCAGAACTCAGTCATGTGGGTACACCTATGCATGGGAGGCTGGGAAATGAAGTTTAGCTACACACCTATGAGGAAGAGAAAATAGGCTTGGTAAGTAGCTAGCTATTCTCTGACAATATATAGATAGAAAGTATCAATCTATATGCATGGATATATTTTAAGCTTCTATTGTTTATTTATAAGTTATTCCACAAGGGATTTAGGCATCTGGAAAATTTATCGTCTATCTAAAATATTCTTGATGCAATTTTAATTTCAGCTGTTTTTTTGTTTTGCATATTAGAGAAATAAATACAATCATATCTCACCACATGAAGGTTTAAATATGGTGCTTATTGATATAACCATCTTTGCCAGGTAGAGAGTTGCATCTAATATTTCCATTTATGTGCCTATTCTGTTAAGAACACTAAGTCATACTAATAATGCTAACAATGACTTAGTATAACTAAGTATACTAAGTATAACTAAGGCTAATTAGTACAAGTAGGTATAACTAAGTCATTACTAGATTGCTGGGTGATAGGAATTTTATCATTTTTCTAGCTACTCTGTAGATGAGAAAATGAAGGCAAATGGAGCTTTTATTTTAAAGCTATAAAGCAAAAAGAACTAAGCAAGAACATGTAATTTTTATATGTCAAGACACCTCTAATAGATTTTTGCCTCTAACTTTAGCAGATACTTGAGGACTTTATTTTAGCAACTGATGGATGCCAAATGATTGCTTGAATTTCCTTCAGAAAAGAGTGGGAAACTACCCAAAAAGAAAGTATATTCAATTCAACTCAATAAACACATTGTAAGTACCTTGTATGTTCAAGGCAGAGAGCTGGGGATGTAGAGTTAATACAATTCTTGTTCTCAAATAGTTAATAGTCTAGTAGGCAAACTGTCCAGTAAACAAATTAATGATCCAGTTTTCCCAAATTAGAATCAAATTACAACTTTAAACAAAGATGCATTTTACTACAGTATTTAATATGTTAAAATATTACATAAAACAATGTCCAGTCATGGAGAAATAATTACATTATCTGTAATTCATCTCCTTAAATTGATTATTATGCAGGAATTAAAATCATGGTTATAAGAGATATTTAATAACTTGGAAAATTTTTACATGTAAAAATGTTAAGTAAAAAATGTAGGCTATAAATTTGTATCTATACTATGAATATAATTATAGGAAAATAGCCTTATGCATCAAACAAAAGACTGAAAAGAAATACACCAAAATGTTAAGTGTCAGAATAAATACCCATTACGTGTAGCAACAACCTATCAATTGTGGGATTTTTTTGTTTATTTGTTTTTGTTTAAAAAATGTTTTCAACATGCATTACATTCCTTTGAAAAAATGAACAGAACATAAAAATATAATGAAAGCCTTTTGAAATTCAATCACAGCAAGCCTCTGTTCTAGTGGATAACTGATATATAGACATGAACTGCTATAGCTTTTACTTAATCGGTCACATTATCAAGTTAGGAAAGAAGGCAGGTCCCCTTTTTGGTTACTCTTTCTATTTTCCCTGTCAATGTTACAGTGCTCTATAACTACCTTATAATTTCCTACCATATGTTATGTATGTACATGTCGTATCTTCTCTACTAGAATCTCCGCTCCTTGAGTTGGCATCCAAGTACCTTAATGGAATAGCAGTTCTCAAGCATGGTGCCTCCAGACCACAAATCTAGGGTAAGTCAGTGGAAAAGGACTCAAGTCATAGATGCTAGAAAGGGAACTACACATAAGCCTCAGCCTATATGATCTGTGCAGTAGCTCTTTTCATGCATGAATGTGCCTATTTGTGTCCTGAAGGAAGAAGGGTGAGGACAGTGTTCTTGTGCTCAACACAGTATCTTGCCCAAAGCATGGTAAACCTTTATTAACAGGTACTAAGAACAGGAGCACAATGTTTCCAGATGCCAGTCCTTTGTTACCATGGCATGATTTTTGTTAAATCAGTGTGTTATGTGCACTATTATTTAAATCAACTCATTTTTAAAACCTAAATACCCTAAAAGTAAAAATTTACCATACAATTTTAGATGGAAAACCAGGATGGAAAGTAGTAAATGGGAAATAATTTTAGAAACATAAACAATGGAAACAAAATATTACATTCTAGCTAAAATTTCTTATCTTCCAAGGCTCTGAGCCAGAGACAGGATCTCCATTTGGGACAATGGCCAGGGTTGGAGAGGTCTTAAAACTGAGTCTTCCTCTTCCTTGTAATCAGAAGATTGACAATAAACTCAAAAGGGAATAACTTTATCCTCATTAATTCAGGGTTACTGAACATTTTGTACCTGCTAAAATCAGAAGATAGCATTGGAATGCATCCCACACTTTGGGAAATAGGCAACAAGCTTTTCACTTCCAATATTTCAGTTAAAATTCTGTAGGAGCAATGAGACAGAAAGAATGATTTCAGAGTCAGATACCTGACAAACGCTGGACTAGGGACGTGCACTCAAGCCCTCTGTCTACACTCTCACATTCTCTAACTGGCATCTCCTTCCTCTAATACCCTCTCCTCTCCATGCAGCCCTGGGCATCTCTTTTCATCTTATTGCTTGGCATCAGTTGCTGCTGATAGAGTATTCATGAATATTCCGTCCTTCAACGGAGTTACTTCTAATGAGGGATCAGAGAAATCACATCTCAATTTCTTGTTTATTTCTTTCCACTGAAAATATATACACAGGGCTGAGAACTTTAATTTATATATACATATATACATGTGTGTGTTTTAGATTGAGTTGGTATCTGTGTGTCTCCTTGGAGATTACACATACATATTATTTATGTTTAAGATACACTATATATACATCATGGATACGTGTGTGTATCTATCCATCTATCTATAGATATATATACATATTAAGGAGGCTTACATATGTTTGCCAGTTTATATTTTGGTAAACATTTCTGGAATCATAGGGAATCACATCTTAAATATTATGTTTACCTTCATGCAATATACATGCTAATTATCTTCATTTGGATAAACTGTGTCGAAAGAAAACCAATAAATGGCTCAGCAAACTAAGAATTTTTATGACTAAAAATGAAGGTGAAAAACAGATAAGGTATGAAAGAGCTCAGAGAGTATAAAACAGCATACATAAGGAAATAATTCTACAAATTCTAAATTTGTTTCCTGGAAAACAATGTCATTGAGGTTTTAAATCAGCCAATTCAGGGGTATAATTCATAGGTTATGTTTATGTGAACCTTTGGTTGACTATTTAAAACCAGGTGAAACCTTAATTTGGTTTTCAGATAAGACCACTGTGATTTAAACTAGGCCAGTTAGTACCTAATAATGTGGGTCCAGAGAAAAGGCAGTCTTAACAATTTATAGGCCTTAAGTATCTCCCCATATTATATTTCAAAATGATAATTAAAATATTTATTAGATGCTTACTTTATATGCATTATATTATTTAGTCGTCAAACTGAGATAAGAACTGTTCTTGTTACCATTTTCTATAGACAAGAAAACTGAGTCTCTAGGTTAAATTTACTCATCCAAGGTGGTGCAGCAAAGAAGTGGTACAAGTGATATTTAAACTACGGTCTCTGTGGTTCTCAAGCCCTAGTGATACTGGTAAAAACAACCCTGGGTGGTAGGTGGTATTATTCCTATTCTCTTGGTGCCCATCTTTGCAAAAATGTAGGTCTGCCATAGCAGAGAAACAAAGAACTGCTATTTTTCAACATATTTTATGAATGACATAAGCAGCATTTATTATATAATTGGTCTTAGCTTTACTAAGGCCTCAGGTTCTCAGCATGGCAAAACCCAAGGTGGTGGGGAGGTACCCTGTGTCCACTCTGGTGATCTAGGTTTTATACAGGTAGAGTGACCATAGAGGATACCACCCAAACTGGGACACTCCTGTGAAGGGGTGGGTGCACTATTTATAGTATTCTGGGCAACAGGTAAAAAACATGAACTGTCCCAGTTAAAGGAGGCATTTGGCCACTATCCCGGGATCATGTAGATTTCCCTCCTGATGATCACAGACTGGTGTTTCCCGTGGTTCAGGGGTTCTGTGACGACTATTCTTCCCCTGGATGCTGATCTCAAAACTGAGTTCTTTCAACATCAATATGACGAAAAATATATTTTTTGATCTTAACTGATTAATCTAGTTTTAGGAAAAAATTGTCTAAGATTAAGTAAGTGGTCTGGGGTTAGAACTGAGCAAATTCACCTGACTTTTGAGGCCTACGCTATCTTTACAGCCAGGGGACTGGAACAGTAAGAAGTTACCCTAAGTAAACAACATTGATTTTTGTGTTCTGTTTTTGCTCTGGGAAGAGCGATGCTTTTGACTTCTATTAAACCTGAGGAAATATTGCCTTTGACTCTCAATCCTTGTTCTGAACTCCAGTGTGAGAAATTTGTACAGTGGACTGTACTATTTTCTATCAAAAATGTTATAATGGGAAGCCAAGTTCAAAGACTTGGAATTGGCAACCAGTTATCAAGAAATCAGGCATAATGGTATGCTATGGAAACAGACACATCATGAAAATAGCTGACATGGAAAGGGAATAGGAAATTTTGGACGATCTTACCTGCCTCCAATGCCTGATCTTGCAACTGGGGAGAAGTATGTTAACCATGGCACGTAAACTTAGGGAGTCTCAGTTTCACAATGTCAAGGATGATATCTCTACCTTTCAACTACTGGTTGAGATTTTTAAATAAATTAAGTACATAGAATAGTTGGCAGATAGGAAGCCCTTACCAAATCTTGTTTCTCTCGTCTTTTTACTTAAAGTAGCAAAGTCACACTCCAAGTTCTATATAACAAGACTGTTTAACTGTATTTTTCACATCAATCATATAAAGTCACAAGCTCTCTTTCTTTTCTTTTCCCTTCTTTATCTTTCTTTAGTCCTTCCTCCCTCCATTTTTCCTTCTTTCTTTTTCTCATTCCATCTTCCTCCTTTCTTCCAACTCTCCCTTACCTCTTTCCCATCTTATTCAAACAAAGACTTAAGGTGGCCAAAGTATTATAAAATGTGACCTCCTGCACACAAAAACTAATTTGATGGAATTAGAAATTTAACCTTTCAAGAATTAATCATTATCAAAATAATTAACCATTTAATTAATCATATGTCAAGTTGGTTTATAAGACCTTTTGGGAAGGATTTCAAAGACCACATCTCTTATAAAGCTAACACAAAGAATGTGCAAACTGAGGACAACATTTTTCCTCTGGAGAATAACATTCTCTGTAGCTAATAGACACATGAATATTAACTTTAGATAAAATGCTCTTCAAATTTAGTTTGATTCCTTAAAGACAAATAAAAAATATTAGAATATGTACATATTTAAGTCATTTACTATCCTTAGATGGAAACTTCTGTGTTAATGTTCATGTTTGTTTTTATTCTTTTCTTTGACACTTTCCCCATGGGACTTCAATAATGGGTCCTGGAATGGAACCAAAGTAACAGAAGGATTTATGAAAGAGGAATGAAGGTATGTACGTAAAAGAAAGAGAAGAAAGTTGAGTAATCAAAGTCCTTTGTCTTGGTTTAGGAGATGGTGAGGGCATCTAAGGATTTATTGTATGAATATAATTTTCCAGTACTTTTTAGCATCAGCAGCTGGGTTCTGGTAATTGAACTCTGATTACTGCATAAAGAAGTGAAAAATAGATGTTAATTAGATAAAGTTGTCTGAAGAGAATAGCAATGTTTAGGAAACCTGGGACACGAGAAAGGCTTTCTTCAAGTTTGTTTAACAAGGGAAAGTTTCCCCTCTTCAGCCTAATCCTCCTTTCTCTATATACCCAAAAATCCTCCTCGGAGTCCTCTAACAACCTGTCCTGAACAAGTCAATGCTCCACTGTGCAGAGTCTGGGATAACACTGACCTGTCCAGAGATGGAAACCTTGGGATTTGAATGTGGCTCACCACCACCACCACCAAGCTATAATCTCTTCACCAGCGAGGCCAATTTAAAGAAAAAAAGACCTTACTGACTTTCATCCAAGTAGAAATTCTGGTGTATTCCAGATGAGAGAGCTGACTTTGTATTTTCTGGACCAGTGAGAATGGAGGTCCCAGGCTGCTATGTTGGGGATGCAGGAGAGAGGCTTCTCTGAGCTGCTATCCTCTGTGACAACACCATCTGGATCCCTTTACAGTCTTTCTGGGATTGAGGTCAACAGCTCCAATTGAAAACCTTTTATTTCTCTGCACTCTTTTATTAAGAGTCATCACAGATCTCTAAAGAAAGCTTTTGGGTGGGTTTTGAGTGCTGGGGAACCTGTGTAGTTTTGTAGAAGGATAGGAATGCATGGAAACATAAGGCAGAGTCAGCTTCCTATTAAGTCACCAAAGGCCTGCAGGTACTATTTTTGGGGATAATGGGAAAGTCCTTGACAAACCTGCAACACCATCCACACAAGGCCAGTCACCATGACTGTGTTCCTTGCCACATAGTAATGCATGCTTTTATTCAGGGATTATAAGAACATTAAAAGGTCCCAGAGTAAAAGCACTATTCTTCCTATTTACTGAATGTAATTTTTGACCATTGATAGTTGGGTTTCACAAACAGGGAGTAAGTAATTAAAATATCATTAAATGCATTTGATTTACTCAAAAGTTGAAACTGCAGCCATCACTAAGGTGAGTGAAGAGAAAGTTAATTTCTCACTTATCACTTTAGGGGTAAGAACCAATAGGAGAAATACATGAATATTATTCTCAGCCTAATTGGGGAATTCCAAGCCTATTTAATGCTAGAAAATCCCAAAATGCTACTTGCTTTTTGGAAATACTTGCTGAGAGTGAAATATGGGAGATTTAGAAACACTGTGATAACTTATCAAATCTGCCCCAGACACACTCCACATGCTTCATTTTGTTGCCAGAGAAGTTATTAAATATCTAGACTTCTGATTTGCATTCTAGGACTATAAGAGTAAAGACCTGGGGACACTTTTTCTTCATCATGGGTTTAGCTTTGGGGACTCTGACTACAGAAATAATTATTTAGATAATAGCAAAGGGATGAGAGATAAATTCTGTGTGACTAATCCACATTTTTCGTTACTGGCAAGAATTCAGTGATTAGAGTTAAGAAGTCAATACTGTGATTAACTCTGTACTTAATGTGCCAGTCTTAGTAATGTACTATTTAAAATATCTTTCTTTTTAAAAGTGCCCTTTAAGGAAAATGTGTGTGTTTGGTTCAGGATACCTGACCTACTGGAAGAGTGGTGTGCTGGTAAATGTTTAACAGCCAGTTTTCTGAAAGAAAAAAGTCCCCTGTTTTCTAGCCATTACTGATTTCTATGGTGTAAATACTCCCACTAAAGCCCATATCTACCTGACATGATATCAGCTATTTATATCAGCATATTGATAAATTTTTGTGAAAAATTATCAATTGACTTGCAAAACTGGTACAATTTGGATCAAACACACATAGTAACTGAAACCTACCACTTTGAATTAAATAACTTCATATATATTAACGAGGGCAGTATTTTATATATCATATATAATTTTGTATATAAACTTTATGTGATCAAATGTGGTAACAAATTCCCTGTATTTAAAAAAATTGTTATTGACTGGAGGGTGGAGACACAAGATGGTAGAGTAGAAGGACTTGAGCTCACATCCTCTCACGAAAACACCAAGTTGTGACCAAAGTCACAACTAACTGCTGAACAACCATCAACAAAAAAAGACTAGAACCTACCAAAAAAGATATTCTACATCCAAAGACAAAGAAGAAGCCATAATGAGATGGTAGGAGGGGTGCTTTCATGAGAAAATCAAATCCCAAACCCACCACGTGGGTGACCCACAAACTGGAAAACAACTATATCACAGAAGTTCTCCCACAGGAGTGAGAGTTCTGAGCCCCATGTCAGGCTGCCCAGCCTGGGGGGTCTGGCATAGGGAAGAGGAACTCCCAGAGCATTTAGCTTTGTAGGCAAGGGGGGCTTGAGTGCAGGAACTCCACAGGACTGGGGGAAGCAGAGACTCCACTCAAGGAGGGTGGAGACTCCACTCAAGGAGGGTGCACACAAGTTTCATATTCACTGGGCCTCAAGGCAAAGCAGTGACTCCATAGGAGCCTAGGCCAGACCCACCTGTGGGTCTTGGAGGGTCTCCTGGGAAGGCGGGGGATGGCTGTGGCTCACTGGACACTGGTGTCAGAGGCCCCAGAGATATTAATCATTGTGAGCTCTCCTAGAGGTCTCCATTTTGGCACCAAGACCTGGCCCTACCCAACAGCCTGAGGGCTCCAGTGTTGGGATGCTTCAGGCAAATCAACCAACAGGGTGGGAACACAGCCTCACCCACCAGCAGACAGGCTGCCTAAAGTTGTCCCAAGCCCACAGCCACCTCTAAACACACCACTTGACATGGCTCTGCCCACTAGAGGGACAACACCCAGCTCCACCCACCAGGGGGTAGGCACCAGTCATTCCCACTAGGAAGCTTGCACAAGCCTCTGGACCAACCTTACCCATCAGGGGGCAGACACCAGAAACAAGAGGAACTACAGTTCTGCTCCTGCAGAATGGAAACCCACAAACACAGAAAGTTAAACAAAATGAGATGGCAGAGAAATACGTTCTAGATGAAGGAACAAGATGAAACCCCAGAAGAACAACTAAGTGAAGTGGAGACAGGCAATCTATCTGAAAAAAGAATTCAGAGTAATGATAAAAAAGATCATCCAAGATCTCAGAAAACGAATGGAGCCATGGACTGAGAAGATACAAGAAATGTTTAACAATGAGCTAGAAGGTTTACAGAACAAAAGCAGAGGAACAATACAATAAATGAAATGAAAAATACCCTAGAAGGAATCAATAGCAGAGTAAATGAGGCAGAAGAAAGGATAAGTGGCCTGGAAGACAGAATGGTGGAAATCACTGCCATGGAACAGAATAGAGAAAAAAGAATGAAAAGAAATGAGGACAATCTCAGAGACCTCTGGGACAACAACAAACACAACAACATTCACATTATAGGGGTTCCAGAAGGAGAAGAGAGAGAGAAAGTACCTGAGTAAATACTGGAAGTGATAGTAGCCAAAAACTTTCCTAACATGGGAAAGGAAACACTCAAGTTCGGGAAGCACAGAGATTCCCATACAGGATAAAAACCAAGGAGGAACATGCCAAGACACATATTAATCAAATGGACAACAATTAAAGACAAAGAGAAAATACTAAAACAACACGGGAAAAGCAACAAATAACATACTAAGGGAATCCCCATAAGGTTATCAGCTGATTTTTCAGCAGAAGCTCTGCAGGCCAGAAGGGAGTGGCAGGATATTTTTAAAGTGATGAAAGGGAGAAACCTACAACCAAGATTACTCTACCCAGCAAGACTCTCATTCAGAGTCGATGGAGAAATCAAAAGCTTTACAGATAAGCAAAAACTAAGAAAATTCAGCACCACCAAACCAGCTTTACAACAAATCCTAAAGGAACTTCTCTAGGTGGAAAAGAAAAGGCCACAACTAGAAACAAAATTACAAATAGGAAAGCTCACTGGTAAAGGCAAACATACAGTAAAGGTAGGAAATCATCCACACCACAAATATGATAAAAAAAAAACCCAGCAATTGTGAGAAGAGGAGAGCACAAATGCAGGGTATTGGAAATGCATTTGAAATTAAGAGGCTGGCAACTTGTAACTGTATATCTATATCTATCTATATATAGCTATATCAAAACCTCATGGTAACCACAAACTGAAAATCTACAATAGATCTACACACAAAAATGAAAAAGCAATCAAAATACAACATTAAAATTAGTCATCAAATCACAAAATAAATGAAAGGAAACAAAAGCACGATGATGCAAAACCTATGGGCTGCAGCAAAAGCAGTTCTAAGAGGGAAGTTTATAGCAATACACTTTACCTCAGGGAATAAGAGAGACCTCAAATAAACAACATAACCCTACACCTAAAGCAACTGGAGAAAAGAGAACAACCAAACCCAAAGCTAGTAGAAGGAAAGAAATCATAAACATCAGAGCAGAAATAAATGAAATAGAAACAAAGAAAACAATAGCGAAGATCAATGAAAGTAGAAACTGGTTCCTTGAAAAAATAAACAAAATTGATAAAACTTTAGCAAGACTCATCAAGAAAAAAAAGGGAGAGTACTGAAATCAATAAAATTAGAAATGAAAAGGAGAAGTTACAAAGGATCATATGAGACCACGACAAGCAGCTATACACCAAAAAAATGGACACCCTAGAAGAAACAGACAAATTCTTAGAAAGGTGCAATCTTCCAAGACTGAACCAGGAAGAAATAGAAAACATGAACAGACCAATCATGACTACTGAAATTTCAACAGTGATTAAAAACCTTCCAACAAACAAAAGTCCAGGACCAGATGGCTTCACAGGTGAATTCTATCAAACATTTAGAGAAGGGTTAACACCTGTCCTTCTGAAACTATTACAAAAAATTGCAGAGGAAAGAACACCCCCAAACTCTTTCTATGAGGCCACCATCATCACCCTGATACCAAAACCAGACAAACAGTATGGAGGTTCCTTAAAAAACTAAAAATAGAACTACCATATGACCCAGCAATCCCACTACTGGGCATATACCCTGAGAAAACCATAATTGAAAAAGAGTCATGTACCAAAATGTTCATTGCAGCTCTATTTACAATAGCCAGGACATGGAAGCAACCTAAATGTCCATCAACAGATGAATGGATAAAGAAGATGTGGCACATATATACAATGGAATATTACTCAGCCATAAAAAGAAATGAAACTGAGGTATTTGTGGTCAGGTGGATAGACCTAGAGTCTGTCATACAGAGTGAAGTAAGTCAGAAAGAGAAAAAACAAATACCGTATGCTAACACATATATATGGAATCTAAGGAAAAAAAAAAAAAAGGTCATGAAGAACTTAGGGGTAAGATGGGAATAAAGACACAGACCTACTAGCACATGGACCTGAGGATATGGGAAGGGTGAAGGGTAAGCTGTGACAAAGTGAGAGAGTGGCATGGACATATATACACTACCAAACGTAAAATAGATAGCTAGGGGGAATTAGCTGCATAGCACAGGGAGATCAGCTAGGTGGTTTGTGACCACCTAGAGGGCTGGGATAGGGAGGTTGGGAGGGAGGGAAACACAAGAGGGAAGAGATATGGGAACATATGTATATGTATAACTGATTCACTTTGTTATAAAGCAGAAACTAACACACCATTGTAAAGCAATTATACTCCAATAAAGATGTTAAAAAAATAAAAAATAAAAAAAAAAAGGTCATATATGACAAACCCTCAGCTAACATCATTCCCAATGTGGAAAGCAGAAAGCATTTCCTCTAAGATCAGGAATGAGACAAGGATGTCCACTCTTGCCACTTTTATTCAACATAGTTTTGGAAGTTCTAGCCATGGCAGTCAGAGAAGAAAAAGAGGTAAAAGGAATCCAAGTTGGAAAAGAAGAAGTAAAACTATCACTGTTTGCAGATGACATGATACTATACATAGAAAATCTCAAACATCCTATGAGAAAACTACTAGAGCTCATAAATGAATTTGGTAAATTTGCAGGATACAAAATTAATACTCAGAAATCTCTTGCATTCCTATAAACTAACAACAAAAGATCAGAAAAAGAAATTAAGGAAACAATCCAATTTACCATTGCATCAAAAACAATAAAATACCTGGGAACAAACCTAACTAAGGAGGCAAAAGAACTGTACTCTGAAAACTCTAAGACACCGAGGAAAGAAATAGAAGGTGACACAAACAGATGGAAAGATGTGCCATGTTCTTGGATTGGAAGAATCAATATTGTCAAAACGACTATACTACCCAAAGCAATCTACAGATTCAATGCAATCCCCATCAAATTACCAATGGCATTTTTCACAGAACTAGAACAAAAAATTTTACAATTTGTATGGAAACACAAAAGACCCCGAATAGCCAAAGCAATTCTGAGAAAAAAAAATGATGCTGGAGGAATCAGGCTTCCTGACTTCAGACTATACTACAAAGTTACAGTCATCAGAACAGTATGGTACTGGCACAAAAACAGAAATACAGATCAATGGAACAGGATAGAAAGCCCAGAAGTAAACC
Organism: Kogia breviceps; assembly: GCF_026419965.1. NCBI lineage: Eukaryota > Metazoa > Chordata > Mammalia > Artiodactyla > Physeteridae > Kogia > Kogia breviceps. Next base: position 46,947,349 of record NC_081317.1, on the reverse strand, counting down.
CATGCACCTATGGTCAATTAATCTCTGACAAGGGAGGCAAGGGTATACAATGGAGAGAAGAGTGTCTCTTCAATAAGTGGTGCTGGGAAAACTGGACAGCTATATGTAAAAGAATGAAATTACATTCTCTAATACCGTACACAAAAATAAATTCAAACTGAATTAAAGACCTAAATGTAAGATTGAATACTATTGATATAACACTCTTAGAGGAAAACATAGGCAGAACACTGACAAAAATTGCAGCACTATCTATTTGGATCCATCTCGTAGAGTAATAAAAATAAAAACAAAAATAAACAAATGCCATGTAATTAAACTTAAAAGCTTTTGCACAGCAAAGGAAACCATAAGCAAAACAAAACGACAACCCAAAGAATGGGAGAAAACATTTGCAAACAATGCGACTGACAAGGGATTAACCTCCAAAATACACAAACAGCTCATGGAACTCAATGTCAAAAAAACAAACAACCCAATCCAAAAATGGGCAGAAGATCTAAACAGACATTTCTCCCAAGAAGATCTACAAGATGACCAAAAAGCACATGAAACGATGCTTGATATCACTAATTATCAGAGAAATGCAAATCAAAACTGCAATGAGGTATCACCTCACACTGGTCAGAATAGACATCCTCAAAAAGTCTACAAACAATAAATGCTGGAGAGGGTGTGGAGAAAAGGGAACTCTCCTTTACTGTTGGTGGAAATGTAAATTGGTACAACCATGCTGGCGCACATTATGAAGGTTCCTTAAAAAACTAAACATAAAACTACCATATGACCTAGGAATCCCACTCCTGGGCATATATCTGGAGAAATCCATAACTCGAAAAGATACATGCACCCCAATGTTCACTGCAGCACTCTTTATAATAGCCAAGACATGGAAGCAACCTAAATGTCCATCAACAGAGGAATGGATAAAGAAGATGTGGTACATATATACAATGGAATATTACTCAGCCATAAAAAAGAATGAAATAATGCCATTTGCAGCAACATGGATGGACCTAGAGATTATCATACTAAGTGAAGTTAACTCAGACAGAGAAAGACCAATGTCATATGATATCACTTATATGTGGAATCTAAAAAAATGATACAAATGAACTTATTTACAGAACATAAACAGACTCACAGGCTTTGGAAACAAACTTATGGTTACCAAAGGAGAAAGGTGGTGGGGAGGGATAAATTAGGAGTTTGGGATTAACATATACACACTACTATATATAAAATAGATAATCAACAAGGACCTACTGTAGAGCACAGGGACCTCTACTCAATATTCTGTCACAGGCTTCAACAAGTTTAATATATGTAAAGTGCTTAGAATAGTGCCTGCAACCTATAAGGACCACATCCATACTGCTGTTTTTATGGCCCCTCGTGATGTATTTGGGGAAGGCAGTTGACTTAAGCTAAGAGTACAGTACTTAATAAATATTGCCTTATATGAGTTGTCTCAAGGTAGGGGGACCAGCAGTCTGTGTTTTAACAAGCCCTGCAGGTAAATCTGATGCACACTGAAATTTGAGAACCACTGTTTAAGATTACCACGAAGAATTCCTGAGTTCCAAAAGAGTTAGCATTCTTTCCAGAGAATTTGACTGATTATTTGAAGATTAGCTGTACCAGAATCACCTGTAGAACTTGTTTAAAATGATCCACGTTTGTGTAAAATATGAGAAAGTACTTAAATATGTCTTGACTGTATGTGAATAAAACAGCTCTGGAAGAACACAAATATAATATTGGTTACTTCCATGGAAGTGAACTGGGTAGATGAGAGGCAGAGGTGGGAGAGAAAATGTTTATTATATCTACTCTTGTCCCTTTTGAATTTTGAATGATACACAATTTAAAATTTGTACTATAAATTAAATTTTGTATATGTATATATATATAATACAGATCTGGGGGTTTTATCCCAAGCATAATAAATCAGAATCTACAATAGCACCTGCCAAAATCAGAGTGCTTGTGGTAGATTTCTAGAATATCTATGTAGTTGCCTTGGTTATCATGATGGCATATAGGCAGATACCTATCCATTGCTAATTTCCATAGTGTAAATACTCCCACCATGACCAATTTCTAGCTGTGCTAGTGGTTTGATGTTGCTAAATTGCTCCCTTCATTCGGCCAACAGAAAAAAAAAGGAGACATATTCATATGTGGATAGATGAAAGGCATAGTTATGGCTTGTATCATTTGGAAAGCCTTTATATATGATGAGATACTATTGAGACTATGAGGTAGGAGCCTTGGCTTCTGTCTGATCCTGACACTAACTGGGTAACTGGGTAAGACCCTTAACTTTTCCATCTCTGTTTCCTTATCAAATGGGGACATTAATAACTGTCTTACTTACATCACTGGGTCAAGTGGGATTAGATCCAACACAACTTCTAAGATGCAAAGTTAATGAACAAGGTGATTAAATTTGGCTTTGATAAATCGATTGCACATTTAGGGCATTTTAGTAACACTTTGAATTTAGTTGGGACAGAAATCCCTTACATGCCAAATGGGACGTGAGTTTCTAAATAATTTTAAAATTGTAAAAAAAATATGTTTAAAAATCTCTTTCTCCCAATAAGAAAATGCAGGGGAGATTAGTTGCCTGTCTTTAATCCCATTCAGGTTGTACAAAGTATGTGGATTTTACAGTATCTCTAATACTGTGAAAGAGTTTATCATTCCAGTAGAACTGGACACATTTGACTAAAATTGATCCACAATGCCCTTGCCAAAAGGAAAGCATTCACTTTATCTGAATTATTATTAATTAGCTTCCCACACAGGCTGTAAAAGTGCCACATGTGAACCTGCCCAAACATAAGATGGAAGTAAATGAAATGATGGCTCGGGCAGTGAAATAGAACAATACGGGAGGGGGCTTTCCTTCCTGGCACATGGCCTGCCTCACTATCCTTTTGTTACAGCAGATGAAGCTGGTGCGTGAGTTCGAGTGTCACGTGGAGAGCTGCTTGGCCTCCCCACAGAGGGACCTGTCCTCAACGTCTCTGCCTGAAGTCAGCCTTCCAGGAAGGAACATGGACCATTCTTAGAAGACAGACTTCTCCAGTTTTGAACCAGAGTCCCTCTTTGCAACAGAACTGTTACATCATGACTTAAACTACCCCTTTCTGTTTAGGCACATCCAGAGTTTATATTTCCATAGAATAATTTTTGAGACCAAATTACCTGAATTCAGAAAACCTCTGAATAATGAAATAGCTATAATTTATATGCCAGACACTGCACTGGCTTCTCTGTGTATCATCTCATGTACTCCTCACAACTGTATGAAGGAGGTACTGCTGTCATCTGTTTGGTGGATGACACAATTGATTCTCAGAGCCCTTAGGAAATGGACTTGATGTCACATGCTCATAGTAGGTCTGGCTCTGTCATCTCTACTTTTATCCACTGCACTGTAAGGCCCCCTCTTTCTAAAAAAAAAAAAAATAGACTATTCAAACATTTTACCTTCATTTTTTCAAAGGATTTAAGTTGTAGGAAGGAGATTCATTGAGTTGTATGAAGGTACAAATCTAAATGTTGTACCCTTTGTACAGTTCCCAAGAGAGCAGATGCTGGGCCACGAGTCAGCCTAGCTAGAAAAGGATTCTCTGTGTGACAGGAATACACTATGAGCTGGACCACTCACATGATATTTTGCAGAACCTTCTGTATATTTTTTGATCTAAGTTTGGTTCTGAGCACAGAAATCTCTGTGAGAAATCCCATGAGAAGATTCCACTAAGGCAACGACAAAGACTCGTGTTCCGATGGACTTTTTATGTAAATGGAGAAAAAAAATTAGCTGGAAGCACACACCTGAAAATTCATAAGAGGCTCTCTCTCAGTAATTATGCAATATTCATGGAAATAGACTCTAGGCATTATGCTAAAAGTCAGACTTTGTCTCCATTTTTTCTCTTTCAAAAAAGCAGACAACCAGAAGGGAGAAATGGTGTTCACAACCACACCACAGGCACGACGACGGGAGGTGGCATTTCACAGTCACTCCTAATGGTCAATATCTGAGAATTAAACCTCCCAGACAACCGGGGAAGCTTCGCCTGCTGGGAATATTCATGCCCCTCTGGGTGACTAATTCATTACTTCGGGAGACAGAGAACTCGAAGGGTGCCGGATACTTTTTTCTGTGGCTTACACTTATGTCCCCAAAAGAAAAATATGTTTTGCTTTTGCACTTCCTCAGGTTACCATGACTCCCCGGCTACTAGTATAAATAGAAATAAACTATTCAGAAGCATCTATTACAAATGATAATATTCTAGGGAGAGCTCTTGATGACATATCCTCAGGAGACAAATTTTATTAAAAATAAAAAAAAGTGTGAGTATGATAAACCATAGCACTATTACGGTATACTTTTAAAATATTTATTTAAAATATTCCTACTGTGTTAGTGAAATATTTAAAGTGATTAACTGAACTGCTCCCCTATCACATGGAAGCCTAAGCATGTCACCAGCCAATACAACAGTCTCACATTGGCACCATGCTTTCCAGAAAACAATTCATGCCAAAGAGTGACTGCAACTGTTATTAACAGGAAAGAAATACATCTCAAATTAAATAAGTGCTGAGACCAGGCATTAAGAGATGCGGCAAGCTGTTTGCCCCAGATTCAGGCTCTGCAAACAAGCCCCAGTGGGCGTCAATGAAAACATTTTTGGTCCAGTCGAGTGTGTGCTCTACTGCTTTTAGCTTCCTCTTCCTGGATAGCGTCTCCGGAAAGGACATCTCATCAAAGAGCCTTTTCGACCTGGACACACTTTATATTGTTTTTGTCTCTTGTACCCTTTGCTTCTGGGATGGAATGGATGTAAGAACAATTCATCTCCAGATTCAGCTTTGACATTGATTCCATCCTGAATTCTAAAATCTTGCCAGGCTTCTTTAGCCTCTAAATGAGCGATCTTTAGCTGAACTGCAATTCAATGCAACAATACTTTGGAGGGACACTGATCACGTGGCTGAAAAGAGACAAACAGGTTCTACCTGGGAGAATTTATTTCTAAATGGAGTCTCTCCTAGACTTATTTTTAATATAGAATCCAGCAAAAAGGCCTGAGATGCCATTGACTAGCTCCATAAAACTCTCCTCACACACATTTTGACAAACCTAATGCTTCAAAGTTGAGAAGTAGAAAATACAGAAAAGTGGTCGATTCTTTTGAATAATAATTCATATCACTGACTGAGAGGGTACTATATGCCATGCACTGTGCCAAGCACTTTACTCACCACTTACCAACCCCCAAAGGAAAACTACCTTCTATTTTACAGAACTCAAGGCTCAGAGGAGTCGTCACTTGCTCAGGGTCACACAGCTGGTAAGTGGTGGAACTGGAATTTGAACATTGATTCCAAACTCCATGCACTTAACTGCTAAACCCAAGATAGGAAATAAGCTTCACACTGTGTAAGAAATCTAATCCATGGGAATGGCTACCCGAAGCACTGGGTTGAGAAGGCTGTGTGTGTGGGCTCACCAGGAAAGAGGATCAGATCAATTAGCAGTGCAAGGTTAGTAGAACTCTTGTGCCACGATTTGCCATCTTCATTTCCATTTTACTGTCCCTCAAGTCATTGATCTTTATGTCCTATTTCGGTTTCCTATGAGTTTATCACACACGGGAAGGAAATGCAGTGAAGTGGGAAGACATAGGGTTAATCTCCTCCTGGGTCACTCTTTCACTCGGTTATCTGAGAGAGGTCACTTAGTCTGTTTTTCATATATGTCCTGAAGGAACTGAACTGGATGATCTTTAGGATTAAATATAATGTGGAAATATATATTTTTAAATTATTGTACCAATGAAGTAGTTTTTAAATTATCTTGTGAATTTTGTTTTATGTCGTTTTCTATTCTTTTCCTGCTAGTAATCTACCTTAATGGAAAAGAAAAAGAGAGGTGTGATAAAGTACATAAATCTTTATGGAAAGCAGAAGCATGCATTTAACTTCCCCTCCAGCTCACTTCTGCAATGTCAAGAAAATTTGGAAGAACATTCCACTGTGATCCTTTGATATTAAGGACAATAAGAAAATGCAAGATATCCCATCATAATAAGTGGAATAATTCTATTATCACATATTAAAGGACAAAGGCTTACACAGGAAATACTAAAACCAACTCTTTCTCAGAAATAAGCAAACCAACCCCTTAATGTAAATGAGACCCAATTGAAAACCAGAGTTGTTTTAAAAGTGTGGTTCAAGGACCTACTGTATAGCACAGGGAACACTGCTCAATATTATGTAACAACCTAAATGGGAAAAGAATTTGAAAAAGAACAGATACACATATATGTCTAAGTGAATCACTCTGCTGTACACCTGAAACTATCACAACATTGTTAATCAACTGCTCCAATATAAAATACAAAGTTAAGAAAAAGAACTCCCGGGGCTTCCCTGGTGGTGCAGTAGTTGAGAGTCCGCCTGCCGATGCAGGGGACATGGGTTCGTGCCCCGGTCTGGGAGGATCCCATATGCCGCAGAGCGGCTGGGCCCATGAGCCATGGCTGCTGAGCCTGAGCGTCCGGAGCCTGTGCTCCGCAACGGGAGAGGCCACAATAGTGAGAGGCCTGCGTACCACACCAAAAAAAAAAAAGAACTGCAAATCAATACTAAAAAAGACAGACAACCCAATGTAAACACAGACAAAACACTGAACAGACATTTGACAAAATTTCATATGCATATGGCTAACAAATAAAGGAAACCACGGTTAAGAAAAAACCGGTGTGTCTCCTGCAGAGGAAGAGTCTCATTGCACATGGGTAGTCATCCTTTCTCACTAATTAAGGGAGCTGGGTTTCCGTTCCAGCCAGTGTTGATATACGAAGGGGACAGGGCCCAGGGTACAGAGTACCTGTTTCCAACACTAGCTATTCAGGGTGCTTTAGCTTCTGTTTCACTGGGTGGCAAGAATCTTGTTTTGATGCTAAGAGACAAAGGTGCAAAGGAAGGATTGCTGTTCGGTCAGAAGAAACGAAATAATGTACAGTATTTGTTATACAGCAGAAACTAACACAACATTGTAAAGCAATTATACTCCAATAAAGATGTCAAAAAAAAATAATGTATAGTAATAAAGCCAGTCCAAAACAGAGGTAGAGAAAGGCACAGCTCTGGCTATAATGTACTCAAACTTGCAGGATGCCCAGTACCTTTCTATGTCATTCATTCATTCATTCATTCACTTCCCTGGCAATGAACTAGCAAGAAAATTCCCTAATGAATAATCCATTTTGCTGGTTAAGTCTGAGTCACTCAGATTTCCAGAAAGGTAGCCAGTACCAGATAATCATCCAGAATTCTGGACATCCAGTATTGTACACTATTATTATTTTTGCTTCTAAGTCCAAAAGACAGAATGTATTGTCACTGCCCTTAAAGGGACTATCTTCAATGTTTGACCACCATCAACAAGACGATTAGCATGGCTTTCACCATCTTGATGAAACTACAGATGTTTGCCTTGGCATTTTTCCAGGCCTCCTTGTGTCATCAGGCCTGTAATGCCTTCTTCATTAGTTGGTGTGCTATTCATTTCTGGTCCTGAGTGAGAGGGCTGTCTCTTGACCCCACTATGCAGTTGCTTTGATTTCAGATATAAGAGGTTGGCCAACCTGGGGTGGGGGAAGATATTCCTTTGGCTCTTACACACCTCAACCATGAGGAGGCTCAGGCAGCTTTGGGGGATAAGAACACAATAGGAGAAGTGCTCCTCAAGTGATCCTTTTTCTGTGTTCATGTTTAGCTTCTAATGTGACGTAATGAATTATGAACTAAAGGTAATTGGAAGATTTGTGCCCTCTGTGCAGAACAGAAGTGTAATGTATGAAAGCAAACCACAGGTCAATTAGGAGAGTTGATCACTCTTTATATTGCTCTTTAATGAAAGGAAATAACCCTGATAGATTTTCCTTGGGATTGCTGATGAGTGTGTATTTGTAGTCAACACATGGGGCATTTTATTGATCTCAGTCAAGTTAAAATTTTATTAACAAGTCAGACACTCATCTGTATTTTTCTAGACGTTCTCTCTCTCTAAAAGTCAATACAAATGCCTTCTGTTTCTCTTCCTCTCTCTCCCTGAACTGACATTTAAGTACCTGATCCTGATATGTGCTGAATACTTTCCCATGTATTATCTCATTTAATCCTCCTGACAATGTTGTAAATTACTGTTTTTTTTAATCTCCATTTAAAGATAAAGATACTGAAGCAGAAAGAGGATAAGTGAGTTGCCCTTTATCACACAGGTAATAAAAAGCAAATCATGGACTCAAACAGACCCAGTGTTCCCTGACCCTGAGGTTCATGTGATTTCTGCAACTCCATATGGTCTCCCAGAGGCAGAATGAGGGTAGTTTTGTAGCATGGCCTGATTTGAATGAAGATGATGAGAAAGATGAGGCTGCCGCGGAAATGCACCCAAGCAGGCAGCCTAGGAGCTGTCTTAACCCACCCAGGGGGGCCCAGGGGCAGCTGCTGCTCCTGCCGGGTTCAAAGAGCAGAGTTTCCTGTGCATCTAGCTCAGTGAAGAGACAGCAAGTCAAACATGGCACCTCTAAGTCAAGTGATAGAATTCAGCACGTGTGACCCTAAACCTTTTTTTTTTTTGCGGTACGCAGGCCTCTCACTGTTGTGGCCTCTCCGGTTGCGGAGCACAGGCTCCGGACGCGCAGGCTCAGCGGCCACGGCTCACGGGCCCAGCCACTGCGCGGCATGTGGGATCTTCCCGGACCGGGGCACGAACCCGCATCCCCTGCATCGGCAGGCGGATTCTCCACCCCTGCGCCACCAGGGAAGCCCGACCCTAAACCTTTTGAGACTCAGTTTGGTCCCTTGGTTTTTAGCGGCTCTAAAGCAGATACAACTGTATTTTTTTTTTTTTTTTTTTTTTTTTTTTTTTTTGTGGTATGCGGGCCTCTCACTGCTGTGGCCTCTCCCGTTGCGGAGCACAGGCTCCGGACGCGCAGGCCCAGCGGCCATGGCTCACGGGCTTAGTTGCTCCGCGGCATATGGGATCTTCCCGGACCAGGGCACGAACCCGTGACCCCTGCATCGTCAGGCGGATTCTCAACCACTGCGCCACCAGGGAAGCCCGATACAACTGTATTTTGAACAGTATTTCTACTCCCTGACTGTCTGGATTGAGTCTCCTCACTTTGTTCAAAGGCTGCTTTTAGACATCCAAGCAACAGGAACCACGTTAGAGAGTTTGAGGTTTAATCAATATAATTGACTAGGAAAGAACTCAAAAGCCACACTGCCTGCTTCCATGCTTGATACACTGGGCAGACATTTAGTTCTTGTCTTGTGTTTGATCTACAGACTCTGTGAAAACTGTAAGTTTTCCTTCCTGCATGATATTTTAAATTAGAGCTTGCATTATGTTCTGTGGGCTGCAGGGTTACTGTGGCAATCAGCTCCTGAAGCATAGGGATTTTATCTGAGAAGCACATTAATAGAGATTACATTAGAGGTCAGGGTTTTGTCTGTGTTCATCTTCTACACGTTTGGGACCCTGTTCCCAAATGGATGTGCTGATTCATACTCACAATCTCCTCATAAATACACCATACATAATTTATAATCAGGCTGCAGCCAAGAATCAGCTCTTTTGATGAAAGGAAGTGAAATGTACTTCAGGAGCTAATGTGTGAGAAATTTCCAGAAATGTGAGAAACAGTTCAGTCTAGTGAAAACACACACACACACACACACACACACACACACACACACACACACACACTTATTATTTCCTAACATGCTGGTTCTGTTCTAAGAAAATTATATGCATTAATGCAATTCCCCTGAAAACGCAATGTGATAAAATTCTATTTTTCTTCCCATTTTGAGAATGGCAAACTAAGGCACAAAAACGTTACACGACTTGCCTTATCTAGCTCACACAGCTAATAAGTGTCAACACTGGGATATTAATACTAAGCAATCTGGCCAAAGATGATATATCCTTAATTGTTCTACTAACCTGGCTCAAACTTTGTTCTGAGAGCAGAGAACCTAGCTGGGCATCTCAGACCCAGCTTTGTGATCTTGAACAAGTCACCTAAATGATGCACAGCCTCAGCTTCCTATCTGCAAACTGGTTAACAATAATACCAACCTCTCATGATCGTTCAGAGGAGTTAATCAGAAAATAAGCACGTTTGGTAAACTGCAAAGTGCTACATGCGTGTCATCAATCAGTTGTGGATACAGCACACGATACACACTGTGTCTCTCCTACTTTGTTCTTCTCTGTTGCCCTGACTCCATCCCATAATACACAAGACACATAAAAACACGTAACACTTAAAATAGTAATTTCTAATTAAATACATCCAAGTGACCTTGAAATATCTTCCTAAAACATGATGCTAACAATAAGCGTATGAATACATCATTTTTTCTCAGAGAAATGGGGAAATAATTTTAGAGCAATGGGAACAAATTGTGCCATCTAGTTATGAAAAATACATGCAGCTTAGAGGCTCTGTTAACATTAACATCTAAATGTTCACTCAAAAATACTAGTTAGTGTTAGAGATATTCTCACCATTAAAATAATGACAGGGTTGAGGACTGGTATTCTGTACCTTTAGTGTGTGGACTAGAAGTGCTTGTCAATCATCTGAAGGGGGTGGGACATTAATAGAAAAGAGTCACAGCGAGGAAGTGAGATACCAAGTGGGATAGGCCATGGGCTTTGGCTCTGGATTCAGCAGCCCAGGTACAAGTCTTGTAACCATCCAAAAGCCATTGGGTGCTTACACATGCCAGGCCCTGTCAGGTAGGTACCAGAGATACAAAAGCACATAAGGACATGTTTCTTGCCTTCCTGGAACTCTCCTTCTCACCCAATGACCCTCGGGACTTTATGTCAGTGTTTTCATCTTACTAAGAAAAGCCTTGGTTTCCATATCAATAAAAGGGAGCAAGTGAAGAATCAGAGAGGTAAAGTCACCTTTTAAAGTTTGTACAATTAATTGGAATGAAACTGTAGATTTCTAATTCAGTGTTTTCTGCAACCGGATCTCATTGTTCCTTTTGCAATTTGCAGCACTGTTTGTTGCATTTCTTAAGTGTGGGTACAATATGCCAAGATATGTGATTAATTTTTTTCACATTCTGCCAGGGTTTACTTTTTATTGCCATATCACTTTTTTTGCCCAAGATTAAAAATTATTTCTCTTTGAAAGAAATAGTTTTAAAAAAGCTAAGCCACAGACTGGATAATTTTTGCAACTATATCTCTGACAAAAGGCTTTTATCCAATTTATAACAAACTGTAAGTGATTAATTTTTTGAGTTTTCCCAGATTGTTTTCTCTGCTTACCCACTAGAGATTTCTGGCAAGGTCTATGTTAGAACCTACCCTTCTCTTCAGCTTCAAGATGTAGTCTTGGACAGTTCCAGGGCTGTACAATGGGGAAATGATAGAAAAGCAGGCAGGGGGAAGCAAAGACAAGGGCTGTAAGAGTTTTCACTGGTTTGAGGAGCAGAGCTGTACTGTGTGTGGCAATGGATTGGGAAGAACCTGGAAAGGGATTTTAAAATTTATTGCTGGGGGATTTCCTGTCCCCTTCATAATATTGAGTAATGCTAGTTTGAGTTGTTTTAAAATTATTCTTGGTTGCTGGGACTGTGTTCATTTAAGCACAATAATGCTCTGAAATTGATCTATGAGGGTCACAGGTTTACGAGCCCTGACCAACCATTGCCTTCATCTTATCAGCAGTGGAAGGCTGTGTGTGGACCTTCCCAATGCATCTTGAATGTGAGAACCAACCAGGCTTTAATAGGTGAGCAATGAGCTGAAGCACATCTGGCCAGGGGAAATGATGTCAGGAAATGGAATCGAGTCTTCGGAACATTTGTCTTGTTAAGTACATATGTTCCTACTTCAAAACTTCCTTCATTTATTTATTTTATCCCACTACTGGGCATATACCCTGAGAAAATCATAATTCAAAAAGAGTCATGTACCAAAACGTTCATTGCAGCTCTATTTACAATAGCCAGGAGATGGAAGCAACCTAAATGTCCATCGACAGATGAATGGATAAAGAAGATGTGGTGCATATATACACTGGAATATTACTCAGCCATAAAAAGAAACTAAATTGAGTTATTTGTAGTGAGGTGGATGGACCTAGAGTCTGTCATACAGAGTGAAGGAAGTCAGAAAGAGAAAGACAAATACTGTATGCTAACACATATATACGGAATCTAAGAAAAAATAAAGGTCATGAAGAACCGAGGGTTAAGCTGGGAATAAAGACACAGACCTACTAGAGCATGGACTTGAGGATATGGGGAGGGGGAAGGGTAAGCTGTGACAAAGTGAGAGAGTGGTATGGACATATATACACTACCAAACGTAAAATAGATAGCTAGTGGGAAGCAGCCGCATAGCACAGGGAGATCAGCTTGGTGCTTTGTGACCACCTAGAGGGGTGGGATAGGGAGGGTGGGAGGGAGGGAGATGCAAGAGGGAAGAGATATGGTAACATATGTATAACTGATTCACTTCGTTATAAAGCAGAAACTAACACACCATTGTAAAGCAATTATACTCCAATAAAGATGTTAAAAAAAAAAAAAAAAAACTTCCTTCAAAGCTCTGAGTAAAAAAAAAAAAACAACAAAAAACAACACAAAGCTCTGAGTAGAAGGGAAACACATCTTTTCCTTATCATGCCACCTGGTGGTTGAAACTAACAGTCAATAGGCCTGCGCTTGGGCTCTGGCTTAAGGTCTGAGAGGAATATAGAAAGAGCATAGTTTATTTTACACACAATGGTTTGTACCTCTTAATCCCCTATCCTTGTTAGGCCCTCCTTCCCTTTCCCCACTGGTAACCAATAGTCTGTTCTCTATGTAAGCTACAAAGATGTATTGTATAACACAGGGAATATAGCCAATATTTTATAATAACTATAAATGGAATAACCTTTAAAAATTGTGAGTCACTGTTGTACACCTGAAACATATAGCACTGTACATCAATTATACCTCAATTTTTAAAAAAGGGCACCATTCTTTTCTGGGCTAAGGAGTTGGAAATCCACTATAGGAAACTGACAAAGTCAGCATCATAGTTAATCCATTTTCTGTGCTTCTAGCTCTAAAGTAGACATCACAGCTAACTCTTGCTCTAAATGTTTACATTCTAGAAGCAGAGTGGGGTGAGGAGAACGGTGTTACTAGTTTATATTCATCCTCTATTACTTTTTAAAATCCTTACCACACCATACATGGTGGTATTAATAGTATTCCATTTTACAAATGGGGAAAGATTTAGAGAGTTTTAATGATCTGCTTAAGATGTAATTATCACAGTAGATGTTGGGGAGGAGAAGAGAATGGGGTATTTAATGATGAGATAAAAGCTGTAAACAGTGGTGTTTTGGGGGGAGAGACTAAACTAAAGTAAGCACTTCTGTTTAAAAAAAGCAATTAGTCACGTGTCTCTTAACTCTGAATTATTTTAGTTTGACAGGCTAGGTGTGATATAAATGCATGGAAATGAGACAACAGAATTGTTATGACATTTTTCTTTCCAAGTGAGGAGAAAGGGTGTGTCTATCAGTGGATTCTCATTTCTCAAGATGGGTGTCATAACACATCAGCTATGTGCATCATGTATACACATGTATCTATTTTTTCTCCACTTCTTTTTGGCTCTGGGTCTGCTTTGATGTGAATGTGTGAAATTTTAGTCAAAATAATATTTCACAATTTAAAGTTAGGCAGGATGAGTGGGTTCCAGAGATCTGCTGTACAAAATAGTGCCTACATGCAACAATATGTTATTCTGTACTTAAAAATATGTTAAGAGGGTAGATCTCATGTTAAGTGTTCTTACCACAAAAAAACAAACAAAAGAACAAAAGGACAGAAGAAAACTTTTGGAGGCGATGGAAATGTTTATTACTTGGATTGTGGTGAGGGTAACACAAGTGTACTTGTATACGTTAATCATGTCCTAACTCACTAAACTGTATACATTAATCATGTGAAGTTTTCTGTATACCAATTATACCTCAATAAGACTGGATAAACAAACAAACAAATAAATAAATAAAACTATGTCTCTCTTTAAAAAATTTAGCAGATCCATAACAAGGCATCAGGCATACAATTCACAGCATGAATCCAACATAAAGTTAGAATACCCCCAATTTTTCCCTCGAGCATGTTCTCCCCTAAGTCTCTAAAACCATTCTCCAGATGATGTAGAACTATATATTCTAAAATACATGGTTTTAAAGGCAATATGTGATGTGATGATTTTTAAGACTATGGTGAAAGGAGCTAGAGGATGGAGAGGTATGTATAAAGGTAGAAAAATGTGTGGCACTGTTTTTCTTTTCTTTTTGGAATGTTCTCCCAACATCTAAAAGGATAAGTGGCATGAAAGAAGCCTCCCTGTAGGTCTTCTCAACTCAGAGTCAGGAAGACCTGCTTTAGGGGCTGTTTTCTCTGTGATGAGGGCGAGAAGTGGTAATTCCCACTTTTTCACGAAATCTCACTAATGACCAACTTGTTTTGTGAGCCTGAGGTAATTATTAACTTTCCTACATTTCAGTCTCCTACTCAATATAATGGAGTTCAAAAACCCGCCTGAAAGCATATAGATAAGGATAAAAATGAGATGATTTTTACACTGAGCCAAGTATCTGTTATATCAGATCTTCTTAATAAGCAGATTTTGAATCTGAATGCTAAACACTTTCAAGGTGGTGGAGTATGTCTACAGTCAGGGAAGTTTCTCTTTTTATAAAGTAATTGGTTGGGCTTCCCTGGTGGCGCAGTGGTTGAGAGTCCGCCTGCCGATACAGGGGACACGGGTTCGTGCCCGGGTCCGGGAAGATCCCACATGCCGCGGAGCGGCTGGGCCCGTGAGCCATGGCCGCTGGGCCTGCGCGTCCGGAGCCTGTGCTCCGCAACGGGAGAGGCCACAGCAGTGAGAGGCCCGCGTACCACAAAAAAAAAAAAAAAAAATAATAATAATAATAATAATTGGTTTAAGTATGAATTAGACTTTCAACATAAGCACGGAAACTACCATGCCCTGAACAGCTGAGATAATAGCTTTAGATTGCTGTTATGTTAAGTAAACAAGGTATTCGATTTGAAATTATTTACTTTGAATGCCAAAAAAAAATTATTTGGTTATGGGAGAAGTGGATTATATGTGAAGCAACCCCTGGCTTTATGCATGAATGATACTATCTGTTGCTCAGACCATAGCCTTGGAAAGAGTCCATAAAATCATGTGGACTTACAAAGTTCCACTTATAGAATGAGGGGCCCAGCTTCATTTATGACTCTTTGAATATCAACCACCACCCCTCCCCCTCATAAACACCCCAACTGACCTCCCTGGAGACTTGCTTTTCCCTGACTCTTCTCGTCTCTGTAAATGGCACCACCAAGCATCCATGCTCAAGGCAAAAATCAAGAGCTATCTTTGATTCCTCTCTCTTACATGCCCCTCATCCAATTCATCAGCAATAGGATTGATTACTCTATCTTCCAAAGGTAAAAACTGAAACACTAACTACTTCTCACTATTTCCACCACTGCCACCCTAGTTCAAGCTGTAATTATCTCTTGCCTAGATGACTGCAGTAGCCTCTCTATCTCCTTCCTCTACAGGCACTCACACGCTGGCCTTCATAATTTCCACTCAACATCCAGAGCAATCAGGTCACCGTTACCCCACACTTCACCCTCATTGTTTCCAAGTCCACATAAGAAACTCTTGTTTTTAAAGCCAGGTTTACAAGGTTTATATTGTCATTTTTTTCTGTCCTCTTCCTCTATTCCCTCATCTCTAACTACACTAACTTTATTGATATTTTTGAATGGCACCAGATCATTCCCATCTTGAGACATTTGCAATCTCTCTTCCTTCTGCCTGGAAAACTCTTTCCTGGATCTTTGCCTGATTTGTTCCTTCACTAAGTTCAGGATTCTGATCAAGGGTCCATCTATCATCCTTTCCTCTCATCCTGATTTGTTGTTGTTCAAAGCTTCTGTCACTCCCTGTAACTGCATTATATGTTTATTTATTCAATTTTGATTCTTTAGTTTCCCGATGGAAATATAAGCTCCATTCAGGTGGGGACTCTATCTTATCCATTGCATCGTCCTCAAAGTATACACTGTGTTTTCAGTAAGTACTTATTAAATGACCTATTGAACTCTGTGTGTGTGTGTGTGTGTGTGTGTGTGTGTGTGTGTGTGTATGGGAACTACAGAGGAAACTACACCATGAATGGAAGGTTCTGGCACTGGGGGATGAAATGCTTTGGGCAGCCATACTTTGGGCAGCCATGAAATGCTTTGGGCAGACGTGGCCAGAAGGCCATCATCATTATCATTCATGTGGCAATTGTACTGTCACTATATGCTACTGGAACCAAAGCCCCATGACCAGAACAAAAGAACACAGATAACTGTGGGTCAAACACTGTCCTGCACTCTTTCATATATATTGTCTCATTTAGTTCTCTCACAACAAGACTGACATTTTTCTCATTTAGGCCAGATGAGGAAAGAGAGACCTGAAAAGGTAAAATCATTTGACCAAATTCATTCAAGAAAGTGGTAGAGCCAGGATTTGAACCCAAGTTTTATGACTTCACATCTATTGTTTCCCCCCTATTGCTTCTTTTTCCTTTTATTGAAGTATAGTTGACTTATTAGTTTCAGGAGTACAACATAGTGATTCAATATTTTTATACATCATACCCCATACAAAGTTATTATGATATTATTGACTGTATTCTCTTCTTGCTTCTACATTGCTACCAAAGTTAGGAAAGCTCATTAGGATGAAAGAGAAGAAGAGAAATAAAGAATGAAGAGGAGTCCCAGCTTTGGAGGCTTCAATTAAGCCCCATTTCTATATAAGTCCACCCCTGTTGCTCCAGCATGTATTAAGTAGTCTTTCCTTTGAATGAATTTTTGATAACTTTCATTTAGCCAATAGTACATGCTTTCTCCCACTTTTACTGATGATATACACTGTCTAGTTATTAGACTGAATCTTATGAAATTGCTAATATTCTCCTATTCTTGACTTACAAAAATAGCAATTCAACAATTAAAACTCAAATCTGTCTGACACAGAGTCTGTGTGCTTAACCATTCTGATATACTACATCACCTCTGACAAAGAGGCATCAAATGCTTTGCTCTCTATAGAAATAAGACGTTTGTGCCATGGAAATAAATATCACACACTAACTGCTACCTGGCATCCATTCTTCCCACTGAACCTAAAAACAGAGAACTGACTTTGCTCTGCTGAAGAAGGCAAGAAGTTCAGGACCACCGGTAAAAAGAGTCACTTTCCAACGGGCAAGAATCCTTTCCTGCCTACTTCCCACTAAATACACTTGAGCAGGTCAGGACCATAGCAGGTAAACTTCACACTACACAGAAGAGCCATCAATGAATCAAAAATCAAGGAAAAATAATACAAATCCTAATGATTCCTCTAAGCTCTGTTCTTCTTTCTCAAAGTAAGGAACTCACACCATTACATATGGAATTTGGTTAAGCAAGATAAACAAGTGGAAGAATTTCTGTGTACTGAGTTACTGGGGGTGTCTACTGCTTTCTGTAGAGCTAAGAGAGAGGCTCATTTTTCCTCTCTGGGATGATTCACTTGTGGCTTCGGTCTTTTTACCTGAGAACAAGCAAATGGCCTAGGTGACCTCGAAGGTTACCCCCATAAGCCCTCAAGACCTGCGCTCAAATGATAGCACAAAGATAGCAGAGAGCTTCACTTGGGCTCCTCTTCTCTGGGAACTATTATTAGTGCCATTCTCTCAAGGCTGGGCAGAAGCCAGGTGTAGAAACATTCTTATTTTTAGAACACTGGAGTGGGTTGCCCATGAAAAGAATACAGACAAAAAGGGAGGAGCAGACGACAGTGAAGGGCGACTTTGAACAGATAGGAACACAACTCAAAAGTTGATGATGAGTAACAACATCGCCGGCCATAACACAGCGACTGTGTAACTTCACATTTGGCAGACTAGCTGTCTCTCCCACTTCACAGGATGCCTATGGAGGTAGAGCATTTCTGAAGACAAAAATTGAGGAATATGATTTTCTTTATGTAGTAGGAAATCCCGTTATGTATTTGCATTATTTTGTGGGGAATGGACCATCATATTAAAATATTATGTGTTTCAATGCCTGCCATGAGTCAGCTGAGCTGTCTTCCATTTCAAAAACGTGTCCCTGTTTCCCATCTTCTTTCACCTGCCTCTTGATTTCCACAAGATGCCAGCTGTCATCAAGTCCATACACTCATTTTCACTGCTTTCTCCTAAACCCACACCTTGATTATGGGAAATTTCCACCCTGGATATTCAGATTGATTTATATTGCTTTACTGCTTCTTTCAAGTTACTTGCAAAGGTGATAATAATGCAGTTGGCTGTGAACCTCAGTAACTCACCATCAGTTTGATGAATTTTGATTGAAAACGCCCTTCCGGTCTTTTGCCCTAACCTATTACTGACAACACTGTCAGCTTCATACACTGTCTCAAATCCTTATATTTTCTAAAACTTGAGTACTCATTCCAAGAGAGCCTATATATAAGTGAAAAAAAGTAAGATAGCATTTCAATCATAGAAACAGAGGTTACATAAATTATGACATAAGGCTCAAAATAATGTATGCATCATCGTTAATTTATTTAACAATTATTTATTGCATCTCTGTGCCATACCCTGTGCAAATCACTGGAGCAGAGGCAAAAGAAACTGTCCCTTGGTGGAAATAATCTAGTACATAGGGAAAAGAAGCAAAAAAACAAAAACAAAAACAAAAACCACATAAGTTATACAACATGGTAAATGTTAAAACAGAGGTGAGAATAGCATGCTTTGGAAAAATAGAGAAGGGAGCAATCAATGCAGCCAGAAAACTAGTCATTATAGAAGCTCTTGTAGCAACTAGGATAGACTTGTTGTTTTTTTTAAATTTTTTAAATTGAAGTATAGTTGATTTACAATGTTGTGTTAGTTTCTGCTGTACAGCAAGGTGAATCAGTTATACATATACAAATATCCACTCTTTTTAAGATTTCCTTCCCATTTAGGTCACCACAGATCACTGAGTAGGGTTCCCTGTGCTATATAGTACGTTCTCCTTAGGATAGAGTCTGATGATATAATGTAAAGTGAAAAAGAATAAACTTGGATTAATACTATGGACACATTATATGTACATATGGATGAGCATTAGAAGGCAAGGAGGGAAGATGAAGTTAATGGGTTAAAGTGGTAGATTTCTAGTTGGCTTTTGCTTTGCTTTCTCTTTAATTTTTGTAATAAATGAAAATTTGGTGGGGGAGTGTTAACGAAGTAAATGGAGCCTTGGGTGAAGCATCACCTTCTAAAACGGATCTTGTCTAAATAAGAGGCAGTGCAAAAGCAAACTGACAGACTTCCTGTAACAGGCACGTGAAGCTGATGGATGGATCCATATTAACGTCACTGGAAAGGCCACATGTGGAACCATCGGAACTGTTTTCTCCGTATATTAGTTGCAGTATGTTGTCATTAGACAGGAAGTCAGCCGTAGAATCAATAATTCTCTGGATAAGAGGCATTAACCACTCGACCATGGTTAATGCAAAGGATTTACTGACTAATATGAAAATTTACAGACGATGCTAACATTTGTCCAGTTTTCTGGAGGTAAGGTTAACGCTTGAATTACAACTTAATTTACATTAATATACATTAATCTATAATGTATAATACCATACATTATGTTTGGTGATGTATTCCTCTTTTCCCTGGCCATTTCAAATGTACCCTAGGTTAGGAAATAGATTTTCTTTGCTTTTTTGGTAACTAGCATTTTGAGGCTGGATTGTGGATCACTTGAGTATTATCCTTGGTTCCTCATGAATAATATGTCAATACTAACTCTGTCTTCTTCCTCTTCAAATATTGTCTATCATTCAAAGTCCATATCAAGCTGTACTCCCATGAAATCTTTTCTGTCAAAAACAAATCCTAAATGGGAGCTCTTTTTACTTTTCTTAACCTATGTTTAAAGAGATACAAATTAATAATTGATCATTTCTTAATATCTAAATATTTATATGTACTAGTCTTCACCACTATACTTAATTAGAAATTCCTTAAAGGGAGGTAATTTTATCTCTTATCACTCACCCTTAGTACCTAGCTTAGGGCTAAAAGCATATAAAGAGCTCAACAAATGCTTATTTTATTTAAAAAAAGATTGATTCATACTTTCATAACACACACATATCTGTTACTTTCAGCTCTAATGGACACAGCTTTCAAAGAACCTCTTGTATAGGGATATGTCCAATTGAACTTTTAATCTCCCAAAGAGGAATTTAATATTCACACACATTCAGCAAGATTCCTTGCAAAACCATCAGTTATTTCTGACACAGAATGGTTCTTGCTGGTTTTATACCAAATTTAATCAAAGCGCAGGACAACTGGCTGCAACATCTGTAACTGGGTGAACCACATAGGCTGCTCAAGGTCAGGCCTAATTATCCACATTTGCACTCATCTGGCAGATGTAAAAGACTTAAGATTTGCATGTGCTCATTAACTGGGGGGCAAGCTCTTCTCTGCAGAATTCAGCAAAACTCCAGGTGAAATATAATGGCATTCATTTTGAGGTAAGATTCCCAGGTCATTAAGCACTTTGAGATATACTCTCTCTAGTCAGAGAGAATTTGAGTCTAGATGAGCTCCAACCTGGCTCTTTTCCTAAAAGCTGTGTGACCTTGGGCAATTCCCTTCCCCTTGCAGAGCCTCAGACCGCTGCTTATAACACAAAGTTGTTTTGCTAATGGATCACTAAGTACTGTCTTTGATCAGACTATGATTCACTATTATTTAATTGAATACCTAGATCTAATTTTTATTGTGCACTTACTATGTGTGAGGCAATATATTTTTATGGGTTTGCACTGTGCACCAGGCTGAAATTGGGTTTAACCACCATGAAGATATATTTGTTAAAATATATCTGTTTGCCTTGTCTGAAAGCTACCAATAAGCCAGTAGTTTGTTCCCTCTTTAAGATCTAATGGCTCTAAAACAAGTTGGAAGCTACTTTGATGCAGTCATTTTCCAGCCACTAAGCAAGTCATTCATCCCTAAATTGTGTTCAATGGAGCAGCTGATACTCCTTTCTAAGTGTAGGTTTTCAAGGTATTTATTCTAAATGGATTTTAGGAAATGAGTTCACATAAGCTTTTTTTTCTGAAGTGGACATCAGTCTAGGATTTAGTCGCTATTTAAAAAATTATAATGTGTTAGTTTTCTATAATACACTTTACTTGATACCCACTGTGGTAACTTGTCTCCAAGATGACAGCCATCAATACCTTTTTTCCCGGTACACACTTCCCTTGAAAGGGAAGGTCTATTACCCTTCCTGCTTGAATCTGGGCTGGCCCAGAATTCAACTACCTTGATCAACGGAACGTAGAGAAAGTGGTGCCATGTGACTTCTGAGGCTGGATCATACAAAACTTTTCAACTTCCACCTGAGTCTTTTGGAATGCCCACTTTGGGGAGGCCACCTGCCATATAAGAAGCCCAACTGCTCTTAGACCATTATGCTGTGGGGAAGTCCAAGCTAGCCATGTGAAGAAGCTTCACATAGAGATGCCTGACCAGGCCTCAGCTGTTCCAGCCCAGGCACCAGTGACGGAATCTTCAGGTGACTCCAGTCCCAACCAGCATTTGACTGCAGGTGTACAAGGACCCAAGCAAGTAGTGCCCAGCTGAGGCCTATAACTACCAGTGCATGAGACAAGAATAAATGATTACTTTAAGCCACTACATTTTTGGAGTGGTTTGTTACATCACACCAGATAAACAGAAAAAACGCTAAGATCAGAAGACCATAGTGGATAGAAATTTATTCCTTATCTGCCTTAAGTGCCTCAGATTCTACTAGAGGGTACAGATTAGGGTCAACCTAGAATTCTGTCTTATTTTTTTATGCTGGTTAAAATGTTGGTAGAATAGAGAATTCAAGCACACTTAGGAATGCAGAATCAAGAGTCAAAAGGTCTCTTCTGGGACCAAACTGAAATATACCTAGAGGAAGAAAGACATTGGGCCTTAGAACTCAGGTTCCGGATAGTGCACCTGGCTGGAAATTAAACAAACAAAACAAAACAAAAAACACCAAGACAGAGAAACTAAAATGGATTAGGAAGGCCATAACCAGAAAGCATAAACCACATAAACTATCATGGAGAAATGCCCGGATGAGACACTGATGGAAGAGAGAAAACAATTATGCTTTGTGTGCAAGTGCAACTGGCCAGATGACTGACAATCTGAATTCACAAACCCATTCAGCTTACTCACAGCGTCTAATTGTGAGAGTGTATGCATGTACGTATGTCGGGGTGGGGAGGCCTGACGTGAAGGATACTCATTGGGCTTTCTGCCCTGGAGGCAATAGATTTATGGGTGGGTGAGTTGTTTCCTCTGGGGTCTCCACTCAGGATTCTGGGATTTCTGGGATGCCCTGCCAGAAGTCTTCATCGGAAATGTTAGCGAAGTCATTGTACATGATAGTGGATATCCCTAAGTCCAATGAAACAGAGGCTGTCCTAAGGCTTGTTACAGCTTGAGTGAGTGAGTGAGAGAGAGAGAGAGAGACAGACAGACAGAGAGATACTGATTTCTAGGACTGAAGAACTCTCAAACGCATGTTATTTAACATAGATATAATGGAAATTGTACATGAATAGAGGGCAGAATGGATTTTAAATGACAAAATTCTCCTCTCACCCAATATGAAATCCTCTATCACATCATTGTGATATCAAATAATTGTTGTTACGGTACTTGATTAGCTTTTGAGGGGATTGGATTGTTTTCTAAAACCTCTTTCTTAGATATGTAACAATGATGTGATATTGATTTTAGATACTTAACAGGATAAGCTCAATGAAAAGACCAGGTGTGAGTGAAAGAGAGCCTGAACACCACCAAGAATTGCTCTGGAGGGGGTTATTTTAAAGCTTGAGGGGTAGGACAGAATGGCATTATTCCAAAAGCAATGTGTGAGTCATTTTCTTTCTAACTTGTGATAGGTTTTTAACTGAAACAGCGTTATAAGGGATGGTTAGCTTTATTGGGCAGCCTTCAGTAAACAGTCTCAACATATCATGTAGGCAAAGAGTGATATTAATAGGCCTAAAAGAAGGAGAAAAAAAAAAAGAGAAGAAAGACTGGGTGTTAGCTTCCTTTTGGCTCCTTCATTACAAATTTTAAAAGTCTGAATCAATGGGGTTTGATTAAATGCTTTAATCAAGATATCGTGGAAAATCCTTTCTTGATACATGGGGCTTTTAGACGGTTCTGTGCTTATCATATGGTTAACTGGATTTGCTAGAATACAACCTCTGCGTTCTTGACACACTATTCAATCAGACAAGCATCTACTGAGCACCCCCTGAAAGCTCAGTGCTGTGCTTAGTGCCATAAAACAACAGTTCTGACATCAGTGGATGTAATAGACTTATAGAATTTTAAAAAGTGGGGAAACTGTCATAAAATTGACAAGTCTTTTTTTATTTTCCAAGAAAGCAGATATAAAAGAAAACAACTGCTACCTGTTCTCATAATTATTCTTCACTGCAGCCTGTTAGGAACTTTACTCAGACTCTCAATTGGAAGTCACTGCACTGTGCAGTACCTAAAATTCATATAAAACATATTCCCACCTGCCTAGTTATTTTCTCCTGACATGTCAGCTTAATTCTTAGTTGAACAGTGACTAAAACTGATGTTCCCTGAAAGACAATTCCAAATTACTTTCATAAAATACTTTAGGTTGACTGATCGTTACACACAAATCAATCTTTTTAATTCTAGACCATAATCACAGTCAATGTATTTTTACACAATTTTAAAGGACGTTTCTTAACCTACTATGAAATGTTTTCAAAATTTCTTTTAAAAAACATAGAATCCTTTCTTCAATTAAAATCTTATTCAGGAAGGGCTTTCCGGGTGGCGCAGTGGTTAAGAATCTGCCTGCCAATGGAGGGGACACAGGTTCGAGCCCTGGTCTGGGAAGACCCCACATGCTGTGGAACAACTAAGCCCGTGTGCCGCAAATACTAAGCCCGTGTGCCGCAAATACTAAGCCCACGCTCTGCAACAAGAGAAGCCACCGCAATGAGAAACCCGTGCACCACCACGGAGTAGCCCCCACTCGCCGCAACTAGAGAAAGCCCGTGTGCAGCAATGAAGACCCAATATAGACAGAAATAAATAAATAAATTTATATTTAAAAAAATCATATGCAGGAAGACCTGTATCTAAAATAGATCAGGGCGGGCTTCCCTGGTGGCGCAGTGGTTGAGAATCTGCCTGCCGATGCAGGGGACACGGGTTCGTGCCCCGGTTCGGGAAGACCCCACATGCCGCGGAGCGGCTGGGCCCGTGAGCCATGGCCGCTGAGCCTGTGCGTCCGGAGCCTGTGCTCCGCAACGGGAGAGGCCACAACAGTGAGAGGTCCGTGTACCACAAAAACCAAAAAAAAAAAAAAAAAAAAAAGTAAAATAGATCAGGGCTTCCCTGGTGGTGCAGTGGTTGAGAATCTGCCTGCCAGTGCAGGGGACACAGGTTCGAGCCCTGGTCTGGGAAGTTCCTACATGCCGCGGAGCAACTAGGCCCGTGAGCCACAACTACTGAGCCTGCGCATCTGGAGCCTGTGCTCCGCAACAAGAGAGACCACGATAGTGAGAGGCCCGCGCACCGCGAGGAAGAGTGGCCCCCGCTCACCGCAACTAGAGAAAGCCCTTGCACAGAAACGAAGACCCAACACAGCCATAAATAAATAAATAAATTTAAAATGATATAAAATAGATCAAAGTGAGCTGTTCTGATTAAGCAGTCTGCTGGGCTCCCCTTCCCAGCTTCTCCATGCCACAGTGGCCCACTCAAAGCACCTCCACACAACTCTCAGGGCTGCATAGAGCAGCCTTGAATGGCTCCTGATCTAACAAAGCTAGAGACTCGTAGAACTTCTAGGTCAGAAGATACCTCAGAGATGATCACAAATGACAGAATACTGAGTGAAGTAAGTCAGACAGAGAAAGACAAATATCATATGATATTGCTTATATGTGGAATCTAAACAAAGGGTACAAATAAACTTGACTACAAAAGGGAAACAGAATTACAGATGTAGAAAACAAACTTATGGTTACCAAGGGGGGAAGCAGGGGGTGGGGTGGGATAAATTGGGAGATTGGGATTGACATATACACACTACTATATATAAAATAGATAACTAATAAGGACCTACTGTATAGCACAGGGAGCTCTACTCTGTAATGACCTATATGGGAAAAGAATATTAAAAAGAGTGGATATATATATATGTATAACTGATTCACTTTGCTGTACACCTGAAACTAACACAACATTGTAAATCAACTATACTCCAATAAAATTTTTTTAAATGGCAGAATAGCAGAGCAGGAAGAGTCTTGGAGCTCAACTGGTTTACCCACCTCAATCCACAGATAAGAAAACCAAGGCCCAGAAAGGTAGCAAAATATCCCCCCCCCAGTGTCACATACTTTGCTACTTAGTGGCAGACACATGGCTAAAAATTTGGACTCTTTTGCTCCAGTCCAATGTTTTTCTTATCTTATTTGCAACTCTTTTGGAGGTACTATGTACAGGGAAAATGGCAGGAGCATTTGAAATGGAATTATTTAAAGTAGAGACAGTATCTAGCAGAGAAGAGGAAGCCTGAGACAGGCAGAAAAAGAATGGACAAATGGATCCTATCTCTTACTAGTTCCTCTTATGTTCAAAACAAGTAGCAGCTGAATCATTGTCTTCAAGAGGCTTCCAATTTAGTTAGGAAAAAACAGAGAGGTAAAAAAAGAATGCTTATGACTTCTGTGATGTTCTAAGAAGACCAACTCCAAGTGATAAGAAGTCACAAAAATCTTGATAATTGATAAATTGGAAGTTACACAGATATGTGAGTAAACGTTGCTGCCCCATAATCATAGTGGTAACAAATGAAAGTTAGACCATCATCTGACAATCGAGTTTATAAAAGCTTGGTTATTCATACACTTTGGGAGGGGGTGCTTGTTGCTTTTCAGGATGCAGAGCTGAACTGGGGCACAGCTGGCCCACCCATCAGATTGAATATTACAATGTGAGCACCACCGACATGGACAACCCATGAACAGAGATAAATGAGTTCTGGGAGCATGTAGGCTGCTTGATGTACCAGCATTGTTTTTGTCCAACTTGAACTCACAGAACTCAATACATATAAATTCTCTCTTCACTATCCTCCCTCCATTCCTTTTCTTTCTCTTTCATACTTCAACTTATTTCAATATATGAGAAATAAGTGTATGTGTGTGTGTGTTCAGAATCACTAACTTGATAGAAACTCAATATTTTTTCCTAATCTTTAACAGCAATTTGTATTCAAATTTCTACTCACATTTAAGAAAATGGCATACCCATGTCTATAAAATTCATCCATTAGCAAGTGGTTCTAAATTAGAAAGCATTACAACTGAGAAAGCAGAAGCAGACCTTCTCATTGTGCCAATACATTAATTTTTCTTCTGTTAAAAACCACTATAATAATATTAAAAAGAATTTTTCAAAGAGGAAAAAAATCATTCTCATGTTTGTATTATAACTATTCCCATATGTCCATGTTCCCATTCAATCTGTTTTTACATTCTTACATATTTTTAAAATAGTTGAAATCATGATGTGTCATGTAATTTTGCTTTCTATTTTGATCACTTTGCATACTATAAGCATTTATCTATGCTGCTACCTAGTCTCTTTGTCAGGGTAGACAAAGCCAGTATACATGATGGGGAGATGGAAGAACATAAAAACTCGTGATCCTGGTTGGAACCAAGTTTCTCTCTCTTTTGAATCCCACTATATCAAACACTCAGGAAATGCAAACATTGCTGATTTTGACGTATGTTTTTTTTTTAATTACCCATCTAAATAAAGGGTGAATTTGAACCCACTGCATGGGTAATTTAACCAAAAGGTAACATGTTTTCTTCTTAGGGACAATGAAACAACTGAATTAGCCTTCAGTATGAGAAATACAACTTGTATGATATCCATCTTGGAACACTGGAAACACTAGCTTTTTATTAACCTAGCTTTTTGATACAGTGCATTGTTTTTAAAAAATGAAGTATTATGCAAATCAATCAATGTGATAAACCATATTAACAAATTGAAGGAGAAAAACCATATGATCATCTCAATAGATGCAGAAAAGGCTTTTGACAAAATTCAACACCCATTTATGATAAAAACCCTGCAGAAAGTAGGCAGAGAGGGAACTTACCTCAACATAATAAAGGCCATATATGACAAACCCCAGCCAACATCGTTCTCAATGGTGAAAAACTGAAACCATTTCCACTAAGAACAGGAACAAGACAAGGTTGCCCACTCCCACCACTCTTATTCAACATAGTTTTGGAAGTTTTAGCCACAGCAATCAGAGAAGAAAAACAAATACAAGGAATCCAAATTGGAAAAGAAGAAGTAAAGCTGTCACTGTTTGCAGATGACATGATACTATACACAGAGAATCCTAAAGATGCTACCAGAAAGCTACTAGAGCTAATCAATGAATTTGGTAAAGTAGCAGGATACAAAAATAATGCACAAAAATCTCTTGCATTCCTATACACTAATGATGAAAAATCTGAAAGAGAAATTAAGGAAACACTCTAATTTACCATTGCAACAAAAAGAATAAAACACCTAGGAATAAACCTACATAGGGAGACAAAAGACCTGTATGCAGAAAACTCTAAGACACTGCTAAAAGAAATTAAAGATGATACAAACAGATGGAGAGATATACCATGTTCTTGGATTGGAAGAATCAACATTGTGAAAATGACTATACTACCCAAAGCAATCTACAGATTCACTGCAATCCGTATCAAACTACCAATGGCATTTTTCACAGAACTAGAAAAAAAATTTCACAATTTGTATGGAAACACAAAAGACCCCGAATAGCCAAAACAATCTTAAGAAAGAAAAACGGAGCTGGAGGAATCAGTCTCCCAGACTTCAGACTATACTACAAAGCTACAGTAATCAATACAGTATGGTACTGGCACAAAAAAAGAAATACAGATCAATGGAATAGGGTAGAAAGCCCAGAGATAAACCCACACACATATGGTCACCTTATCTTTGATAAAGGAGGCAAGAATATACAGTGGAGAAAAGACAGCTTCTTCAATAAGTGGTGCTGGGAAAACTGGACAGCTATATGTAAAAGAATGAAATTAGAACACCCCCCATACACAAAAATAAACTCAAAATGGATTCAAGACCTAAATGTAAGGCCAGACACTATAAAACTCTTAGAGGAAAACATAGGTATAACACTCTATGACATAAATCACAGCAAGATCCTTTTTGACCCACCTCCTAGAGAAATGGAAATAGAAACAAACAAACAAAAAAACCAAATGGGACCCAATGAAACTTAAAAGCTTTTGCACAGCAAAGGAAACGATAAACCAGATGAAAAGACAACCCTCAGAATGGGAGAAAATATTTGCAAATGAAGCAACCAACAAAGGATTAATCTCCAAAATTTACAATCAGCTCATGCAGCTGCTCAAAAAAACAAACAACCCAATCCAAAAATGGGCAGAAGACCTAAATAGACATCTCTCCAAAGAAGATATACAAAGTGCCAACAAACACATGAAAGGATGCTCAACATCACTAATCATTAGAGAAATGCAAATCAAAGGTACAATGAGGTATCACCTCACACCAGTCAGAGTGGCCATCATCAAAAAATCTACAAACAATAAATGCTGGAGAGGGTGTGGAGAAAAGGGAGCCGTCTTGCACTGTTGGTATAATGTAAGTTGATACAGCCACTATGGAGAACAGTATGGAGGTTCCTTAAAAAATTAAAAGTAGAACTACCATACAATCCAGCAATCCCACTACTGGGCATATACCCTAAGAAAACCATAATGCAAAGAGAGTCATGTACCACAATGTTCATTGCAGCTCTATTTACAATAGCCAGGACATGGAAGCAACCTAAGTGTCCATGGACAGAAGAATGGATAAAGAAGATGTTGCACATATATAGAATGGAATATTACTCAGCCATAAAAAGAAACATAATTGAATTATTTGTAGTGAGGTGGATGGACCTAGGGTCTGTCACACAGAGTGAAGTAAGTCAGAAAGAGAAAAACAAATACTGTATGCTAACACATATATATGGAATCTAAAAAAAAAAAAAAAAAAAATGGTTCTGAAGAACCTAGGGGCAGGAGAGGAATAAAGACACAGATATAGAGGATGGACTTGAGGACATGGGGAGGGATAAGGGTATGCTGGGATGAAGTGAGAGAGTGGCATGGACATATATACACTAGCAAATGTAAAATAGATAGCTAGTGGGAAGCAGCTGCATAGCACAGGGAGAGCAGCTAGGTGCTCTGTGACTACCAAGAATGGTGGGAGGGAGAAGGAAGAGCGAGGAGATATGGGCATATACTTATACATATAGCTGATTCACTTTGTTATACAGCAGAAACTAACACAACATTGTAAAGCAATTATACTCCAATAAAGATGTTAAAAAAATAAATAAAATGCCAGACTGAATTAAAGTGTATTATTTAAATATAGCATATTTGTGAATATACAGAAGACTATTTATTAGATCCTTAAAGGTAGGATTTTTGTCTGATTCATTGTTCTTCTCCTCACAACTTACAGCCCAGTGATATACAAGTAGTATATGATCCATAAAAGTTCATTGAACGAAATTGATCTTAGCTTCAAAATAATCAGTTAGCAGGGGACATATCTTTCTGATAAATCTAAGCCAGTTTGTAACCTAAGTTCTGACACTTATCAGATGAGTCATTTAGGGCATGTACCATTCAACTTTGTTGGTGGCATATATATATGCTCAATTCTGAAAAGCTATTACCTTGAGTAATTTTGCCATTTCAGCCATGGATTAAATCAATTAACTGATTGCTGACTCCAGCAGGATTCAGACCACGTGGGCTTTTATATTCTGTTGCTTTGTTTAAATTCAGTTTGAGTTTGTGCATATTTATCTTATAGAGAGTGTATATTATATAATACCCAAGTCAGCAAAGAGTTCCACATGAAACCCGGGGCCCCTGCTGTATCCTCTCAGAGGACTGGCCCCCTGGTAACCCCTGTCTCAATCTGTAATCGCATATTTGTGTGCTTACCTGGTTATAGCACATACCCCTCAGAGTCTGTAATGACCATGAGAGCAGACGCTGCATCTGTTGGTGTTTTATTTTATCCCTAGAGTTTGGTACAGTCTCTGGTCCATAGCACATGTCCAAAAAAGGCAGCTGAACAAAGTACTGAAATCCAAGGGGAAACATGATTGGAGCTGAGTTTTGAAGACGGGTGAAAGAACTGATCTAGTAGCAAGATGAGAAAAGGCCACCAAGTAGGGTGAGGGCTTGAAATGGGGGTGTGGGTTCGGGTAGAAAGACTGGAGAAGATCCCTAAGGAATGCCTCTTAATACAGCAGGCGCCTCTGTGTCTTAGGAGCAGGTATGTACGTAACAGGAGCTCCTTCCAGAAACAGGTTTGTGTTTTTATCTGACTTGATTTCTAAAACCATCAAGAAGCCCAATAATACTGAGTAAGCATGGACATGAGAGGCTTGTTTTCTTAGACACACTTTTATCATGCAAGAAGAGGAAATTTCCATGATGCCCATAATTAGGCAGTGTTTCTGAAAGTGGCCAGTTACTGGTTACTGTGGTTTCCCTCCCCAGAAAAAGGAAAAACTTAACCATTTTCCCAAGAGCACATGACTCTCACCGGGGTAAACTTTTTATTTCCCAAAGGGTGTGATCAGCTGAGATCATTCAAATTTAATGGTCCTCAGTCAAACAGCCATGTCAGACATTTTCCACTTTTCTATAATGTTCTGTGTCCACCGTGGACACTTTAGAAGTTTGGAACTTGCGTAGCCATGTTACCCTTAGGTGATTTGATTACCATGTTACTTTATCCTGGTCTGGTGAGGGAATAATCATATCTTGTGCTTCCCAACTCCTCTGAGATGATGTCAGAACAAATTGAGGGTTCCAGAATTTTCCTCAGGTCCTCCTTTTCCCTCTTCTCTCTCCCTTTCTCTTGCTAGTTCTGTTTCCTATCTCCTTTTTCCCCATAGTTTATATCTATTTCTCCATACATCCTCAGATATGTGGTATCCAATGTCCCAAATTGGTGTACTTATTTTGTATGTATGTATGTATGTAGAAAGTTCAATTTTTACTTCCTCCCAAAGTTTTATTCAAAGAATATGGCTGCCCCCAAGTGTCCCATTGGGCTATAGGCCTATATATTTTGAGTGTGTTAGATTTGGGTGATTTCTGTCTGAGATTCCTTTCAGCTACTGGGGGAAGTAAAATGGCAGCAAGTTGGATATATTTTGTATATATTTTCAATACATCATCTTTTATTTTGATTGTAGCTTTGACAGAAATGCATTTTGCAAATCCCCACCTCTCCAGGGTAGGCAAGTCAAAGAGGAGGAAAAAAAGCTTTGTGAGAAAGCATCCAAAATGCATAGATGGCTTTATCATTTTGAGATAGCCAACCTGGCCCAGTATTCCTTCTTTGTCTGATTTCTATTAAAGCTTTTAAGAATGGATTCAGTGGACCGCACTTTCTGTCTATCTTCCTAGAGATGTAAACCCCCGTGGCATCAGAATCATATGAATAGGACTGTATGTACTGATAAGCAATTATCACTGGGGTATAAAGAAGAGTGATAAGGTCTAAGACTATCACAGGGCAAAGAGATAAAGGTTTATTTCCAGTGTTATCAGAAGAGCTCTGCTTAGCCATGCAAAGCTACTTCTGGGAGAAAAAAAGGAAGAGAAAAGCATAAGGGTAGATTATATTCCTTGCAAACATTTATCAATCAAAACAGGAAACTCTGAATGCAAAATTGAAACACAATCACAAAGTCAATTTTAAATAGGTGGAAAAGCCAAAGAAAACATGGGCCTTCTGAGGATTAAAAGGAAGAAATCCTTATCTAAGATTAAAAAAAAAATCCTTACCAGAGATCAAAACAGAAAGGGGCTATGGGAGAGAGGAATTGTGAGGAGATTGCTTTTACAAATGATTTGCGATCGAAATAATTTATATGGCTTTATTCTGCCATTGAGCACAAGATGGAAAATTTCTCGAACTGTAGAAAATGGCCTGCATTAGATCAGAACTATAAAAAATAGGACACAAGCTCAACTCCAGGGACCCAGTGAGATTTTTTTATTGTTGTTGTTATGAAATACAGGTTGTTCACGAAATGCAATTTTAATCATGAACTTGAGGATGATGTACATGAATTCCAACAAATCCTTTGAACAACCGTATCTTTTGCCCCAATAGGTCGACAATGATTTCTCAAGGAAAGATGAAAACTCTATGACGAAACACTTCCTACTTTCTGTTCTTTCTTAAGGACATCCTGTCTGAGATGAAAATTTCAAGGCATCAGCCAGTTCAGAAGCTAACTAGCAGATCAAAGAATGCTAAAATGGTTTATCACAATCAACCTCCATGGTTCTATGTCTCAGAAATGCCTTCCACTGAAACTGACAGCAAAGCTTAACAAATATTTAGGATTGAACAAATTTAGGGAGCCAATGATCTTCATATACTGAGCTAGTCTCATTCATTTCATTAATCCACTCATTCATTCATTGCAACAATTATTGTTTGAACACCTGATATGTGTTAAGCACTGGACTAAGTGCTGGGGATGTTGAAGTGAACAAACAGA
Organism: Kogia breviceps; assembly: GCF_026419965.1. Classification (NCBI taxonomy): domain Eukaryota; kingdom Metazoa; phylum Chordata; class Mammalia; order Artiodactyla; family Physeteridae; genus Kogia; species Kogia breviceps. The sequence goes on along the minus strand of NC_081317.1, from coordinate 46,914,337 downwards.
CAAGACACCTGCCCTCTTGTGACCTGTCATATAGCAAACTTTAATTTCACTACTCTGCTAGTTTGCAGTTAATTTTTTTCAAAGCCAAGAACTCCTTTTTCAAACAAATTCACTTTTAACGCATAGAATAACAGACTCTTATAGACAGAAGGGATATTAGAAAAAAATCTCAGATGCAGGTCATCTAGCCCAAATCCTTAACCTAAAAAAGATGTGAAATCTAGAGTCCCTTGTCCTGGGTCTTATCATCTTCATCATAACGAGGCCTGAAAGCCAGGAAATGATGATATGCACAATAATAACTGAAACCTAAGAAAATGCTTAATAGAATAATTTAAACAATTGCATTGGTAGAAGAGGTAGGCACAAGAGGCAAAAAGACAGAGCCATGCATGACAAAAGCAAAGAAATTGTCTAGTAGCAAACAGAGGCTTGAGATTACAATGTCCAAAAGTGAGTGGTAAACCTGACTGCGAAGATGTTCTTTTAATTATTTTCTCTCCAAAAAGATAACCCCACTTATCTTTATTTATGGAGCCTAAAATGACTCTATTGAGAGTTAAAATGAAATGTCTTTGGTGGACCCTCTCTCAGTCACTAAATGCCCTTATGAATAGAACAAAATGTTGGAAAAAAGCGATAGGAAATGATTTCTATCATTTTTACAGCTAACTTCTAACGAATTAACTCATACCTATTAAAAGTCTGTACAACAGAAACTGCCATACCTGAGAGTTTCAGAGCAATGTGTGGTTTCCAAAATATTTCTTAAATGTAAAAATTATCACATTTTATTTTCATAACAACTCTCTGATGGTTGGATGGACAACTACACCAATTTCTATTCTACTGATGAGAAGAGCACTTAAGTCAAAAGAAATCAAGATTATAGATCAGGTTTTCTGGCTCCTGGTTTGGTCTTCCTTCCATTGTATCACAGGGCCACTCACCAGCAGCCTAATGTCCAAAAGGCTTAGCAGCTGGACTCCTTCTCTGCTTAGAACATTCATGCAGCATCTTCCAAGGAACTTGGGCAGTGAGAATACTCAATGCATGTTTACTGAATAACCATTTTTACTTTGAAATCACGGTCTTTTATTATATACTTTAACATTGCTCCCAGCTTATACATCTGTCTGCAAAATTACCTCACTCGCCTCTCAAGAGAGGTCTGCAAAGGTGGGCAGACTTTCTGTGAAAAGCAACAAAGTAGGGAAAAACTGAAAGTTATTATTTTGAGTTGCAAACTGATGGAAAATACTAAAATTTAACCTAACTTCCTTACGGTATTTCTCAGCATTCTGGTACTTATCCGCCCTGTAACCATAACTTGTCTGCTCTTACAAAATATACATCTATCTTTCTATTTTATATATATATGACAAATAATATGTACAATATGTAATGTAACTTATGCACATATAACCAGGAGGGCACAGTATACACCTCCCAAATCACAGGAAACATATCAAAGCTAAGTATAATTCTACTCTCACTATTTCTATTCAAATTGTGCTGGAGTTTCTACCCAGGGCAATTAGGCAAGAAAAAGAAGTAAAACTTTTTGTTGAAGATATGATCTTACATATAGAAAATCCAAGGAAATCCACTTAAAATATTAGAGCTAATAAATGAGTTCATTGAGGATTCAGGATATCCTATCTATCTATCTATCTATCTATCTATCTATCTATCTATCTATCTATATTTATCTACCTACCTACCTATCTATCTGTATGAGTTATATTTATATGCATTAGCAGTGAAAATCTGGAAATGAAATTAGGAAAACAATTCCATTTACAAGAGCATCAAGAAGAATATAGTACTTAGGAATACATTTAACAAAAGAAATGCAAAACTATAAAACATTATTGAAAGAAGTTTTAGCAGACATAAATAAATAGAAAGACACCCTACATTCATGGATTGGAAGATTTAATGTTGTTAAGATGACAGTACTTTCCAAAGTGAATTACAGATTCAGTGTAATCCCTATCAAAATCCCAGTTACCTGCTTTGCAGAAATGGAAAAGTTGATCTTAAAATTCATATGGAATTACAAGGGGCACAAGTAGCCAAAACAATCTTGAAAAAGAAGAACAAAGTTTGAAGACTTCCACTTCCTGATTTAAAAACTTACTACAAAGTAACAGCGGTCAAAACATTGTGGTACTCACATAAGGATAGACATATAGACCAATGGCATAGAATTGAGAGTCCAAAAATAAATCCTTATATCTATAGCTACTGATATTTTTATAAGGTGCCGAGATAATACAAAAGGGAAATAATAGTTTTTTCAACAAATAATCCTGGCACAACTGGGTAGCCATATGCAAAAGTTAACTCAAATGGAAAACATAGGATTAAATCTTAACCATCCTGGGTTAAGTAAAGCCCCCTTAGATACAACACCGAAAAGCATAAGTGATGAAAATAAAAAATAAATTGTACTCCATCAAAATGAAAAACTTTTGTGCCACAAACCATATCATGAAGAAAGTGAATAGGCAGCCCAAAGAATGGGTGAAAACATTTCTAAATCATATGTATCTAATAAGGGACTTTAATCTAGACTACACAGAGAACTCTCATAACTCATTAATAAAAGATAACCCAATTAAAAATGGGCAAACAATTTGAATAGATACTTCAACAAGAATATGTAAAAATGACCACTATGTATATGAAAGGATGCTCAACATCATTAGCCATCAGGAAAGGCAAATCAAAACCACAACAAAATACCACTTCACACCCAGTAGGATGGCTATAATAAAAAACGACAGACAATAAAAGTTGGCAATGATGTGTAGACATAGGAGACCACATATATAGTTGGTGGGAATATGAAATAGTGCAAATTCTTTGGAAAACAGTTTAGCAGTTCCTCAAAGAGTTACTGTGGTAACAGATTTACCATATGCCTCAGAAATCCCATTCCTAGGTATACACTCAAGAGAAATTATATATCCACACAAAAACCTGTATGTGAATATTCGTAGTACCATTATTCATGGTAGCCAAATGTAGAAAAGTAGAAACCTAAATGCCCATCAACTGATGAATGAATAAATAAAATGTAATATATCTATATAAAAGATTATTTGGGGGCAATAAAAAGAGATTAAATACTGATCTGTTACAACATGGATAAACCTTGTAAATGTGATATAAATTAATCACAAAAGATCACATATTGCATGATTCCATTTATATAAAATGTCTACCAGTGGCAGAAAGTGAATTTGTGGCTGAAAGGAGCTAAGGCATGGGGGGAATATGAGGATGACAGCCAAAGAGTACAGGGTTTCTCTTTGAGGTGATAAATATGTTTTAAAATTGATTGTGGTGATGACTGTATATCTCTATGAATATTCTAAAAACCACTGACTTGTAGAACAAGAGTTGTATACTTATGTATATGTGTATTCAACAAATTTTGGCCATCAAGTTGTGCTAATTAAAGAAAAAGTTAAGTATAACTGACTTGTATGGAGGTCGTTTGTCTGAGTTGTGAGAACATTGAGTTAGCAACTCAGCAAAAACTTTTTTTTCGGAGTAAAATCTTACATGGAAACTCAGCGTAGAAAGCAGAGAAAAGCCCAGTTTCTCTGGTTCAAATGGGGGCGAAGGTTCTAGATCCGACTCATGCAGGTTTATTCCTGAGTTGGCCCCTACAACCTCAAGCAGTCAAGAAGCCAGTGGGCTCCATTGTGTTCCACAGAACACAGTTTAAAAGTGTTCTACGTGAGCTCAAGGACGCCTTCCCACCTCAACCATGTCTAGCATCTACCACCATAGGGCTCTAGTGCTCAGCAGGTGTGACCCATGCTTCCTGGAAAAACTGGGTGAAGATCAGGGATGTTAAATCCGTCAACTGGTCTGTGGAATGGGGGTGTGAGTAGGGAGGGATACAAGAGAATAAGGAATAAAGTCAAAAGTCAAGAATCGGGTCAAATACATTTTTAGATTAGCAGTGAGGAACAAAGGCCAGATGTTTGTGGCATGAACAAAAAATCAGCTGCTGGCACCAGAATTCTTCTGATGGAGGGAAATGTTTATTTAGGAAAATTCTCTTATAGGTCCTTTGGGAGTAGAAGATGTGGCCCTAAAGGCATGAATATTTCGAGCAAAGGAATCAAATATTGTGCACATTGTTCTGCATTGGAGAATAGCAGGAATTTTGGAGAATGGTGGGGTGTGGGTCCAAGAAAAAGAATAAGAATCCCTGACTTCGGAACATGGATGCATAGCTGAAAAGCTTTTTAAGAAGAAGAAGTCGTTTGCATTTCTGTGCTGTAAATCCCTCTCTACTGCCCCAAATCTTGACTTATGTTTGCTGCACACACACACATGCCTAGAGATTTAACGGTAGAAGGTCAGACAAATGGGTGAGGTTATATAGGTCATTTTTCCATTCTTTTGCCTTAGAAGTGATGGAATCTTATTCCACGTATATGTGGGTTAGAAGCTTCATGACCAAAGGGATTGCTGAGGTCTGTGCATTGTCATCTTGCTGGAGAGATGAAATACTCTACCTATAGTCACAAACTATGAGAGAGCCTCAGGCTAAGCACTTCTGATCTTATTCCCAAAGAGAGAAGTGGCTTGATGAGGAGAAAGCCTCCTGTGGCAGAGAGCCAAAAAGACAGACAGAGCAGGAACTTGGATCCAAGGCAGCTTGTGTGTACCCACAACTGCCCTGCATGTCCAGGGGACTGCGGGTCTTACCTGGCAACCCCATGCCTCTTAAAAATAGTCACAGTCACGCTGTCACTCATATGATTAGAGCATTATGAAATGTATTTCTTCTTCTAGGACCCAGTGGAACTTGGTGATTCTTTTCATTTAAATGTCTACATTGGCTTTCCATTTTGAAGCCTTGGCTCTAGCTTGCTAACAGAAAGTAGAGGCTTCCCACAAAGAAGGAATTTATGGTTCTTCTTTTGGGAAACCCAGATTTTTACTTGGAGCTGGACATCAGTAAGTGAAAAATTATTTATTACCTTCATCCTCTTAGCACTGCAAATTGGTCCACGACAGGGTTTTAACTAGTCTTTAAAATATAAGGATATTTCTAGCTAAAGAACGGTGCATTCATTGCCCTTATTTTCTTTTCAATTCTTTCTTCAATTCCTAGGAAGAACTGAAACTAGTTACATTGCTAAGGTGAAGAGGTACATGCTCTGGTATTCTGCCCTGCAATTTCTGCAGTGAAGGTCGCGTGCCTTGACATCTTGCAAGCTCACATGTCAATCATCATTTCTAGCACGCACACTGCTGTGTAGGATGCGGTTACCACCCAGAAATTATAGCAAGTTAATTTAAAGGCTTTATTAAATCATTCTTAAAAACACGTGAACTCAGTTGGTGTCCTTGAGCATTTGGAAAGTTAAATTATTCTTTAGAATTAGCCTACTGAGCTAGAAGGAAATAAAGAACACTCGTGAAACAGGAAAAAAGTGACAAAAATTCCAATGACGAATGGTTTTTAATTATAATTGCATAATAGTCTCTTGTTACAAGTGCCACTTAGTGCTTTGATAATTCCCACCACTGATCCATTAGGCCCCTTCATACATGTACAGGCACCCAGAGTAGAGGACAGAAGAATATCAGAATATTAGCTAACTGCACTCGAGTGCCTTGAATTAGATCAATTTAGTGGCACTCCTAACCATCCTACTATTAGCAAATGCTGGGAGAATGAGAAATGATAAGCCGCTTCTAGCTAATATTCTAGTGAATAGTTTTATGCTGGGATAGAAAAGAAATAGAATATAACAAAGGTAACATTTAGTTTATGGTAATATTTTATTGTTTTAAGTTCCTGATGATTATGAATGATGCTGCTACAAACATTCATATACTAGTTTGTATGTGAACATAAGTTTCCATTTGTCTAGAATAAATTCCTAGAAATGGGATTGTTGGATCACATGATTATTATATGTGTTGAGAAAGTCTGACTTTGAAGAATCCCCATGAGATACCATCTGTCTGCGATGGTGGTTGTATTTGTCATATGTGTTAATACTCATAGAACTAAGTGTAGACATTGAGTCCACAATTCTTTAGTGGAGAATTATTAAAATTTTTAATAATAAAAATGTGTAGGACAAGCACATAGTGAGGCAATAACGAATTGAAAATGTTAAACTAAATCAAAATCTTTACCACCAAGTCCACAAACAGCAAATCAATGAAGAGAGAAATTTGAGGTCTGATGTTTAAATAAAAAGAGGGGACCACTACTCTTTCCTCTATCTTTAAAATTCTAAGTGTTTACGATTGTCTGAAAAATTTATATCAATAAATATTACCTGTGATGTTGGCAATTTTCAAAGCCCTAATTATATTAGGAAAAGAGTTTTTTGAAAGAACCAGAGATCACTTCCATGAGAGGGCAGAGATACAGAACAGAGTAGTTCTGCTTTTAATAAACAGAGTAAGTCAGATTATGCATTTTCACAAATAATATGCCATTTCACAGCAATAAGTATAAAACTGGAGCTATCTTTGTCCCTTTTCTACTCTCAAGAGGAGCCATCACTTAGATGATGATCCCAACTTACCTTAGACTAATGCTAGGATGAGAGATGAGATGTGAAGAAATCTTGAGCTCTTAGTTTTCATTCATTGATTTGTTCACTTAACAAATATATGTTGGATACAACTACGCAGCACAAACTGAGTGTTTGGAATTCAGTGGTGAGTGAATTGGAATCTGACTTAGCAATAGAAGAAGCCAAATAATCACACAAGCATTTAAGTAGAAACTGTATTAATTATTTCAAGGAAAAATAAAAGGGACCCCCAAAAAGATGCATCAGGGATATTTTAGGGGAAAGTATCTTTTCTGAAGTTCAAAGAAGGCTTCCTTGGAGAAGTAACATTTGAACTTAATTTTGTGACTGCTGATCTACATTTCTTCATTCCAATTTCCTTTTTCCTCAACACTCTGGCTAATATCTATGAATAATAATCTCAGGGTATTTGCTTTAGGTTCCAAGTGGGACCTAAAATTATATTAAAACCTGGCAGTAGAACCAACGGTAGGGGCTTAGGTGGCATTGTGAGAAGCGGCCTGGCATTACCCAGAAGATTGCTGATGAAGTTCCCACCACTGAGCAATATTTACACCAGACTATCTGAGGTACAATGTGAGATGCAAACACTCTTATCCCCTAGGCTACTCTGGTGCTCTGAAAAAAGGGTTTAATTCTTAGATGTGTTACCTGGGAACAGAAAGAAGAACATGATGTGTATCTGACAAACATGACATTTCCAATCAGAGGCAGAAGCTCTTCTATTGAGAAATACCAGTTTCCAACTTATGAAACCTAGGGGAATTACTTTCCCCATTATCTAGCAATGGATTAGCAAACTAAAAGCTCACTATAGCTAGGGAGCACTGGGTAAAGAACGATGGGAGGAAACAGAGGAAAACTAGAATCTTGATCTGGTCCTTCATGTTTATCTCTTCAGGAAAACACAAAACTCACCTATTAAACAAACTAAAGGTAATGACAAAAAATATTATAAGTGATAAATAATATAATCAGACATTTAATCTGAATGCCAAAGAAATACCACATGACAAAGTAGTCAGATACAGAAAAATTTAACAGGGTTTCTTGTGAAGTGGTGGAGGTATGACAGATTCCTAATGCATTCTTTTTTTTTTTTTTGTGGTATGCGGGCCTCTCACTGCTGTGGCCTCTCCCGTTGCGGAGCACAGGCTCCGGACGCGCAGGCCCAGCGGCCATGGCTCACGGGCTTAGTCGCTCCGCGGCATGTGGGATCCTCCCGGACCAGGGCACGAACCCGTATCCCCTGCATCGGCAGGCGGACTCTCAACCACTGCGCCACCAGGGAAGCCCCTAATGCATTCTTTTTGCTTGTCTATACTTTCAAAATTTTCTTCCATAAGCTATTTTTCTCTAAGAATACAAAAATAATAAAAATTTTGTAAAAAAATTACATTACTATGAACTTCAAGTCTTCAACTTGATTATTTCTTTGGCTGTGTCTAGTCTACTAACAAGCCCATCAAAGGCATTCTTCATTTCTATTTTTGCTTTACAGTATTTTCTTTTGATTCTCAGAGTTTTGATTTCTCTGATTACGTTACTTATTTTTGCATGTTTTCTACATTTTGCGTTAGAGCCTTTAGCATAGTTATTTTAAATTTCCTGTCTAATTCCAAAATCTTTATCATATCTGAGTCTGATTCTGACGTTTGCTTTATTTCTTCAAGACTGCGTTTTTTCTAGAGTTTTAGTATGCCTTGTAATTTTTTGTTGAAAGATGGACATGATTTATCAGGTAATAGGAACTAAGATAAATAAACTTTCACCTATCAGTTTAATTTTTATCTGGCTAGGAGTTCCGCTTATATGTGAAATCTAAAAAATTGATACAAATGAACTTCTTTACAAAACAGAAACAGACGCACAGACTTCAAAAACAAATTTATGGTTACCAACGGGGAAAAGGGGGGAGAGGGATAAATTAGGAGTTTGGAATTAACCTCTACATACCTCCTCCTCCTCCTTTTTGCCTCCTACTTAAATTGAGCCTATGCCTTGCAGTTCTTTCAGCTGTAATCCACTGGAACTATGCTGTAGCACTGTCAGTGCGGTAGTAAGATATGTGGAGGAGAAATGCTCTACAGTCTTACGAATATATCTCAGTCTTTTAGTGAGCCTGTGTTTCTTGACCAAGACCTTCATGTGTGTTTCTTAGCTTCCCTACCTAACCGGTGAAACAGGAAAGTTAGAGGGTGCCAGAGTCAGAGAAATGTCCTTTTCCCCTGAAGGGATAAGGCTCTGGTAAAGTCTTCTCTTAAGTGTTGATATTTGTTACAGAGACCGCTCTGGGCATATTTCACAATGGTTGGTCTTCCTCTCCCCTGCCAGAGCCAAGAGGAAATCTTCCTTGTCTCTCTTCACTATGAGAACCTGGTAAGGTTTCTGGAGGTGAAACCGACAAAAGTATGGAGGTGCCCCTAAGACTGACCCTCAGGAATTTCTCACTCTGCAGCTAGTCTACCCCATGGCCCTAGCAATTCATCAGAATTATCATTTAAGTTTCCCTATCAGTTTATGGCCCTAGAAGCTTCTGTCCCAAGTAAGCAAATCTCAGCTATGACTCTTCGGATTCACCAGTGTTATGGACTGAATATTTGTGTCCTCCTAAAATTTACATGTGGAAACCCTAACCCCCCATGAGATGGCATTAAGAGTGGGCCTTGGGGGGGTAATTAGGGTTAGATGCAGTCATGAAGTTGAAGCTTCTATGATAGAATTGATGTCCTTGGAGAAAGAGGAAGAGACTGGAGTGTTCTCTCTCCACCATGTGAAGATACAGCAAGAAGGCAGCCATCTGCAAACCAGAAAGCGGGCCTTCACCAGACACCAAATCTGCCAGCACCTTGATCTTAGACTATCCAGCCTCCAGAATTGTGAGAAATAAATATTTGTCATTTAAGTCTTTCAGTCTATGCTATTTTGTTGTAACAGCCTAAAATAGACAACTTGCCTCCTTAGGTTTCAGCATGGCAGTTTGCCAGGCATCCTTAATTCTCTGACAGGTCCAAGGAAAGTCATTGATTTTCAGTTCGTTCAGCTTTTTCTAGTTATAAGAACAGAAATAACTATTGCCAAGCTGTTTGAATGGAAACCAAAAGTGGCCCCCTTTTATAATTACGTATAACTAGTAATACCTTTGAGCAAAACTGTATGATTTTAAACACTGAAGTGCTTTAAGGGCTGCTGCCTACAGTTGTGAAATGTGTGCTCTACACAAGGGCACCCAGCCTAGGAGGCAAGAAGGGATGGCATTTAACTTGTGCAGAGGTGCCCTGTGGGCTGACAGCTGACCCTGCTTTGCAGATTGGAAAAAGGGAGATCCAAGTGGGAACCTGTCAATGATAGCCATCCTACAAAACTGTCCAGTGGCTCTTCCCAGCATAGTTTGTGGGGTACATTCAGACCTACCCTTAGAATTTCTCCAACCTGATGAGGACTTGATAGAACTGAACCACCAGCACAGAGTCCTTGCAGATCCTTCGCTAATTTCCAGCCTCACTCTCTGCAAAGGTCAGAGACTCTCCTGACAATTTCTTCATCTTTATTGTGCCTCCTGCTGCCTCTTGCCTGCCTGGAGCCTGGTTGACTAACTAACATTTGAAAGCAACAAGTGTGTCCCCATGTTCTACAATCATAGCCCCTTAATGGACTCCCTCATGGTTCTGGGAAGCCAAGTGGCAAATGTAAACTTGGGTGGAAGAGAGAAGACTTGTGCAAGGCAGCCAACATCCCCAGTGTGGAGCCAAAGGTTACATCTAACAGGGGGGTTTGAGCCGCATTTTCCCAGCCCTAATGACTAAATCAAGCCCTTACAAGATGGGAGGGGTTGGTGGTATAGAACCTAGTAATGATTCTAGCCCTGCACCAGCAGTGGGCAGCCCTCATTTGTTTTGCTGCCTAACTCTAGGGCAAGATCATTGTTTATTATGGCTCCAAGGCAGTAATCATTTCACATAATGTGAAGATTTTTTTTTTTTTCACTCAATTTACTCTCACGCTTTGGGCTGATGAGAATAATAATGACATGTTGATTACTGGTCCCTTGACAGATGTTGCTCGCAAATGCAGGTCACTGCTCATTCCTACCCTTTTCCCCCTCAGACATCATAAAGTTGTGTTTTGGAATCTCATTCAGTCACTACTTTTCCATCCCAAGGTTTCTGATACTGAGAAGACCAAGACAAAATATTTCTTTTAGGGGCCCTCAATTCCTGCAGTCTGCCCTATGGGATAATTTATGCTGATTTGTTTTAAAGAGACAGGCATACATAATTCATGTCCTGTTCATTGTGGCTTTTGGCCATTGAAAATACTATCTTTCTTTTGGCAGAGCTTGCAGGAACTAGTTACAATAAACATGTCATACCTCAGTGGACACTCTTTTCTCAGCTAATAGGAGCCTGACTTAAATGTAGACTCCATCATGAGTAGAGTGTATTTAATGGTGAATTCAGCTGAGCATTTTCATTCCTTCCAAAGCATAAAATGAGTTTATTATCAGTATCAATAGTTGGTTTTTTTCAAAAGGAGTCAAGGTGTGAAAGGGCATGAAAGGGAAATTAAAATGAAACTCTTGGTGGTTTCATGGTTGGAGGCCAGTTCAAAACTCAAACTTAATAGCTGCTTTTGAACTAGCCAGGAGAATTTTAGGGTCGGAAAGCACACAGATCTGAAAGGAAGCATCAGCGCTGGGCTCCCCACCCAGAAGGCAGAGGGCTGGACAAACTGGAGGCTCCTATGGGTTTCGGGAGCACCGCTAAGGATGGCTGAATTTATACCTGTGAAGATTACAGTGGCATTAAGTATAATCTACACCAGAGAGTAGAGCCAAAGCGGTCTTTTAAAAGTGCAAATCTCATCAAGCTCCTCCTCTCCCTCAGACCCTTCCCTGGGTTTTCCATTTCATCTGGCTTTGTCCCAAGGCCAACAGGCCTACGTGTTCAGGTTTCTGCCCCATCCACAGCAAGCCTCCTCTTGCCCTTCCTAACTATGCTCTAGCTACTCAGGCCTTCTTTTACTTGTCTACAACTGCATACTTTCACCAGAAAAACTCTTGCTCTCACTGCAAAATTCATCCTAAGGAAAAATTTCCTATTTACCCTGGCAAGTTTAAGTCCTTCTGTTAAATGTGCCCACTTACATTTTTGCTCCTGTAATTGTTTGATCGTTTGAAATTTTTGGTGTTTGTGTCCTTCCACTGGACTGTAAGCTCCTTAAGGACACCTGGACTCTGATTCACAGATGTAGCCTCCTAGGGCATAATCAGCCCTTGATAAATAGTTGCTATATGAAAAAATGAATGAGGGCAATAGTTCTCAAATTTTGGGGGCATCAGGATCACCCGGGCAGCTGGTTAAAGCACAGGAGTTCTGATTCATGCGGGTGAGACCCAAGACTCTGTATTTCGAATGAGTTCCCAGATGGTCCTGGAACAACACTTTGAGAACCACACAATATTGGGAAGCCCTTCCACAAATGTGCTCTTACCATGGGGGTCTCAAGTGAGGAGATGTGCATTCTGGATCCATCTCTGCAACTAACCAGCTGGAGGTCCTTAAGCAGTCCCTGATAGTTTCTTCCTAGTCAGTTAATCCTTTTGCTTCTTCCTTTTAGGTATTCCCTGTACATTTCCATTCCTCCCCTTCTAGATGGGAACCTTCTAACCTTACCTTTGGACTATTATAACCACATTCCAAGCATTTTCTTGGCCCCCGCTGCCTGCCCTATGAATCCCTCATTGACTTTATTGCCAGTTTTAAGTGCTTCAGAGACCATCATGACCATGCCTTGCCTTTATCTAAAATCTTGATGGAGGCATCAGTAGTCAAGGTTTTTCACAACTTGGACTTCCTGCTCCCCTGCCCCAATTCAGCATGAGACTCCCTATAGCTTATTGCATTTACCTAATCACCCATCTTTCCTGACAGGCTATCAGCTGCATAGAAGCAAGCACCACGCTAGTCTTGTTTAACTGACATAAACTTGACCCATATTTGTTGCATCATAAAACATTACTGAACAGAGAGGTCGCTGAACACTAGATTTTCCCTTCTGTACAAAAACAATAATCCTAGAAAGCACTTAACTGGGGTTACTCTATGCCAGATTTCTTCTAATCACTTTATACATATCAGTTTATTTAATCCTTACAACAAGCATCCCCATTTTACAGGTAAGAAAATCGAGGCACAGGGAAGTAATGTATCTATCCAAGGTCTTACAAGAGGAACTTAAGGATTCAAATCAAGGAATCAGGTTGTAGAAGTTCATGATCTGACCTACCATGCTATACTGAACAGAGGAGAAGCCCAAATGATGCCTAAAATTACATAGACTACCAAGAATATATCTGTGCCTATTTATTGAGCTACACATAAGCACTCACACACAAAATGTATCATGTGCGGGGGGCTAAGACAGATACTAGGGAATCAAGCATGAATGGAACACAGTGAATAAGGTGAGGGGCAGATGAAGTCAGAAAAACCATGTTCCACCATTTGCTGAGCTATGTGACCCTGGGGAGTTCCATCAGGCCCCAAGGTCACCATCAAACGCTGCACAGACAAGTACTTAGCAGATGCTTACTAGGAAGGCTCACAAAAGCTTTAAGAAATAGGACTGGCAGGCCTAGATGAGAGTGAGTATATAAAAGGCCCTCTATGTAGAGAGCTCCAGCATTGTGTCTTTCTTCCTATGAAGACACTATTTAATTCTCATTTTGTTTGATGATTTAAAAATGTCCGAAAAACAAGGCCACTTTAAGAATCAAGTGGCAATACAATTTTTATCTAGAGTAGTGATTTTCAAATTTTATTGTGTATTACTATCACTAGACTCTTGCAAGACTGCAAGGTCTGACCCACCAAATCATCATTTCTTGAGACTGGGATCCAGGAATCTGAATTTTAACAAGCACCCCAACTGTTCTGCTGCCTCTGATGCGTGGCCAACACATTGAGAATCACTAAGGTGTAAATTAAAAGCAGACAGGGTACTCTCAGAGCTATTCAAAAGACAGAGAGGAGGGTTTCCCTGGTGGCGCAGTGGTTGCGAGTCCGCTTGCCGATGCAGGGGACACGGGTTCGTGCCCCGGTCTGGGAGGATCCCACACGCCGCGGAGCGGCTGGGCCCGTGAGCCATGGCCGCTGAGCCTGCGCGTCCGGAGCCTGTGCTCTGCAACGGGAGAGGCCACAACAGGGAGAGGCCCGCGTACCGCAAAAAAAAAAAAAAAAAAGAAAGAAAAGAAAAAAGACAGAGAGGAGAGAGAAGATGCAAGGATTGTTGATCTGTTTGGCAGAAGAAATGGTTAAGCCACTTCGAAACGGAGATGCAGGTGGAGAAATTTAGCACTCAGAGTGCCAGCCTAAGGAGGAGCTATGAAAGGAACCACATCTGTAATAGAAAGAAGAGTCAAAAATAAGATGAAGGAGATGGTGTTAGGAGATAGGAAAAGTGACCTGAGATAGACAAGAATAAAAGATAAATTTTAAAGGCATAGTCAAATCTTATACTAATTAGGAAATAGGTAGTAGATTGCTATTTCGATTATTGTTTCTTTAAAAACTTCTCTGGTTATTTTTCTACTTAAAATGAAAACTTTTCCCCCCCTGTTGTCAAAATAAAGTCCCCCCGCACCCCAGCACACACACAGACACATACCCACATATGCATGGCTCTATAGGTTCCGCATTAATTTCATCACTGGCTGATGGGAATTGTTAGCTATTTTAGAGATTAAAGGTAACTTCCATGGGGTGCTGTGAAGATTAGATACAATAACGTGTGGGAAGATCTTAGAACAGTTTCTGGCAAGTAGAATTTTAAAATTGTATTTATTATTATTAATTATTAATGTGTAATTATGGGACTTGGAAAGCATTTCCTGTTAGTTGGATCAACGTTGTAAGCCAGAGAGCAAAGCTTAAAGGCACAATAGTTCCATGGTCTCTAGAGAAGGAAGGTTCCTATTGAAGCAAAGTACAAATTTCCAGTGATAAGCATAAGAAAATGAATTTGGAATCCCAGAAATCAGAGAGGATGATGCAAGGCCATCAGAGAGCAGAAACCTGATCTCTAAGAAGAAGGTGTTCTGACATGTTAAAATCTTTCTTATACTTCAGGCCATGACTGGCTGTCACTGAAATTGCCGGTAAGGCCAAAAATCATGGGGAAGGAGTAATAGCGGTAGGTGTGAACTTGGCCACGAATGATTAATGTTCAACACAAATTGGGACACGAGAAAATGGCCTTCTTTGCGTGAGGCCATTTCTCAGATCCTGAGATAGAAAGTACATATTTATATACTTTTATCTTAATTTCCTTTTAACAAATAATGTGGACTTTTAATTAATAGATTTGATATTTACATATTGACTAATAAGTATAACACCCTGCACTAACAGACTCACTGTTATTTAAAGAACTAATTTAGAAAAAGTCTTACAAAACTCCTAATATAAAAAGCTTACTACTGCATGCAAGATGAAAAAACAAAAGGGCCCACAGAAACTTCTCTCATTTATGAGCTAAATATCTGACAATCACAAACAGGCAAAATGGATCGGAAACAGAAAATAAAGAAAGCATCGAGTAGCCAATGTTCATTAAGTATCTAACAGCAGATAGTAAGTGTGCAGGGTCCGGGTATCACAGTGACCCTGCAGGGATGCGCCATCACTTCAGTCTGAGGGAGTGAGTCACACACAGGTTTTTCTCTGAAGCTAATTAGTAGTATTTGAGGCACAATTCTAACATGTTCTGACCCTACCATACATTATAAACAACAGACCAGAATGTAGTTTGAGAAAGTGGTGTTGGTAAGAACAGAAAGTGACAGGGACTCGTCCATTAGTGATGGAAACAGACAGCCTGTGAAACACAGACATGGATTCAAAATGACACTGTGAAGTTATTTAGTTACTATTTCCAAAACATTATAAATCCATGTCTTTCTTTTACAAACGTGGAAACAAATCAAAGCAGTGGACCTCAGCATTCCTTTGTTTGCACACTAGACATGCTTCCTTCGCACCTGCAGAGACTCTGATATGCATCTTGAGGGGCAAGTAGTGCCTCAACTAAGGGTTGGTAGTGATCCCTCATTCATAGGTTAATTACTTACATAGGCATCTAATAAATCCTTACTATAGGGGCTTCCCTGGTGGCGCAGTGGTTGAGAATCCGCCTGCTGATGCAGGGGACACGGGTTCGTGTCCCGGTCCGGGAAGATCCCACATGCTGCGGAGCGGCTGGGCCCGTGAGCCATAGCCGCTGAGCCCGCGTGTCCGGAGCCTGTGCTCCGCAATGGGAGAGGCCACAACAGTGAGAGGCCCACGTACCACACACACACACACACACACACAAATCCCTACTATGTGCTAGGCACTCTTCTAGTGGCTGGGAATACTGCAGTGAACAAAAGAGAAAAATCCCTATCCTTGTTTTGCTTACATTACGTTGCGTGAGTGTGGAAAAATCAAAATAATTAAGATGCATAGATAGTGTGTCTGTGAAAAGTACCATGGAAAAAATCAGGGAATGAGGAAAGGGAGTGCCAGGTGGTGAGGCAGCAGTTGTAAATGGGAGGCTAAGGAGAGCCTCATGTGAAACTATCTTTAAGGGGCTTCCCTGGGGCTTCCCTGGTGGCACAGTGGTTAAGAATCTGCCTGCATAGGCAGGCGACACAGGTTCGAGCCCTGCTCCAGGAAGATGCCACAGAGCAACTAGGCCCGTGCACCACAACTACTGAGCCTGCGCTCTAGAGCCCGTGCTCTGCAACAAGAGGAGCCACCGCGATGAGAATCCTGTGTGCTTCAGTGAAGAGTAGCCCCAGCTCGCCGCAACTAGAGGAAGCCCACGCGCAGCAACAAAGACCCAATGCAGCCAAAAATAAATAAATAAAATACATTTCTATTTTAAAAAACAGCCCCTCAATGGACAGGTTTAAAAAAAAAAATCTTTGAGCAAAGACTTGATGGGAGTGAGGCGGGGGGTGATATCTGGAGGAAGACTTTCTGACAGAAGGAACAGAAGATGCAAAGGCCCCACGATGGAGGCACACCTGGCCTGTTTGAGAAACAGCAGGGGCAGTGAGAACAAGAGAAGGAGCAGGGGGAGACAGTCAGCGAGATGAGCCAAATCCTGAAGGTCTCCATAGGCCACGTGACCTGGCCGTAGGTGCAAAACCACTGCAGGGTTTGACATCTTACAAGTTCAAAGGATCACAAGAAATTCTAAGGAGGCAAGGGCAGAAACTTTAGGAGGCTACTGGAATAATGCTGATGAAAGATGACGTGGCTTGTACCAGCATGTGGAGGTGAAGGTAAGAAAGTGGTCAGATTCTGAATATAGCACGAGGGAGACTTGATAGGCCATGGGAGAAGAAGAAAGGATTGACCCTGGGGCTGAACAACCAAAAGGATAGAAGTCATCAACATATGCTGCTCGACAGTGTAGGCAAGTATACTTCATCCACTGAAAAAGATTCCAATTCAGAATGGATACCATAAAACTAAGTCTGGTGCTTAAAAGCCTATGGATTCAGTGAGTTGGAAAACTGTCTCAGGATCCCTCAGTCCCCCAAAGATACTGACTAGAAGAGACACTGTTGTCTTTCAAAATCGGGCCCTCCCTTCTACTGGGTCTTTCTAATTTCTGTTACATTGCAATACCAATGATGGAATTAAAATTCAATTTCTTAATGTGTAATAATACTAACACATGGCAGTTGACAGAGCTACTTGGTCCACACAGTACAGATAAATCTGGAATTACATTATTCAGAGGAAATTAGGTATCATCTGGTGATTCTTTAATACTCTCTCCACACCCCAGTGCGGCCCATGTGGTCTTAAGCATTCATGAGCGGAAAAGTTGTGACCTCTTGAGAAGAACAAAATTCAACTTATATGGACCCTTTCTAAATAGGAATCATATCTTATCCACCTTTGGATTTCCAGGGCCTAACACGGGGCCTGACATGTAGGATGCACTCAATAATTATTTCTGGGTGAAATATTTAATCTGGGTTTGGGGGTAGGAGGGCCAGATGTCTATCTGAACCAATGAAAAATCTGAATTAAGATAGTTTGTTTTCCTAAGATAGATATATTCAGGAATGTTGACTTAATCAAGTTGTACCTAACAGAGGTCCTCAGGGAGCAGCCTTTAATGAAAAGATAAGAGTGACTTATAATTAGTATATCAATCATTTGCATGTGAATACATGCTTGGAAGCAATTTATTCTCTTGACTAGCTTAAATATTCCATTGCAAGTGTGTTTACCTGATTAGTTTGCTTAGCAAACATTACCTTCTAGTCAGTACAAAGCTAAAGTTCAGCCCACACTCCTGTCCTGATATGCAGAAATTCTGAATCCTGAATTTACCCGTGCATTTTTGACAAGCTGCTGAACTTCCCAGGGCCATAGGGCACTTGAGAGAGAGGAGGAGGGGGAGAGGGAGAGGTTTCTTTTTGAACACAAGGATTTAAATCATACAGTCACTTCCATACTTTTTTGATTCTGATGTTTGATACTATGATAGTAATTAATGGAGTCTAGTTTAATGAAGCTTTATAGTGTTGGGTCAAGTTCTCCCCATATTCAAGCTTCTTCTTGGTTAATCAATGACTCTTTAAAATGGAAAAAGCAATAACTCTTCCTGGAGACTGAGATCCTATAGAGGTGTAATTTCTCTGATATATTGAAAACATCAGTGGTGGCCTTGTGTTAGGTTTTGGAGACACTCACTAAAGAAAATGGGATCATCCCATCATGTTTTACTTTGTTATGCATGAGCTGAGCAGTCAGTCTCTGCTTCTACCCACTTCAGTAGAAGTAGATGGCTTTTGACGGAGTCAGATTGCCTGCGCTGGAACCTGGGGTCTGCCATGTGCTTGCTGTGTGACCTTAGTTACTTAACCTCCCAAGAGCTCCATTTCCTCATCTATAAAATGGCAACAATGAGACATCTGCTACACAGCGTTCTT
Organism: Kogia breviceps; assembly: GCF_026419965.1. Taxonomy (NCBI): domain Eukaryota; kingdom Metazoa; phylum Chordata; class Mammalia; order Artiodactyla; family Physeteridae; genus Kogia; species Kogia breviceps. Next base: position 46,895,746 of record NC_081317.1, on the reverse strand, counting down.
GTTGGGGTGGGATTAGTTAAGATAATTATGACCTGCTCACGGGCGTCAGCTATGATCACTGCTTGTCTAGGGCTGCTGCAGTACATCTGGGAGAACCCTGCCAGTTCCCTTTCAGGTCTGCATTGCAGTAAACTGTCCAGAACACACACTCATCTATCAAAGGAAAACAAATTATTACAGGGAGATATTAGCAATTCTATTCTTAAAACTATTGGGTAAAACCACACTTCACCATAATCCTCAGAACCCTCCTTAAAATACCTGCAATCTGGTATGTTATTGAGGCAGCCCACGGCCCAGAAGGCGGGCAGTATCTATTAAAAGTTGTTTGGAAATTAGAACTCAGAGAACAGCTGGGTACCTTTGTTACCGGCAGGCTGCTGACTCAAAATGATTGGAAAAAAAAAAAGCCTCACTGGAATGAAGAGAGAGAAAAACCGCAGAACTGAGGGTAAAAAACAAACAAAAAAAAACCAACCAGCTCTTGGCCTTGGAAAACAGATTGCTCTGCTGTCCTGTCATGAAGTAGGTGTACAAGCATTCACAATTCCACATAGGACCTAATCCAATTTTGGAGGGGAAAAACCAACATCAACAACACGATAAAAACCCAGGGCCAGGTGCAGGCTGTTTCCTCTTGCTTCTCTGTCTGAGGAGGCATTTGCTGCTTTATTTCTATTACAAAAGTCCACACACTTCCCTCACTCTCTGCCCAGCCCCACTTCAGCCTCCAGGACGGCAGGAATGCTGACCATAGAAAGGATCCCGCCAAGGAAGGAGAGGAAGCTGCTACCCTGTTGACAATTAAA